>NC_092163.1:27889373-28208691 GCF_045791955.1 Oncorhynchus clarkii lewisi | reverse complement strand
AACAACAAAAAAATAAGCATAGAACAGATCAGTGAGACATACAATGAAAGGGAAGGGAAATAGACACTGGATCATAGTCTTGATTGTAAAGAACATCATTTTCCGTCCTTTTGACACTGTGTCTGTAAGGAGGGAAAAGAAAAAGAAAAGGGTTGCCGGTGTCTGAGAGCAAGGAGACAAAGTCGAGAGAAGCTGTAGCCAGTCACACTCCTGAATCACTCATTCCAAACAGAACATGCAAAGAGCCTTAGGGAGTGTAAAGAGCTGGAGAGAGTGTTTGAGCGTTGAAGGGAGCTTGAAAGTGTTGGAATTCTAGCATCAGTACACACAGATATAGAAGGTGTGTGATTTCAAAAACTCTGGCAGACCCCTTGAGGTTGAGCCCAGAGAAAGAGGTTGAGGAGGGGCTAGGCTTGTCAGGCGCTGTTCAGGGCTTAAATGCCTTGTCCCTGAAACTCTTAAATAAAGACACAAATAGCTACACAATCATGTTAGCTCTCACACAAAACATACTTTTAGCTTTTATATGTTGTGAGTCATTTGTTTGAATGAGGAAGTGTTGAGCACCCCACTGCTCGTGATCCACTCGCAATTTCATCACCAAGCTGGGAATGGGCAGAGATAAAATTGTGTTTTTTCCCTCCGGATTACGAAAAGACATCATAGAACATCATAGAAATAATTTAGAGATTTCCAGTGGCAGGTTGAATTGCTGGAGTGAGTGCTCCAGATACCAACCGGCAAGAACCCTACACTTTGGAGAGGAATATTGCATGAATGCCCCCTAACTGCTTCTGGGTAATGTAGTTTTTAGCTATTTGTAGAATGAATTGGCACTATAGAAACTGTAAGTGACATTCCGGTAAGTGACATTCCAGTTGAGATGTAATGTAATACTGGCAAAGGAAGAACAAAGTGTGTTTTTAATGTCTTTACTTCTACCTACAGCAGTAATAGTACCAACTACAAATGCAACCAACAAGTGAATAGTTTACCCATCTTGCTAAATTTAGTCTTCTCCTTTGAAATTGAGCTAAAACATAAATTATAATATCATAATTAATGAAACATCCATTCTTTGTCCAGTTTATTAGGTACACCCATCTAGTACTGGGACAGATCCTTCTTTTCCTGCAGAACAGCCTGAATTCTTTGTTGCATGGAAACATTGCCCAATTGGTATCAAGGGACCTAACGTGTGGCAGGAAAACATTCCCTATACCATTGCACCACTGCCACTAGCCTGTACTGTTGACACCAGCCAGGATGGGGCCATGGACTCATGCTGCACACTGCATACAAGTTCTGACTCCTCCATCAGCATAAAGCAACAGGATCCGAGATTCATCTGACCAGGAAATATTTTCCCACTCCCACTCCTCAATTGTACAGGGTTGGTTATCGCGTGCCCACTGGAGCCGCTTCTTATTGTTGTTAACTGATAGGAGTGGAATGGCTGTCGGCTGCAATAGCCAGTCTGTGAGAAGGACCGACAATTTGTGTGTTCCGAGATGCTGTTCTGCACACCACTGTTGTACTGCACCGTTATTTGCCTTTTTGTAGCCCACCTGTTTGCTTGCAAGATTCTTGCCATTCTCCTTTGACCTCTCATAAAGCTTTTTTCACCCACAGGACTGCTGCTGACTTGATGTTTTCTGTTTGTCGCACCATTCTTGATAAACCCTAGACACTGTTGGTAATGAAAAGCCCACGTCTATGCTCAAAGTGGTTTAGGTCACTTGTTTTGCCTATTCTAACGTTCAATCGAACAGTAACTGAATGCCTTGATGCCTGTCTGCCTGATTTATATAGCAAGCCACGGCCATGTGACTCACTGTTAGTAGGAGCAAAACATTTTGTTAACTTGGTGGTGTACCTAATAAACTGTGTATAATGAGCTGTAGTGTATATCTCACTAGTTTAAACTCTTCCCTCATGCTAATGTATTCAGACTTTGCTATACTTTGCCACCAGCCCAAGTTATTAGACATATCTGGAGCCTTACTGGATGGAGACCGTGGTCAAAGGTAGTGTACTATATAGGGAATAGGGTGCCATTTGGGATGCAAACAGTTTATGGCAGGATGAAGCCAGACCAATCTGCCTCAGAGAAAGGCAAGGTTAGGGAGATCTGGGCCGCCGAGCAATGCTGAAGACCAAAGACCCTGTGCCACAGTTAATTAAAGCACAGAGCTACAGCGAGCAGAAAACGAAGCAGCCAACTTCTTCCTTTTCAAAATGACCTGTCAGTGGGCTTCAGGGCTGCCTCCCTCCCTTCAATTAGAGCATTAAAATAATATAAAATAATTATGATCATTAGCGCAATGACTCAGTGAACGACTGCTGTCTTTTTCTTTTTTTGCCTTTAATTGTTCAGAAGCAAGGGAGAAAAAACTGTAATTTCCAGGACTCAGACTTTTGCATGGAAGGCAATTATGAAGTTGTCAGATTAGAGAGAGAGAGGGTTTAGAGAGCAACACTGTAGATTACAACTCTGGCTTAAACTAGCTACTGTCCTCACTCATTTCTCGTTTCTATTTGGATTACTGAAAGACAATTTATAATTTTCTGCATTGTATGAGAACTGGCTCCCTCCCCTCGCTTGGATATGGTTTGGTGACGACCTTGAGATAGCGGGCCTGTGGGCACCTAGTTACCCACATGTCTCAATGAAATTGGCAGAAAAAATGTCCCCATAAATAGCAATGTCATTTTTGAAGCCTTTGTATACAACGAAGGCTTGTCTTGAAAATATCAAAGGAAATATTTATATCATCCTGTAACATACAGAATATTTCTGGTAAAAACAGAATGCTTTCTGTATTGCCAAGGACAGAGTTTCACAGTTGGTGTCTCTAGTGTTTCCGTTGTAATATCAAAAACATGCATTTCACTATTACCTCACTGAGATATGAACACAGATTTTGAGAGAATTTAGCACACATGATGTACATGTATAAATTCAAATCATCAAATCAAATTTTATTTGTCACATACACATGGTTAGCAGATGTTAATGCGAGTGTAGCGAAATGCTTGTGCTTCTAGTTCCGACAATGCAGTAATAACCAACGAGTATTCTAACTAACAATTCCAAAACTACTACCTTATACACACAAGTGTGAAGGGATAAAGAATATGTACATAAAGATATATGAATGAGTGATGGTACAGAGCGGCATAGGCAAGATGCAGTAGATGGTATCGAGTACAGTATATACATATGAGATGAGTATGTAAACAAAGTGGGATAGTTTAAAGTGGCTAGTGATACATGTATTACATAAAGATGCAGTAGATGATATAGAGTACAGTATATACATAGACAAATGAGATGAATAAGGTAGGGTATGTAAACATTATATTAAGTAGCATTGTTTAAAGTGGCTAGTGATATATTTTACATCAATTCCCATCAATTCCCATTATTAAAGTGGCTGGAGTTGAGTCAGTGTGTTGGCAGCAGCCACTCAATGTTAGTGGTGGCTGTTTAACAGTCTGATGGCCTTGAGATAGAAGCTGTTTTTCAGTCTCTCGGTCCCAGCTTTGATGCACCTGTACTGACCTCGCCTTCTGGATGATAGCGGGGTGAACAGGCAGTGGCTCGGGTGGTTGTTGTCCTTGATGATCTTTATGGCCTTCCTGTGACATCGGGTGGTGTAGGTGTCCTGGAGGGCAGGTAGTTTGCCCCCGGTGATGCGTTGTGCAGACCTCACTACCCTCTGGAAAGCCTTACGGTTGTGGGCGGAGCAGTTGCCGTACCAGGCGGTGATACAGCCCGACAGGATGCTCTCGATTGGGCATCTGTAGAAGTTTGTGAGTGCTTTTGGTGACAAGCCAAATTTCTTCAGCCTCCTGAGGTTGAAGAGGCGCTGCTGATGCTGTCTGTGTGGGTGGACCAATTCAGTTTGTCTGATGTGTACGCCGAGGAACTTAAAACTTACTACCCTCTCCACTACTGTTCCATCGATGTGGATAGGGGGTGTTCCCTCTGCTGTTTCCTGAAGTCCACAATCATCTCCTTAGTTTTGTTGACGTTGAGTGTGAGGTTATTTTCCTGACACCACACTCCGAGGGCCCTCACCTCCTCCCTGTAGGCCGTCTCGTCGTTGTTGGTAATCAAGCCTACCACTGTTGTGTCGTCCGCAAACTTGATGATTGAGTTGGAGGCGTGCGTGGCCACGCAGTCGTGGGTGAACTTGCCCGCTTTGAGGACAATACAGTGCCATTGACACGGCCCACAACCAAAACATGCGGACTCTCCTTCACTGCAGCCGAGGTGAGTAAAACATTTAAACGTGTTAACCCTCGCAAGGCTGCAGGCCCAGACGGCATCCCCAGGGAGTACAGGAGAGGGCTCAGAACGCACCCTTGTGGGGCCCCAGTGTTGAGGATCAGCGGGGTGGAGATGTTGTTACCTACCCTCACCACCTGGGGAAGTCCAGTACCCAGTTGCACAGGGCGGGGTCTCGAGCTTGATGACGACTTTGGAGGGTACTATGGTGTTAAATGCTGAGCTGTAGTTGATGAACAGCATTCGCACATAGGTATTCCTCTTGTCCAGATGGGTTAGGGCAGTGTGCAGTGTGGTTGCATCGTCTGTGGACCTATTTGGGCGGTAAGCAAATTGGTGTGGGTCTAGGGTGTCAGGTAGGGTGGAGGTGATATGGTCCTTGACTAGTCTCTCAAAGCACTTCATGATGACGGAAGTGAGTGCTACGGGGCGGTAGTCGTTTAGCTCAGTTACCTTAGCTTTCCTGGGAAAAGGAACAATGGTGGCCCTCTTGAAGCATGTGGGAACAGCAGACTGGGATAGGGATTGATTGAATATGTCCGTAAACACACCAGCCAGCTGGTCTGCGCATGCTTTGAGGGCACGGCTGGGGATGCCGTCTGGGCCTGCAGCCTTGCGAGGGTTAACACGTTTAAATGTTTTACTCACCGCAGTGAAGGAGAGTCCGCATGTTTTGGTTGCGGGCCGTGTCAATGGCACTGTATTGTCCTCAAAGCGGGCAAAAAAGTTATTTAGTCTGCCTGGGAGCAAGACATCCTGGTCCGTGACTGGGCTGGGTTTCTTCCTGTAGTCCGTGATTGACTGTAGACCCTGCCACATGCCTCTTGTGTCTGAGCCGTTGAATTGCGATTCTACTTTGTCTCTATATTGACGCTTAGCTTGTTTGATTGCTTGCGGAGGGAATAGCTACACTGTTTGTATTCGGTCATGTTTCCGGTCACCTTGCCCTGATTAAAAGCAGTGGTTCGGGAGCAACAAAATGGAGTAGTGGTCAGCTTTTCCGAAAGGAGAGCGGGGGAGCTCCTTATATGCGTCGCGGAAGTTAGAATAGTAATGATCCAAGGTTTTGCCAGCCCTGTTTGCGCAATCGATATGCTGATACAATTTAGACAGTCTTTTTTTCAGATTAGCCTTGTTAAAATCCCCAGCTACAATGAATGCAGCCTCAGGATATGTGGATTCCAGTTTGCAAAGAGTCAAATAAAGTTAGTTCAGAGCCATCAATGTGTCTGCTTGGGGGGGGATATATACGGCTGTGATCATAATCGAAGAGAATTCCCTTGGTAGATAATGCGGTCGACATTTGATTGTGAGGAATTCTAAATCAGGTGAACAGAAGGACTTGAGTTCCTGTATGTTGTTGTGACCACACCACGTCTCGTTAACCATAAATCATACGCCCCCACCCTCTTCTTACTAGAAAGATGTTTGTTTCTGTCGGCGCGATGCGTGAAGAAACCAGCTGGCTGCACCGACTCCGATAGCATCTCTCCAGTGAGCCATGTTTCCATGAAGCAAAGAACGTTACAGTCTCTGATGTCCCTCTGGAATGGTACCCTTGCTCGGATTTCATCAACCTTGTTGTCAAGAGACTGGACATTGGCGAGAAGTACGCTAGGGAGTGGTGCGCGATGTGCCCGTCTCCGGAGTCTGACCAGAAGACCGCTTTGTTTCCCTCTTTTACGAAGTCGTTTTTTTGGGTCGCCGGCTGGGATCCATTCCGTTGTCCTGGGTGAAAGGCAGAACACAGGATCCGCTACGCGACAGTCATATACTTGGTTGTACTGATGGTGAGTTGACGCTGCTCTTATATTCACTAGTTGTTCTCGACTGTATGTAATGAAACCTAAGATGACCTGTAAGAAATAACACGTAAAAAAAACAAAAAACTGCATAGTTTCCTAGGAACGCGAAGCGAGGCGGCCATCTCTGTCGGCGCCGGAAGTACAAAGCACAACTAGATGAAGATTTTGTGTGTTTTATCGCATTGTTTGTAACTTATTTTGTACATAATTTTGATGCTATGGTGTCTTATGACCGAAAAGAGCTTCTGGATGTCAGAACAGCGATTACTTACCTCAAACTCGTCAAATAATTTTCTTTAACCAGTTGCGGCGAGCAAACCCGGATCCGGGATCCTATTTATAGACCTAAGCTCATTACCATAACGCAACGTTAACTATTCATGAAAATCGCAAATGAAATGAAATAAATATGCTAGCTCTCAAGCTTAGCCTTTTGTTAACAACACTGTCATCTCAGATTTTCAAAATATGCTTCTCAACCATAGGAAAACAATCATTTGTGTAACAGTAGCTAGCTAGCGTAGCATTTAGCATTAGCATTAGCGTTAGCATTTAGCAGGCAACAATTTCACAAAAACCAGAAAAGCATTCAAATAAAATCATTTACCTTTGAAGAACTTCAGATGTTTTCAATGAGGAGACTCTGTTAGATAGCAAATGTTCAGTTTTTCCTGAAAGATTATTTGTTTAGGAGAAATCGTTCCGTTTGGTGCGTCACGTTTGGCTACCAAAAAAACCCGAAAATCCAGTCATCAATACGCCAAACTTTTTTTCCAAATTAACTCCAGAATATAGACTGAAACATGGCAAACGTTGTTTAGAACCAATCCTCAAGGTGTTTTTCACATATCTCTTCGATTATATATCCTTCGTGGAAGTGTGCTTTCTGTCCTGAATCCCAGGAGAAAATGCTCGCAATTGAAGATTACGCACCAATTTAGACACCGGGCACCGGGCGGACCCCTGGAAAATGTAGTCTCTTATGGCCAATCTTCCAATGATATGCCTACAAATACGTCACAATGCTGCAGACATCTTGAAGAAACAACAGAAAGCGCAGGCTCGTTCCTGCTGCATTCATAGCCATATAAGGAGACATTGGAAAACAGAGCTTCAGAAATTCTGCTCATTTCCTGTTTGAAGTTTCATCTTGGTTTCGCCTGTAGCATGAGTTCTGTGGCACTCACAGATAATATCTTTGCAGTTTTGGAAACGTTAGACTGTTTTCTTTCCAAAGCTGTCAATTATATGCATAGTCGAGCATCTTTTCGTGACAAAATATTGCGCTTAAAACGGGCACGTTTTTTTTATCCAATAATGAAATAGCGCCCTCATAGATTCAACAGGTTAACCTCTCTGAGCACGGAACCCGGTTGCGGGCTGAAATTCCACAACATACGGTGATCGCTACATAAATAGTCATATTAAACATTCATGAAAATACAAGTGTCTCACATGTATCGAATGCCTAGAATCTTGCTAATCCAACTGCATTGTCAGATTTTTAAAAAAAGGATTTACTAAGAAAGAATACGATGCGATTATCTGAGTATAGAGCCCCATAAAAAAAACTATTTCAACCAGCACAGGCGTAACAATCACAAACTGCATTAAAATAAATAGTTTACCTTTGACGATCTTCATCTGTTTGCAATCCCATTGCTCATTGTTACACAATGAATGATCTTTTGTTTGATCAAATCAGTTTTTATAGCCTAACTCGAAACATTTTGTGAACCGCTTGTGTCGTGAATTCCGTCTCATTCCATTTTCGACGACACATTCCAGGTAAATAACCCAGACAGAACGTGACTTTTCCAGTCATGTTTGGTTTCCCTGCAATCAACTGGTTTGTTTGTAACACAATCAAACCTGATGGGTCATTTTGCGGGATGTATTGACTGAAAGAAACCGATTTGAAGACAACAAGTAATGACATCATTGTGCACCAATGATTTGCCCGCTGTTTTGTTGATTAACAGTATTTTAACCCAATGACCACTGATCGTCTTGAAATCTAGCTGGGTAGATAGCCAATGAGCTGAGGTAAACGGCAATAGGTCATGTTTATGTGTTGCCAGACCAACCCATGTAGTAAACTCCGGATTAAAGAGAGTAATTCGCTATTGAAGTTTTATACCGGAAGGAGCAACACATATTACACACAGCGTTGTTTCGCATATTCAGCTGTTTATATATCAACCATTATGGCGACTAAGTCAGGGAAATCTAAATCTAAGTCTATATATACAGATGTACACACAATTTTAGAAGAAATTGATCGGAAAAGTGAGACAGAGATTGTTGTAGGACGATTCATTTAGCGATTCCCAAGTGGAGGAATATTTTTTGAACGGGAGAGGACATCCTTTTGGACTGGTAAGTTCTTCTCATGCTAATGCCATTGTTTGAAATTAATAATATAAAATGTTATTTGTAATTTTTTTTAATTTTAGAAGCAATATATAAACATGTAATGTCATGAAATGTGAGATGCGTGTATCTGCTGCCCCACCCCAACCCACATGAAATAGCCTATTTGAGGCTGTTGAGGGGAGGGCAGGCCCACAACAATGGCCAAAGTGAAATGGAGACAGTAGATACAGCTGGTCTGTTGTAATATAACAAAAACAGTAGATCTAGCTGGTCTGTCATAATATATTAAACCTTATGTTCCGTGTACTCTACCTGTTGATACAGGGCTCATATGTGAAACTATTCTAACTGAACATTTTCTTTCACAGTGACACTGACTCCGAATGGCAGCCCCCAGGGCCAAGGTGTCCATCCCCCACTGAAGCTGGTTCATCCAGCTCCTGCCACAAGTGGTGTTCATCTGCCCAAATGTATTTCTGCAGGCATGGATGTGCCTCAGGGCCAAATGGGCACAGCATGGAGGCGTCGCTGTGTTCTTTGCTAAATTAAGTCCCACATCACCTGCGCCACATGCTTGGTGACCCTCTGCTTTACAGCATAAAGAGACTGCTATGGCACCTGGCATCAGCAGCACAATATTGTGTAGAGCTTTGGCAAAGTGGGTGGGGTTATATCCTGCCTGTTTGGCCCTGTCCGGGGGTCTCATCGGATGCGGCCACAGTGTCTCCTGACCCCTCCTGTCTCAGCCTCCAGTATTTATGCTGCAGTGGTTTATGTGTCGGGGGGCTAGGGTCAGTTTGTTATATCTGGTGTACTTTTTCTGTCTTATCCGGTGTCCTGTGTGAATTTAAGTATGCTCTCTCTAATTCTCTCTTTCTCTCTCTCGGAGGACCTGAGCCCTAGGACCATGTGTCAGGACTACCTGGCATGATGACTCCTTGCTATCCCCAGTCCACCTGGCATTGCTGCTATTCCAGTTTCAACTGTTCTGCCTGCAGCTATGGAACCCTAAACTGTTCATATTTACTCTTGAGGTGCTGTCCCGTTGCATCCTCTACAACTACTGTGATTATTATTATTTGACCCTGCTGGTCATCTATGAACGTTTGAAAATCTCGGCCATGTTCTGTTATAATCTCCACCCGGCACAGCCAGAAGAGGACTGGCCACCCCTCATAGCCTGGTTCCTCTCTAAGTTTCTTCCTAGATTTTGGCCTTTCTAGGGCCACTGTGCTTCTACACCTGCATTGCTTGCTGTTTGGGGTTTTAGGCTGGGTTTCTGTACAGCACTTTGAGATATTAGCTGATGTTACGAAGGGCTATATAAATAAATATGATTTGATAGAGGACTGAGGGTCTTCCAAATATTGAACGTGTGTAAATATTTACCCATGTTATTTTTTAAATGCATGTATTTTTTTCTTCATTTTTTTTGGGGGGGGGGTGTGTTAGAATACCATTTTGGCATTTTGTATATAGTCATTTGTTTCAAAATGTATACCTTCAGCAATTTGGCCACTTGGGTACATTTGGGCTACTTGTGTGGGACACCTGGGTGACTTCATGATAAGTGTCATGTAGCACACTCATTTTGGAAGTTATCATTCTGAAACTGCAGAAGTACTGTTGCCCTCTTATATTGTTCACTGAAATTGTCCCCATCATCCTATCTGAATGTTTGTTTTATCTTGTTCATTTTAAAGATGACGATACAACAATAAAAATAAAAAAACATGTTTTTTTTCCTTGTATTATCTAAACCAGATCTATTGTGTTATATTCTCCTACATTCAATTCACATTTACACAAACTTCAGAGTGTTTTCTTTCAAATGGTACCAAGAATATGCATATCCTTGCTTCTGGGCCAGAGCTACAGGCAGTTAGATTTGGCTATGTCTTCAGGCTGAATTGAAAAAAGTAGGGGGGTAGCTCTAAGAGGTTTTAATGAGTCGGAAACAAAGGATATGTTGCTCCCAGACAAGGCCCAAACCCCGTCATTCGCATGAAGAAAATAATGAAATACAGGTGGCGGCGATCAGGGTACCTTGTGAGAATTTGTGGGCGAGTGGGTAACCTGCCTCTACCATCCATTCTATTAGACAACGTGCAATCACTGAAGAATAAACTGGATGAGCTCCGTTCGCAACTATCCTACCAACTGGACAATATGCAGTTGGCTGGATTTTCCGTGCATCGGCAAGACAGAACAGCTACGTCCGTTAAGACGAGGGGTGGGGGTGTGTATAATCACAGCCGTATATATCCCCCCCCAAGCAGACACATCGATGGCTCTGAACGAACTTTATTTAACTCTCTGCAAACTGGAAACAATTTATCCGGAGGCTGCATTCATTGTAGCTGGGGATTTTAACAAGGCTAATCTGAAAACAAGACTCCCCAAATTTTATCAGCATATCGATTGCGCAACCAGGGGAGGAAAGACCTTGGACCATTGTTACTCTAACTTCCGCGACGCATATAAGGCCCTGCCCCGCCCCCCTTTCGGAAAAGCTGACCACGACTCCATTTTGTTGATCCCTGCCTACAGACAGAAACTAAAACAAGAGGCTCCCACGCTGAGGTCTGTCCAACGCTGGTCCGACCAAGCTGACTCCACACTCCAAGACTGCTTCCATCACGTGGACTGGGAGATGTTTCGTATTGCGTCAGATAACAACATTGACGAATACGCTGATTCGGTGTGCGAGTTCATTAGAACGTGCGTTGAAGATGTCGTTCCCATAGCAACGATTAAAACATTCCCTAACCAGAAACCGTGGATTGATGGCAGCATTCGTGTGAAACTGAAAGCGCGAACCACTGCTTTTAATCAGGGCAAGGTGTCTGGTAACATGACCGAATACAAACAGTGCAGCTATTCCCTCCGCAAGGCTATCAAACAAGCTAAGCGCCAGTACAGAGACAAAGTAGAATCTCAATTCAACGGCTCAGACACAAGAGGCATGTGGCAGGGTCTACAGTCAATCACGGACTACAGGAAGAAACCCAGCCCAGTCACGGACCAGGATGTCTTGCTCCCAGGCAGACTAAATAACTTTTTTGCCCGCTTTGAGGACAATACAGTGCCACTGACACGGCCTGCAACGAAAACATGCGGTCTCTCCTTCACTGCAGCCGAGGTGAGTAAGACATTTAAACGTGTTAACCCTCGCAAGGCTGCAGGCCCAGATGGCATCCCCAGCCGCGCCCTCAGAGCATGCGCAGACCAGCTGGCCGGTGTGTTTACGGACATATTCAATCAATCCCTATACCAGTCTGCTGTTCCCACATGCTTCAAGAGGGCCACCATTGTTCCTGTTCCCAAGAAAGCTAAGGTAACTGAGCTAAACGACTACCGCCCCGTAGCACTCACATCCGTCATCATGAAGTGCTTTGAGAGACTAGTCAAGGACCATATCACCTCCACCCTACCTGACACCCTAGACCCACTCCAATTTGCTTACCGCCCAAATAGGTCCACAGACGATGCAATCTCAACCACACTGCACACTGCCCTAACCCATCTGGACAAGAGGAATACCTATGTGAGAATGCTGTTCATCGACTACAGCTCGGCATTCAACACCATAGTACCCTCCAAGCTCGTCATCAAGCTCGAGACCCTGGGTCTCGACCCCGCCCTGTGCAACTGGGTACTGGACTTCCTGACGGGCCGCCCCCAGGTGGTGAGGGTAGGCAACAACATCTCCTCCCCGCTGATCCTCAACACTGGGGCCCCACAAGGTTGCGTTCTGAGCCCTCTCCTGTACTCCCTGTTCACCCACGACTGCGTGGCCACGCACGCCTCCAACTCAATCATCAAGTTTGCGGACGACACAACAGTGGTAGGCTTGATTACCAACAACGATGAGACGGCCTACAGGGAGGAGGTGAGGGCCCTCGGAGTGTGGTGTCAGGAAAACAACCTCACACTCAACGTCAACAAAACTAAGGAGATGATTGTGGACTTCAGGAAACAGCAGAGGGAACACCCCCCTATCCACATCGATGGAACAGTAGTGGAGAGGGTAGCAAGTTTTAAGTTCCTCGGCATACACATCACAGACAAACTGAATTGGTCCACTCACACAGACAGCATCGTGAAGAAGGCGCAGCAGCGCCTCTTCAACCTCAGGAGGCTGAAGAAATTCGGCTTGTCACCAAAAGCACTCACAAACTTCTACAGATGCACAATCGAGAGCATCCTGGCGGGCTGTATCACCGCCTGGTATGGCAACTGCACCGCCCTCAACCGTAAGGCTCTCCAGAGGGTAGTGAGGTCTGCACAACGCATCACCGGGGGCAAACTACCTGCCCTCCAGGACACCTACACCACCCGATGTCACAGGAAGGCCATAAAGATCATCAAGGACATCAACCACCCGAGCCACTGCCTGTTCACCCCGCTATCATCCAGAAGGCGAGGTCAGTACAGGTGCATCAAAGCTGGGACCGAGAGACTGAAAAACAGCTTCTATCTCAAGGCCATCAGACTGTTAAACAGCCACCACTAACACTGAGTGGCTGCTGCCAACACACTGACACTGACTCAACTCCAGCCACTTTAATAATGGGAATTGATGGGAAATGATGTAAATATATCACTAGCCACTTTAAACAATGCTACCTTATATAAATGTTACTTACCCTACATTATTCATCTCATACGCATACGTATATACTGTACTCTATATCATCGACGGTATCCTTATGTAATACATGTATCACTAGCCACTTTATACTATACTATGCCACTTTGTTTACATACTCATCTCATTTGTACATACTGTACCCGATACCATCTACTGTATCTTGCCTATGCTGCTCTGTACCATCACTCATTCATATATCCTTATGTACATATTCTTTATCCCCTTACACTGTGTACAAGACAGTAGTTTTGGAATTGTTAGTTAGATTACTTGTTATTACTGCATTGTCGGAACTAGAAGCACAAGCATTTCGCTACACTCGCATTAACATCTGCTAACCATGTGTATGTGACAAATAAAATTTGATTTGATTTGATTTTGTCAATAACAGCTAGTGTGCCATGTCTAATATTAAGGTGATCTAGAGGTATTGCTCACCTGAGGTAGAGTACCTCATGATAAGCTGTAGACCACACTACCTACCAAGAGAGTTTCCATCTATATATTTCATAGCCATCTATTTACCACCACAAACCGATGCTGGCACTAAGACCGCACTCAATGAGCTGTATAAGGCCGTAAGCAAACAAGAAAATGGTGTATCTGTCACTGGCATTTTCCAGCAGTAGGTTTAGCAGCAGCTAGAAGACCGGCGACGCCGAAAGGAGGGGGAGCCAAAGCGAATGCTGGTGTGACAGTATCACAACGGGAGTGATTGGGAGTCCCATAGGGCAGCTCTCAATTGGCCAAGCGTCATCCTGGTTTGGTCGGTGTAGTCCGTCATTGTAAATAAGAATTTGTTAACTGACTTGCCTAGTTAAATAAAGGTTCAATATAAAAAATAACATTTTGTTTTGCTAGCACAGACTAGAATATGTTCCGGGTTTAATCCAATGGCTTTGAGGAGTATACCACCTCAGTCACCGGCTTCATCAACACAGGGAACGCAAGGATGCGTGCTCAGCCCGCTCCTGTACTCCTTGTTCACCCATGACAGCGTGGTCACGCACACCTACAACTCATTCATAAAGTTTGCAGACGACAACAGTAGTAGGCCTGATTATCAACAACAATGAGGCAGCCTACAGGGAGGAGGTGAAGGCCCCGGCCAAGTGGGGCCAGGAAAATAACCTCTCTCTCAACATCAACAAAATCAAGGAGCTGATCGTGGACTTCAAGAAATAGCAGAGGAAGCACGCCCCTATCCACAACGATGGGACCGCTTTGGAGAAGGTGGAAAGTTCCTCGGCATACACATCACTGACAATCTGAAATAGTCCACCCACACAGACAGTGTGGCGAAGAAGGTGCAACAGCACCTCTTCAACCTCAGGAGGCTGAAGAAATTTGGCTTGGCCCCTAAGACCCTCAGAAACTTTTGCATATGCACAATTGAGAGCATCCTGTCGGGCTGTATCACCGCCTGGTATGGCAACTGCACCGCCCGCAAACGCAGGGCTCTCCAGCACCTACAGCACCCGATGTCACAGGAAGGCCAAAAAGATCATCAATGATATCAACCACCTGAGCCACAGCCTGTTCACCCCGCTATCATCCAGAAGGCGAGGTCAGTAAAGGTGCATCAAAGCTGGGGACCGAGAGACTGAAAAACAGGTTCTATCTCAAGGCCATCAGACTGTTAAACAGCCATCACTAGCCAGCTACCACCCGGCTACTCAACACTGCACCTTAGAGGCTGCTGCCCTAATCACTGGCAACTTTAATAATGTAACACTTGTCACTTTAATAATGTTTACATACTGCTTTACTCATCTCATATTTATAAACTGTATTCTATTGTACTGTATTTACTCAATGCCACTCCGACATTGATCTTCCTAATATTTATATATTTCAATAATTCCATTATTTTACTATTAGATTTGTGTATTGTTGTGAATTGTTAAATAGTAATGCTCCAGCTGTTCCGGGAAGACTGTGATCACGCTCTCCGTAGCTGATGTGAGCAAGACCTGTCTAAATAACTATCGCTCTGTAGCACTCACATCTGTAGCCATGAAATGCTTTGAAAGGCTGGTCATGGTTCACATCATCACCATCATCACAGAAACCCGAGACCCACTCCAATTCGTATACCGCCCCAGATCCACTGATGACGCAATCTCAATCCACGCCAAACTGCCCCTTCCCAGCTGGATAAAAGGTACACCTACAGTGGTTCGTTCTTCCTTTAAAAGTTGTATCATACTGCAGAACACCTTGTGGGCTGCTGCAGAATTCTATGGCACGTTATTTAATTATCCACTGTTAATGCTAGTTAGACCACCAGAGGGCATCTTTGAGAAGCATTTGATAGCCTTCAATATTGGCGGTACTAAAATTGTAAGAACACAGTATATGGGATTGATTTTATGAAATTTAGCTTAATTATTTTGACTAATAATGTGGTGTTTCTATTCCAAGTCAAACTAAAAACTAAACCACAGAAAATATGGTGCTGTACAATGTGACGGTCGGCAGTAGGCTACAGTACTAAGATCATAACATTTCCACACCCTGACCAATACACAAACGGAGATTCAGTGAAAATAAAAATCTAATTGATTTATCAAGACCAGTGCCCATGCTTGTCTCTAAGCAGTACGAAACAGTGCTGAAATAGTTGACCACAGCAGGTAGGCTATTGCTTCAAATCCTATTGCTTCTAACTTCAATATGCTTTTTAAACAAATAAGACTTACACTAGTGAAACTCATGTCGCCTATACTTTTTTCAATAACGTGACTCTCAGCCAATAATTAAATTTAGAGGGTCAATTTTCGTTCAGCAAATCTGATCTGTGAGCATATCTAGAGGGTCTTTTATATCATTCTAAATGAATTAATAATAATTCAGCTAAGGACCCTAAACATCTCCCTTTGCAACTGGATCCAGGACTTCCTGACAGGCAATAACACATCTGATGCTGATCCTCAACACGGGGGCCCCTCAGGGGTGTGTGCTTAGTCCCCTCCTGTATTTCCTGTTCCCCCATGACAGCGTGCTCAAGCACATAGTTTGCTGACAACACAATGGTGGTAGGCCTCATCACCAACAACGATGAAACAGCCTAGAGAGGGGAGGTCAGAGACCTGGCAGTGTGGTGCCAGGACAACATCCTCTCCCTCAACGTGAGCAAGACAAAGGAGATGATCGTGGAATATATTGACCCCCCCCCCCCCGACCCCTTTGTTTTTACACTGATGCTACTCGCTGTTTATTTTCTATGCATTGTTACTTTACCCCTACCTACATGTACAAACTCCCTTGACTAACCTGTACCCCCTCACATTGACTCGGTACCGGTACCCCCTGTATATTTAGGCAGGCAGGTAGCCTAGTGGTTAGAGCGTTGCGCCAGTAACCGAAAGGTTGCTAGATCAAATCCCCGAGCTGACGAGGTAAAAAACTGTTTTTCTGCCCCTGAACAAGGCAGTTAACCCAATGTCCCTAGGCCGTCATCGTAAATAAGAATTTCTTCTTAACTGACTTGCTGAGTTAAATTAAGGTTTAAATAAAAAAAATGTTACTTTATTTTTTGAAACTTTAGTTTATTTCGTAAAAATGTTATTTCAAATGCATTGTTGGTTGGTTAAGGGCTTGTAAGTAATCATTTCACGGTAAGGTCTACTACACCTGATGTATTCGGTGCATGTGACAAATACAATTTGATTTGATTTGAAACAGATTCCACTGCACTTTTGCATTCATGTAAGTGCTTTAGAGTTTTCCACACACTTTTACGGTATTGATTATATAAATACATAGGTTCTATTAGTCTTTAAATACATCACACTAGACTACATAATTTAGAACCTATTTAAAGTGCCTAATC
Organism: Oncorhynchus clarkii lewisi; assembly: GCF_045791955.1. Lineage (NCBI taxonomy): Eukaryota > Metazoa > Chordata > Actinopteri > Salmoniformes > Salmonidae > Oncorhynchus > Oncorhynchus clarkii. The sequence continues at coordinate 28,191,727 of NC_092163.1, read as the reverse complement.
AAATGTTCAAAGCCCTTCCACTTACTTTCCATCCTTCCACCTAGCGCAAATCACAAACACATAGACCCGTGTTCTCTTGTTGCCTGACTCGTGACATTACTTGCAGTTCCGTTCAGCCACTGGAACCGCAAGCGAGCCTCTGGAATTATTGACATTTCTATCCAAGGGTGAGCATGAGTATAAGATATATTTAAACAGCTTAATTGAGTAGCCACCTCGGAACGGCTGGCTGATTTGGTAGCCTGTGGCTGTCCACTGTGGCTGTGAATTATTTATCAGGATAAGTTTGTTTGTTAGGCCGAGAGAGAGACCTGAGAAAAGGGGAGATGGTAGGGAGTGAGATGGAGAGAGAAATGGAGAGCGAGAGAGAGGGGGGGGGGGGGGGGGTTAGGGAGAGGGAGGGAGAGTGTGTGCGTGAGACATAGAGAGAGACCAGAGGGAGAGGAGAGAAGTAGAGACAGAGAGAAATTAGACTGGAGAAGTAGAGAGCGGTAGAGAGAGAGAGAAAGAGATGTAGAGAGGTGAGACAGAGGAGGAAGGGCCTTTCAAACTTAATATGATTTACTGATCTGGCTGTCTCTCTTTGTCTGTCCCCCACTCTCTTTGAATAAGCCTAAAATATTTTAGATTATCTTCACTTATGGTCTCCAAGCATCCAGAAGTCAGAAAATGATTGAGATCAGAAATGTATATTAGAATTGAAAGTGAACATGGATGCCTTGGTTGTTAATTGTCATAATCATTTGTTATGTCTAAATCTGGTCTTTTTCCTCTTGCTCTCTTGTTTCTTCAGTGCTTTGACTGTAAAGTACAGAAGCAAAACTAATTTGTATGTATTGTTGCACACATCTCATCTACACTGCAATTGTATTTATTTGCCCATCTGTTACAACTGAAATGTGTGTTTTGCTGAATGGGTATTAATGTTGAAAAGCAAGCTTGGGCCAAAGTAGTAAGGTAGTATGTTAAGTGGGGGAGTATCATAGATTTTAATTATAGTTGTGTTACCTCTATGGTCAAAACCAATTGCATATGTTTTGGGAAATTAGCTAGGTTGAATTTGGTTATTTGAGTTAATTTTTTATTTGCTTTTTAAAAGAGGTTGGAATCAAGTAAGATGTCGTGGTACTTAAAATCAGATACCACCTGGAGCTTTTCCCCTGATGCATAGACATTTGTCTCAGGGTAATCCGTTGTTTTCTTTGTGAGAAACATGCAGACTGTGTTTTTTAAAATTGAAATGCAAACATGAGTCTCTGAGCAAGTTTGTCATCTGAACCATTACAGTAGTGAGTTCTTGTGTAGTTTGTTGTTTGTTATTTGCATGAATTTATCACTGTATCATCTGCATACATTGGAACTTCAGACCCTGTACAGACAGAAGGAAGATCATTAATGTACGAGCTGAAGAGTATTGACCTTTGGGGAATGAAAACATTGTGGATATGAGTGGAAAAATGTTTGTTTTGATTTTTACGCTGATGTGACATCGCCAACTTTTGAAAGAATTTTGATTTGTTAAAAATCAGGATAGTTTTAATAAATTTATATAAACCGGTTGAAATGATTTAGATAGCTGATTAAAGGGGTTTGTTTACTGTTTATTGTTTATTTTAGGTGTTGATTTAACTTAATTAAACATTGTATTATCTGATGTGTTTGAGTAGGATTCTTTCTTCCTGGACGGATGGAAGTTATCTAAAAGATGTAAGTTGAAGGAGCCATGGGAGAACATGTTTACATTTTTATTAAATTCCTGGGATTAAATTACTGATTCCTTACGCTGAGAAATGTACTACATTTGTGGCAGAGGAAAAAAGTATTACATTTAGATAGTAATGATATCAGGATAATTGTATCTAAGGGTAGCATGTTCACTTAAGCATACATATACATTGATGATGATTAATGATTTGAGGTAGAGTGGAATTATCATTAGGTTTGGTTTTTAGTTCACTTTTGAGTTTCTGAATCGATGTAGTATAATGAATACTAACAAAGTGTTTTTTCTGGGAAAATGGGTGTTTCATTGTCTCTCTTTGAAATGTTTCCGGTGACTATAATCTTGGGGAGAGTGAGTGAAATTGAGGCCTTAATCTACCAAAATGAAAAGGGCCTGGAAGTTTTTGTTTTTTCATTAAGGTTTGCAAATACACACACACAAAACATGTTATGACTATTTGTTGGTGTTTTTAAAATACTATGTTTGATTTGTGTTAAAATTTGTTTTAGTGCAAAGGTATCTTAAAGGGGCACGCACGCACATGATATTTTTATGAGTTTATTTGAAAGGTTTTGTATGACCTATGACCTCTATAATGACCTTTTGTTGTGGCTTGATCACCATCATTGGAAAGCCATTTGGATAATGACGTTATGGTTATTTGTAATACTGATTTCAAGATAATTTGTGTAATTGATAAATATGTTTAAGTTTATAGTTCTTAGCCATATTTGTAATTTGGACCAATGTGAAGAAGGAGAGGGCATTGCTTTTAACTAAGGGTATGCTGCTTTAATTCTGTTTTCCTATGACCATATGGGTTAAATAATGTTTCTTTGTGAAGTTATTTCAGTTTAGTGATTTTTATTTGATTAGGTTGTTTGAAATGGTGTTTTATACATTACTCTCATACTGAGAGATACAGTGCCTTGCGAAAGTAGTCGGCCCCCTTGAACTTTGCAACCTTTTGCCACATTTCAGGCTTCAAACATAAAGATATAAAACTGTATTTTTTTGTGAAGAATCAACAACAAGTGGGACACAATCATGAAGTAGAACGACATTTATTGGATATTTCAAACTTTTTTAACAAATCAAAAACTGAAAAATTGGGCGTGCAAAATTATTCAGTGAGTATCTCTGAATGATCCAATGTTGACCTAAATGACTAATGATGATAAATACAATCCACCTGTGTGTAATCAAGTCTCCGTATAAATGCACCTGCACTGTGATAGTCTCGTTAAAAGCGCAGAGAGCATCATGAAGAACAAGGAACACACCAGGCAGGTCCGAGATACTGTTGTGAAGAAGTTTAAAGCCGGATTTGGATACAAAAAGATTTCCCAAGCTTTAAACATCCCAAGGAGCACTGTGCAAGCGATAATATTGAAATGGAAGGAGTATCAGACCACTGCAAATCTACCAAGACCTGGCCGTCCCTCTAAACTTTCAGCTCATACAAGGAGAAGACTGATCAGATGCAGCCAAGAGGCCCATGATCACTCTGGATGAACTGCAGAGATCTACAGCTGAGGTGGGAGACTCTGTCCATAGGACAACAATCAGTCGTATATTGCACAAATCTGGCCTTTATGGAAGAGTGGCAAGAAGAAAGCCATTTCTTAAAGATATCCATAAAAAGTGTAGTTTAAAGTTTGCCACAAGCCACCCGGGAGACACATCAAACATGTGGAAGAAGGTGCTCTGGTCAGATGAAACCAAAATTGAACTTTTTGGCAACAATGCAAAACGTTATGTTTGGCGTAAAAGCAACACAGCTGAACACACCATCCCCACTGTCAAACATGGTGGTGGCAGCATCATGGTTTGGGCCTGCTTTTCTTCAGCAGGGACAGGGAAGATGGTTAAAATTGATGGGAAGATGGATGGAGCCAAATACAGGACCATTCTGGAAGAAAACCTGATGGAGTCTGCAAAAGACCTGAGACTGGGACAGAGATTTGTCTTCCAACAAGACAATGATTCAAAACATAAAGCAAAATCTACAATGGAATGGTTAAAAAATAAACATATCCAGGTGTTAGAATGGCCAAGTCAAAGTCCAGACCTGAATCCAATCGAGAATCTGTGGAAAGAACTGAAAACTGCTGTTCAAAAATGCTCTCCATCCAACCTCACTGAGCTCAAGCTGTTTTGCAAGGAGGAATGGGAAAAAATGTGGCAAAAGGTTGCAAAGTTCAAGGGGGCCGAATACTTTCGCAAGGCACTGTATGTGTTAAAAATGGGGGAGGATTCCTTTTTTGAGGTTTTGAATTGAAGTGCACACACCTTGAGTGATATGTGAAGGAGTGATATGTATTGTTATATTTGTTTTGTTCTATTCCCGAAGGGATATAGGTCTAACTTCCTGATCCTTGGCTCTACGATGGAGTTGGCAGTGTGATGGGGAGTATAAGCCAATTTGAAAGAATAGTTTCAATAGAATGTGTGGATATTCTCTTTGAAATATGTTTAGATATGTGTATTAAGAATAATTGGTAAAAGTTATAATAATCATGTAGTTGATGAACTGAACTAAACTGTTGTTCTGATCTGTTCTTTCGAGGTTATCATGAAAAGTGACATCAGACGGTATCTTAATGCATGGAAGAGATAATTGGACCGAATAGTGTGTGTACCTCAAAACCCTCTCTAACTGGCTGAAGAAGAGTGACAAAGGCGTTGAATAAGGCCCTGTCTGGATCACTTCTACTGGGAGAAAGGAACCAAGCCAGAAATCAGTGTACAGTATCCAATCTAAGCTATCAACTGCTTTTCTTTCATGTTTCTCTCAGGAGTGTGAGAGGAGTCCACGTGGAGTAAGCATGGAGAGAGATCTGTTCTGTTCTCTTATGATGCTGGTATATTGGTTGACCAATGGACAAGACATAATGGGTGGTAAAGGTGATGGTGTAATGATGAGACATTGAAATCGGGACATTATCATGGGCCATCCACTTTGAACTGTAAAGTTATCTGAAGAAGAAGGAAAAGGACGCCAGAATAATCAGTGCCTGAGAGAGGGGGTTGGTCAAATATGCCAATAAAATTGTTTTATACTTTTGTGGTATCAGGTTGATTGTAGAGGTCTATACCATGTAAAAGTATTAGTAATTTAGATTAAGAATGCACTAAGATTCTGATCTGTATTATAATCGTGATTTAAAAAGTTAATAGTAGAATTATGGGAAAATTATACTGTCTGCTAATATTGAGGTGTGTTAAATTGAGTTTTTTACTTTGAGTGGTAAGACCCAATTTGAATCACTGAGGAATGTCATTCTAAATTTTGGTTGGGTAAATAGTTGGGTTGTTAAATTTGATTTTGAATATGAATGATTTCCCTGACCTTTCTCTATTCCTGACTGCATCTCTGAGCATAAGGACTTAGAGGGATGCCTGTCCTATATGTTGAGATGAGGCCTGTGTTTAGAGACTGGTTCTCATGTAACTTAGGGAGCATTTCTATGTTGTGTTTTTATTTTCCTCAAATGGATTATTCTGTGTGATTAAACCTGTGCAAGTTTGTCATGTAGAATAAATGTTGTAAACGTAGTTTCAGAAGGGAAAAAGCTTACATATAAGGTAAGGTATTTGACATTGAAGGGATTTTCTTTTTCTTTTAAATATTAAGTATATAATTACTGTTCTGATTCTCCAGAAGGGACAATGTCCCTTGAGAGGGGAATGTGGTAGCAGAATCAGAATTAGTTAGGTAACATTGATAAATAAGACACTTTACTTACATAATAATGCTTATGTGAGATATTTGTCATTAGGATGTCTTCTTTTGGATAATAATGTTGGCAGTTTGCAGTTATCCCTTCTCTGCTAGGTATTAGTCACTAGGGGCCCAGAGAGGGGAGAGGTCAGGCTTGTCTTCATATGTCTATGTATCTGTTAAACCATGTGATGCTATGAAGAATATCAGAAGGGGAGGAGGACAGAATGGAGGCTTGTCTTCTTATGGGAATGTGTCTGTAACTATTGTATGTCCCCTCTGAGGTTGCCCTTATCTTGATCTAGTATATGACCTAAGAGGCTCACTGTCTCGTTTAGCTTGTCCAGGAGGGGTGTATTTGAGATGGGGGTATCTAGAATGGAAAATTGATATATGCCATTGGATGAGGTAATGTTTTGGTCCTACGTGGTAACAAGAACAAGATGAGAATCTCGTCTAAGAGAGCAAACTGAACGATCATTTATAGCTAATGCTGTCTGGCTATGGGATACTCCTCTCTCAAGTAAAGTATTCCTTTGTAATGTTCCTAAGATCTGTGTTTCGTCATGTGAGTTGAGATGGGTGTGTCTTGGCTATAAATGATACTAAGAACTGTTTTGTAAGCACACTCAGAGAATTCATTTATAGACACTGAATTGATCTGAGAGTCACAGGGCTATGGTGAAGCTCATATATAATTAAAAATTGACTTCATAATATAACTCTGACTTGTGTGTGGTTTGCTCTCTCAATGTTTAGTAATACAGGAAATTACCATGACAGGACCTCAGGCAGTCTCTATGGGGGTGCCACAGGGTTCAATTCTCGGGCCGACTCTTTTCTCTGATTCTCTGATCCACCTCTACACAGACGACACCATTCTATATACTTCTTGCCCTTCTTTGGACACTGTGTTAACAAACCTCCAGACGAGCTTCAATGCCATACAACACTCTTTCCATGGCCTCCAACTGCTCTTAAATGCAAGCAAAACTAAATGCATGCTCTTCAACCGATCGCTGCCCGCAGCAGGTATATTTCACTGGTCATCCCTAAAGCCAACTCCTCCTTTGGCAGCCTTTCCTTCCAGTTATCTGCTGCCAATGACTGGACCAAATTGCAAAAATCACTGAAGCTGGATACTTCTATATCCCTCACTAACTTTAAGCATCAGCTGTCAGAGCAGCTTACCGATCATTGCACCTGTACACAGTCCATCTGTAAAGAACCCACCCAACTACCTCATCCCCAGTATCTCTATTTGCACATTCATCTTCTGCACATCTATCACTTCAGTGTTTAATTGCTAAATTGTAATTATTCTGGCACTATGGCCTATTTATTGGCTTACCTCCTTACTACAATTGCACACACTATAGATTTTTCTATTGTGTTATTGACTGTTATTGACTATTTTTCTTTATCCCATGTGTTGTTTGTTTCACACTGTTTGCTTATCTTGGCCAGGTCACAGCTGTAAATGAGAACTTGTTCTCAACTGGCCTACCAGGTTAAATAAAGGTGCATTTTTTAAAATAAAATAAAATTTGTCTCCTCAACTTGTTCAACTGTCACACCACTCAGCGGAGGTCTAGAAATTACGGAATTATTTGAACCAAATACAATGCTCTTAGTTTTAGACATGTTCAGGACCAGTTTATTACTGGCCACCCATTCCAAAACAGACTGTAACTCGTGCAACCTGTCATTTAAATTTATATTTATTTTAATTTCATGTAATGGACATACAAAACATTTTCCAAATTGGTGAAGTGAAATGAAAAAAAGGACACGTTTCAAAGAAAGAAACCCCCCAAATAAAATACTGAAAAGTTTTTCGTTGAAGAATGGGCAACAATCCCAGTGACTAGAAGCTTACAGAGACATACCCCAAGATACTTGCAGCTGTAATTGCTGCAAAAAAAGATGGCTCTACAAAGTATTGACTTTGTGGGGGTGAATAGTTATGTACACTCAAGTTTTGTGTGTCTTATTTCTTGTTTGTTTCAAAATAAAAAATATTTTGCATTTTCAAAGTGGTAGGCGTTGTGTAAATCAAATGATGCAAACCCCCAACAAAACTATTTTAATTCCAGGTTGGTAAGGCAACAAATTAAGAAAAATACCAAGGGAGTAAATACTTCTGCAAGACACTGTATATGGTTGAATCACCAGCATACATGGACACACATGCTTTGTTTTATGCCCGTGGCAGGTCATTGGTAAAAATAGAAAAGAGTAGAGGTCCTAGAGATCTGCCCTGCGTACACCGCACTTTAAATGTTTTACATTAGAGAAGCTTCCAGGGACAGGGGGCAGTATTTTCACGTCTGGATGAAAAGTGTGCCCAAAGTAAACTGCCTGCTACTCAGGCCCAGAAGCTAGGATATGCATAGTTTGTAGATTTTGATAGAAAACACTAAAGTTTCTAAAACTGTTAAAATCATGTCTGTGAGTAAACCAGAACTGATTTGGCCGTGGAAACCCAGAGGAAAACCATCCAGGGGGAAAAAATGAGGTCATAGTATTTCCCAATGGGTTTCTATGGGAAGCCCTATTTAATGGGAACCTGGTTGCAGTTCCTATGGCTTACACTAGATGTCAACAGTCTTTATAAATTGTTCAATGTTTTTCTTTTGAGAAATGAATAGGGAGTGCTATTAATTGTAAGTGTCACTTCAGGTGGACTATAGTGTTTGGTGCACGTGAACTGGAATGCGCTTCACGTTGTTTTTATCCACTATTGGAAACAGTTTATCCCGTCTTATATTTGATTGATTATTTACATTTTAGGTTACCTTAGGTTGGATTAGGAACGTTGTTTGAATTGTTTGGACTAAGTTTACAGGTAACTTATTAGATACTTTATAGTCATGTTGGGCGAGTGGGAAACGGTGTATTTCTGAATCAAACGTGCCAAATAAATTGACATTTTGGGGATATAAAGAAGGAATTTATCGAACAAAATGACCATTCATTGTGTCACTGAGACATTTGGGATTGCAAAAAGAAGGTCTTCAAAGGTAAGGCATTTATTATATCGTTATTTCTGACTTTTATGTCGCCATCTGACTGGTTGAAAACTATCTTCATGTGTTTGTATGCGGGGCGCTGTCCTCAGAAAGTCGCATGGTCTGCTTTCGCCTTTTTGAAATTTGACACTGCAGCTGGATTAACAAGACGTTCAGCTTTATTTTGATGTATTACACTTATATTTTCATGAATCTTGAATGTTGATATTTCTGTAGTTTGAATTTGGCGCTCTGCAATTTCACTGGATGTTGTCAACTCAATCCCGCTAAAGTGATTGGAACGTGAAGGGATCACTAACAGGTCAATTAAAAACACTATTAGATAGATATATAGCAGAGATTGAAAAACCATAAGTCATGTTATCTCAACAACAGGTTATGGTCAATAATATCAAAGCCTGCACTTAAATCTAACAGCACAGCTCCCACAATAATCTTATCAATTTCTTTCAACCAATCAGTCATTTGTCTCAGTGCATTGTATTTGGTCAAACACATTTTTTTTCCAAAAGTTTGCAAAAAGGCTGGTAGCAAGCTGATAGGTCTGCTGTTAGAACCAGTAAAGGCCGCTTTACCACTCTTAGGTAGCGGCTTCCCTCCAGCCCTGAGGAGAAAGACTTTCCTCTTGGCTCAGATTAAAGACATAACAGATAGGAGTGGCTATAGAGTCAGCTACCATCCTCAGCAGCATTCCATCTAAATTGTCAATGCCAGTCATGTTTCCACCTCTCCTACACTAACTTTACAAAATACAAACTTTTTTATGTATGAGTATGATGGCTCACTGTTCGTTGTTGGCATTTCCTACCTAAATTTGCCCACTTTGCCAATTGAGTTATCATTAACATAATTGGCAACATCAAATGGTTTTGTGATGAATAAGCCATCTGATTCGATGAAAGATGAAGTTGAATTTGTCTTTCTGTCCATAATTTCATTTAAAGTACTCCAAAGTTTTTTTTAGATAATTCTTTATATCATCGATCTTGGCTTCATGGATTCATTAATTTTTCTTTTGTTGAGTTTAGTCACATAATTGTAAAAAATTCTGCAAGTCAGATGTGTCACCAGACTTATTATTGACTCCTTTTGCCCCATTTCTTTCAACCATACAGTTTTTCATTTCCTCATCAATCCATGGAGCAGTTCTAACAGTCAGTTTATAAACAGGTGCATGTTAATCAATCATTGGAAGAAGCAATTTCATAAATTCATCAAGTGCAGAATCTGGATGCTCCTTATTAATCACATCAGACCAACACATTTTTTTTTACGTCATCCACATACTGTAAGAATCAGAGCAAAATCGTGTGTATGATCTCTTACACACTATTTTGGTCCAGCTTTTGGAACTTTGGCTTCCTGGATACAGCCACTATATTGTGATCACTGCATCCAATGGTTACGGATGCAGCTGGACCATGATAGATCCTTAGTGATGTGAACATCAAGGAACTTGAAACTCTCGACCTGCTCCACTACAGTCATGTTGATGTGAGCGGTGGAATGCTTGGCCCTTGGTTTTCTGTAGTCCACGATGAGCTCCTTTGTCTTGCTGTCATTGAGGGAGAGGTTGTTGTTCTGACACCACACACCTCCCTATAAGCTGTCTCATCGTTGTCGGTAATCAGATGGTTTTGGAATTGTGCACGGCCACACAGTCGTGAGTGAACAGGGTCTACAGGAGGGGACTAAGCAGGAGGGACCTAAGCATGCACCCCTGATGGGCCCCCGTGTCCCAATAAAGTAATCCAGCAACCTGTTCGCTGACCATGGCCAAAGGAAGAAGATGCAAAGAATGTCCAATCAGCATTAGAGAGTTGAATCCACAATCATAAAAGAAGAATGGTTATGTGCATGTGAAGGATACATCTTTGGAAGTTCTCTACATGTTTTGATGCAGTTATGTGTAATTGAAAGGTTGAGTTCACGGAAAAGCCTACTTTATCAAAATATTTGATTATTGGGGTATTAGAGCCCCTTAAGATGACCCTATCTCTCATGCATGAATGCACAGCAACTAGGAGGGGAGACAAACTGCCCTCTGACCATTTATCAAAGCTAATAGGTCATAGTTTACAGCCTGACACGGGACATACATCATAAAGTCTGACGTGTGCACGGGAAGAATAGGAGAAGAGGCGTGACAACCAGAGCCTCTTATAGATGTTGTGATGTCAGCAACTTTCCGCGGAAACCCACTCACTCATATTCCATCTCTCAAGATCTCGCATAAAGGAGAGATAAACAGAAATGTTACTAAACCTTGTGAGGTACAACTAGGGGTGTATTTACTAGGAACCAAACGGAACCATACAGGCTAAAACTGAACTTCCAAGAAGAAATGCTCATTTTAATTGAAAACATTTTTCTATGCAGTGCACTAATGAAAACACACCTGAGTACTGCATTTGTCAGCTTGTTCATGGCTAGTTTTGCCATAGTTTGACTGTTGGCAAAGATGAAGGACACCTCTCATTCTGAATTTACTTATTTAAACCATAGAGGCTCAACACAGAAATGTGGTTTAATATGAATCAATTATGTTAGATACTTTCACTTCTTTCAATCCAATAATTTCTTATCTGTATTTTCACTTGTAACCTTTTTCCAGGTGCTAGTCCAGCGGTCTAAACCTGCAATGCAGTAAAAAAAATGTTACGTTTGCTTCCGCTTTTGATATTCATATTTCCATTTTCACTGCAGTGGATTTTCATTTCTGTCTTCGTACCCATTATAATACTATGTTGCCAAGCAATAACTCCCCACATTTCCCTTCATTCCTATTCTAATGACATGCCAAATTACATTGAGACTACATGCTGATACAATGCATAGGTAAATTGACCCCTCACCCATGCTAACAGCACAAATGTAAATGAAGTCCACATGCAGTCTCCCTGTATACCACGTTTCATAAAAAAAAAACGTTCTTACTTCTAAAGAAAGCTGGCATACAATTTATTTGCAATATTCCACAGGTCTGTAGTTTGTATTATATACAAAGACATGATTGGATGTCTTTTTCATCAATGTTGGAGATCTATGAAGGAAAGTACAGGTGTTAAAATAGGCTACCACTTTGTTATAATAGTCTCTACAAATGTTCAGGATAGTCCCTACAGTTAATTTCATATAACAGTACAAAGTTACATCTTACATTATCACGCTACTCATTACCATTCTGTAATGAGACATTATACAATGACCACAGACCATTGCCACTAGAAGTAGGAAAAAAAGATTGTTGCACAAAAGTAGTTCACTGAGCCTTTACTATTCCTGTACTGGTGGACCGATATAGCCGTCTGTAGCGAGGGCCAAAAAAATTATTCAGCGCAGACCAAACATTCTCAGCAGCTCACTTTATTAAATGCCATGTTCCACTAGATTTGACTAGAAATGTACATAGTATCAATTGGTACTTTCTGGTACTTACTTCAAAGAACTCTGCACAATTGGTAACTACCTGGAAGCAAATGTTTCTTTAATGAATCCCAAAGCAACAAACAAGTAATTAACAGGTCATAACTCTTACAATTTTACCATGTACTTACAAGTAAATATTGGTCATTTTCTGTATTGTAAAATAAAGTGCTACCGAAATAGTTTCTCCTCGTACAGGATCATTCAGATCCAGTAGTTTGATAATTATACTGTATATGTGAATCTATATCTAATGGTATCAATATTGGCCTCTATTCTAGGCAATTTTATATTCCTGTATGGATGATTGGTAGGGCTCGTTTCAGTCAGGCAGCCAGGCAGGCAGGTTCCATTAACATTTAATATGACCCAGTGCATAGATTCTCATTAATGGTCACCCACAGGGCTGGCTCAGGCTTTTATGGACACAAGATACTGGAAACTTTCATATGGCAGTACTCTCTGCATACAAATAAGAACACAGTCACAAACTGCAGTCACCATCTCAGTACAGTGCTCCTCCTCCCCGATGTCTGGTGAATGCTACTGAATTCCTAATTCAAATGATAAAGGCAATTAATTCAAAGACAGAAGTTTGAAATGATTACTGTCTTAAATATAGGAGTGGCGATGCAGGTAAAAGAGAGAGGGAGCTGGGAATAAACACACACACTGCGTCGCACTGATAGTGTCAGTGGCTTGGTAGAGATAGGGGACTGGTGCACTCTTAGCACAAAAGGGGCTGTCTAGAATCTAAAATGGTTCTTTGGCTGTCCCCATAGGAGAACCATTTGAGGAACCTCTTTTGGATCTAGGTTGAACCCTTTTGTGTTCCATATAGAGCCCTTTCTACAGAGGGTTGTACATGGCACCCAAAAGGGTTCTGCCTGGACCCAAAAAGGGTTATCCACATAGAGCCGAAAACCCCTTTTGGAACCCTTTTTTTCTAAGAGTGTGGGTAGGACGGGGAATAACACAAACACTTTAAATATGAACAGAGTTGTAATCTGTTTTCCTGATGCTTACAGTAGTGCTCAGCTCTCACGGGAGTGTGTTATTGGGACGGCTTTTCGCTGTAAACGCCTTATGTGTATTGAATGGAAAGGTCAGCTGAGAAGGCTTGAGATTTCTTGACTGCTCCACATTTGGCAACGACGAAAATAAAAAGTACTGGGTGCTAGGAACATCTAGCAGGTGAATAAAGCTGATCATGGATTTTTTTTATTTGATGTTTGTTCGTGACATATAAAAGGTAGCCAGACAACTGTTCAGTGCTTTACATGGTGGTTAAGGTAGCCTACAACAGTAACTTGAACTAATGTTGTGTATATCACAGTCAGGTCTCAAGAAGACAGTATTGAACCTAACAAAGTCATCCTATATACATGCCTATTTTAAAAGATTGACAAAATCCCTTATCAAAAGATTTCAGATATAAAACTCAGAATCAGGAAAAATGCAAAAGAGCTTCATTAATTTTATGCACACAATCAAGGTAAAGGGTAGGGCCAAGGTGAAAAATACACTGTCTCTACAGCAGACTAGATTTACTTTTCTCTTTTTAAACATATAAAATATCTGGAAAACATCCCAGAATTGGCCTTACGTCTTGTCAAATATGCATGTCCACATGTTCCCGAACTCCTGCCCAGTGCATGTCTGGATGTCACTGGTGCACAGGAGCTGTCTGGATTGTGTAAAGATGTATGACATTGGTATAAGCCTAACAGAGCTGAGCACCTCAGTGTGTCCCAAATGGCACCTTATTTCCTTTATAGTGCAGTACATAGGGAAAAGTGTGCCATTTGGGACATATACAATATATCTGTTGAGATGGAGTGGGGGGTTACAGGGCAAACTCTGCAGAAGGATCATATCCAAATATGAATTATTTTCCAATTCGAGATGACCTGTTGTACTGTATATGCTCTGGCAAGGGGCATTGGAGATGGAATCTAATTCTGGAGTGTTTGGCTACGGATGTGCCTGTGCTCTATTTGATCTGTATGTGGGAAAATAATTGAATTCTATACTGCTATTATTTTTAATTGTTTTACTTGCTTTTGGAAATATACAGCATATGTGTATTCACTGGTATTGAATGAGTCAGGTTGGCTTCTCTTCAGTCTTTCTTTTGAATGACGGCACGTGGCTCACAGGAAGATAGTGAAACACTGAAATAGAGCCAATGACAAAATATGGGTAATTCCATGATAGCGGAATTACGCTCTGATTCAGTTTTTTCACTTTAAAATGTACAGTCCTTTAGAAAGTATTCAAATCCCTTGACTTTTTCCACGTTTTGTTACGTTACAACCTTATTCTGAAATGGATTAAGTAAAAAACATTCCTCAGCAATCTACACACAATACCCCATAATGACAAAGAGTAAATGTTGCAAATGAATTAAACATAAAAAACAGAAATACCTTATAAGTATTCAGATCCTTTGCTATGAGACTCGAAATTGAGCTCATGTGCATCCTGTTTCCATTGATCATCCTTGTAGAAACATCTCAACTTGATTGGAGCTCACCTGTGGTAAATTCAATTGATTGGATATGATTTGGAAAGGCACACACCTGTCTATATAAGGTCCCACAGTTGACATTGCATATTAGAGCAAAAACCAAGCCATGAGGTTGAAGGAATAGTACCTAGAGCCCCGAGACAGGATTGTGTCGAGGCACAGATCTGGGGAAGGGTATCAAAAAATGTCTGCAGCATTGAAGGTCCCCAAGAACACAGTGGCCTCCATCATTCTTAAATGGAAGAAGTTTGAAACCACAAAGACTCTTCCTAGAGCTGGCAGCCTGGCCAAATTGAGCAATGGGGGGAGAAAGGCCTTGGTCAGGGAGGTGACCAAGAACCCGATGATCACTCTGACAGAGCTATAGAGTTTGTCTATGGAAATGGGAGAACCTTCCAGAAGGACAACCGTCTCTGCAGCACTCTACCAATCCGCTCTTTATGGTAGACTCGCCAGACGGAAGGCACTCCTTAGCAAAAGGCACATGACAGCCCACTTGGAGTTTGCCAAAAGGAACCTAAAGACTGTCGGACCATGAGAAACAAGATTCTCTGGTCTGTTGAAACCAAGAAGGTTCACTTTCCAACAGGACAACGCCTTAAGCATATAGCCAAGACAACATGGCTATCTGGACAAGTCTCTGAATGTCCTTAAGTGGCCCAGCTAGAGCCTGGACTTGAACACGATCAAACTTCTCTGAAGAGACCTGAAAATAGCTCTGCAGCAACGCTCCCCATCTTAACTGACTGAGCTTGAGATGATCTGCAGAGAAGAATGGGATAAACTCCCCAAATACTGGTGTGCCAAGCTTGTAGCATCATACCCAAGAAGACTCCATGCTGTACTCCGTGCCAAAGGTGCTTCAACAAAGTACTGAGTAAAGGGTCTGAATACTTACGTAAATGTAATATCAGTTTTTTACATTTTCAATAAATTAGCAAACATTTCTAAAAACCTGTTTTTGCTTTGTCATTATGGGCTATTGTGTGTCAATTGAATCAACAATATAATCAATTATAGAGTAAGTCTGTAAGGTAACAAAATGTGTAAAAAGTAAAGGTGTCTGAATACTTTCCGAATACACTGTATGCCAAACAAAAACCATTGAAACTTTAACAAACCATACAACTCTATGCAGAATGACTACTTCTAACAATTTCCACTGAACATTTTACAAATATGTATTTAGTGGAAGAACTGCAAAATGTGCAAATTACTGTAAAATCTCCCTCGGGTTTTTATGCTACCGTGTTTTCCAAAAACTCACATCACGGGTCCCTGATCCGTACTAAACATATGAATCTAATTATCCTCATGTTTTACAAGTTTGGACATCACAGCCCACCACAGTAGATTACAATGCAGTTCAAAACAGCAGAGAAAAGTAGAGTTCAGAAGAGTACAGTAGAATATGGTACAGTAAAGTGCAGTATAGTTCTGTAGAGTACAGTACAATATATTCTACTCTACTGTACTGTACTGCTGTATTGTATTGGACTGTACTCTACTGTGCTCTACTCACTGTACTGTACTTTACTGTGCTATCCAAACTTGTGAGACATGCATCTATGATGGGTACAGATATGGCCCAGTCCGGTCCGTCTGTGAACGTTAACATCAAGGCTCCCGAGTGGCGCAGTAGTCTAAGGCACTGCATCTCAGTGCCGGTCTGTATCACAATCGGCCATGATCGGGAGTCCCATAGGGTGGCGCACTATTGGCCCACCGTCGTCCGGGTTAGGGGAGGGTTTGGCCGAAGTAGGCCGTCATAGTAAAATAAGTACTTGTTCTTTAACTGACTTGCCTAGTTAAATAAAGGTTAAATAAAAAATAATAAAAAAGGCCAGGGTGGAATGACCAAATTGTAACTACTTTTCAACATCCATGGACGTCCGGTGACAATCGATGCTCAGTGGTTGAGGATGCTGGTAACAGTAAATGGAAAGAGAGGTGGCTCATGGGTAGGTGTCAGTAAGAGCTGGGAGAGGTGACATTAACTAGAGAGTGAAAGAGAGAGCAGAGACAGGGGTTGTACAGACTCAGACAATTATAATACTCTTGGTTTGACCACAAACAGAAATACAAAGAAAACCGTTATGAGCTGAAAATAAGTATGCCAGTGGAAGGGAGGATAATAGCAAGGGACCCAACTGTGGTATGTGACTATTATGATTTCTCATTGTAGCCAATTCAGTTGAAGTAATTCCATTACTGTTTTTTGGGAAATTCTGTTACTAATTCATTATCAAAATTGATATCCCTAAAATCATTATAACTAATTACTGGGTCTACCATTACTTGTTACTTCTGTGAACTTTCATTATCCTCTCTCCTCATGAGGGAGAGAAATGTGGAAAATATCTTAAAGACATGTGTGTTTTTGGTAACAGAATTAGAAGGCACAAGGCAATATTTCTTCAACTTACAGAAGGTAAACAATTTTTCAAAAACAAAATATATTTGTTCATATTAGTTGGCACGGGTCTTTACGTCAACATTATTGTGTTTTGATATATTTCTTATAACTTTTAAGACTATTTCTGGTAGATGTTTTTTAAGACCCCTTTTCCATCTGCTTATTCATCTTCACTTTTATGATGGAAAAATGTTAAAATGTATCTATGTCTTCATTTCTCCAAAATATAGACTCTTAGCTTTTATTTGACACACAATTTGATATGGTCCTATGAAAGTCACATGTTGGTGCTCATGCGTCCTTTTCGATGGAAATGCCCATATGCCATGTAACATCTTCTGTGGCTGTGTGTCGATTCAGCCTTGAGTGTGAATGATAAACTAGAGAAGACTTGTTTGGAATGGCTCCCTCTCTCCGTCTCTCTCTGTCTCAGATACTGAGTAAAATAGAGTAAGGTGCCAATTCTGTTTGAGAAATGGACATCACATTTCTAACAAGGCATTAGGTTCTTCTTCAGAATAGGGTATAAGCGATATTGCTGCTAGGATTTAGCCTACCATATCGATTGTGTTATATTCTCCTACATTATTTTAACGTTTCTACAAACTTCAAAGTGTTTTCTTTCCAATGGTATCAATGTTATGCATATCCTGGCTTCAGGGCCTGAGCAACAGGGAGTTTACTTTGGGCACGTCATTCAGGCGGAAATTGAGAAAAAAAAGGGGCCTAGCCCTAAGAAGTTAGCCTTATCATTTACTTTGTTTGGTCTACTCAACTACTTGGGACCATACGATTATGCCTTGTGCTCCAGGGCTCAAATAAAAAATATTCAGTCATTATTAATCCCGTCTTTCATATTTTCCTATTATTATTTTTCTTATCCATGACAGCTGCAGAAATTGAAAAATGAAACAAAATGAAATCTCTATTACATTGTGGAGCAATGTAGGCCTCTCAATCAATATTTTTTAAATCTTAATCAGTTACAGTTGAATGAGCAGGCCAGTGGCATACTATTAGGCTATTACAAAAGCAAATCAGTCAGCAGAATTAATGTTCTTAAAAAATATGACTCTGGCTAAGGAGTGAAGTCATTTTTACATGTGCAAAAAAATTAAGCTATTTTATTGCAGCTGTTGTCGTCGTTGTTTATCTCATGAAAGTAATGTACACTTTTTTTCACGAGGCATTGTTTTCTGATTGCCAATATGGGGAAAAACACATACAAATGTGTATTTCAATGAATACACTTAATACCTATTAGTTGCTGTATGCATGATGAGGGACAAACTCCCTGATTATACTTGTCATTTTTTATCATGATCCCCATTAGCTAACGCAGTAACACTAGCTAATCTTCCTGGGGTACAACACCAATTAACAAGACATTGCGAACAACCACAAATCAAGACTTCACAAACAGACAATTAAAATACGTGACAGGAAACACATTTAACATTCAGTTGATGCTTTCTATTTCCTATCCAGTCATATGGTCTATCACATTAGATGTTATTGAACATTTTTCTTGAAGGTGGATTTACTTTTTGACTGAGAAATATAGATTGGTAAAGAGTTCCATTCAGCTATGGTTCTATATAAAACTGTAGATTTAAGGCGATTTGTCCTTGGCTTGTCTTAGCTGCCCTGAATTTGCCTGTCTGGTTATGTGTGTTGCTAGTATGTACTAACTGGCTTGAAAAATACTGTGTTTTAAAAAATATATATAACATTCCTAAAGAAAATGTAAAGACTGGATAGTAATTTGTTTTCAACGTGAAGCCATGAGAGAGTCTGATGCATTTGGATAATATTCATACAGATAGAACAATGAAGAGCTAATCTGGCAGCCCTGTTTTGAGCAATTTTGAGCTTTTTATATCTTTCTTTGCTGCAGATGACCATATAACTGGACAGTACTCTAAGTGTGATAGGACCAGGGAATGAATCACCCGATGCAGAGTGCTAGGTGTTACATACTTTGAACATTTTCATGTAACAGCAATTCCCTTACCCATCTAACAATATGATCTATGTGTTCTGACCATGATATAGCTGAGTCCAACATGACGCCTAGTAGTTTCGTTTTTTTCACTTGCTCTACATGCATTCTATTCATCAACTTTTTCAATTGGGGATCATCAGCAAGCATATATCTTGAACTAAATACAATACATTTCGTTTTAGAAATGTTCAACACCAATCTTTTCATATCAACCCACTCAGACACCATTCTTAGTTCACTGCTCAGTACATCTGTTAGCTCATTACATTCAGATGCTGTGCTATACATTGTAGTCATCGGCCTAAAGATAGAGTAGAGAAGTGGACCTAAGGCAACTTCCTTGAGGAACACCACAGTGTATATATTTACTGTTTGAAAAGCTACTATTAAATAACACTTTTCTTCTCCTGGATAGATAGCTTTCCGTCCACGATAGAGCTGCAGACTTAAAATCATAACATTTGAGTTTAACTAGTAACAGTTCATGATCAACTACATCAAAAGCAGCACCGAAATCTAGCAACTAACTTCCTGTCATCCATACTCTTTAACCAATCATCTGTCATTTGTGCTAAGGCCATACTCATAGAATGCCCTTCTTTGTATGCATGCTGGAAATCGGTTATCAGAGCCATTACATGACAAATAATCCTTGATTTGTACAGATACATTTTTTTCCAATAATTTACTTAAAGGCAGCAAGCTTATAGGACGACTATTAGGACCAGTGAATGCAGATTTTTTTATCCTTGGGTAGTGGAATAACCTTGGACTCTTTCCAGACTTCTGGGCACACATCCATACATCAATCACTTATTAGAAATATGAGAGATTAGGGTAGATATGTGCTTAGCTATAACTCTAAGAAATGTGGCATCAAGATGATCTGTACCAGGTGACTTGTCATTCGAAAGGGACAACAGCATCCTTTGTACCTTTTCCCTTTCTACTTGATGAAATTCGAACATGCAATGCCTCTCCTTCATGATACAATATTCTGTAAGGGTATGGGGCCATCAGTTGGAATCATAGCATTCCTCAACTTGTCCACTTCGCCTGTAAAACATGAATTAAAGTAGTTTGCGATGCCGTGTGGTTTTGTAGTAAATATACCCTCTGTTCAAATCCTACCCATAATAGCATTCAATGTTCTCCACAGTTTTTTCCCATCACACTTTACTTCATCAATTTTGTGCTGATAGAATCCCTTCTTCTTACCTTTGATTAGCTTGGTCACAAGATTTCTTAACTTACAATAACTTTGCTTATCAAACAGAGTGCCACATTTATCTGCTACTTTTTTGGCATCATAACATTGAATCATTACATTTCTCAGCTCATCATCAATCCATTGGGCACCGTTTGACCTCACAGTGCATTTTCTTAAAGGGGCATGCTTGTCAGCTATACTAATTTCATAAACAAACTTAGTGACATTTCAGGATCATCCTTACTACACACTTAATCTCATTCACAAATGAGTCCTGATTGAACCCTCTGAAGGACCTTCGGTAGATTACCTTAGATTGCCTTTGGTATTTTAGTTTTCCTAGTGAGTGCAACCAAGTTATGATCATTGCAACCTAGTGCCACTGACACAGCTTTAGAACAATGTTCAGTCATGTTAGTAAAAATGTGATTGATACAAGTTGTTGTGATACCGGACCTATTAGTGAACGTTCTGGTTGGTAATGTCATAACTTTGGTCAGGTTACATACTTTGGCAACAGAAATACGTTTTTTTCTCATTGGACAGTTTGTGTTAAAAAATATATATATTTATATCTCCCAAAAAATATACTTCCCTATTTTCATCAGATACCTCATCCAACATTTCACATCAGCACTAGGTGGCCTAGAGAAGCAACCAACTACTGTAGTATGGGTTTCAAATATGGTAAATGCACCTGTACCCATAGCGCCTCTAATCCATTCAACATTAAGTTCTTACGTTGTTTTGCTGGATTATGACTGGATATAAACTCCACCCCCATATCTATTTCTGTCCCGCCTGAACAAATTGTATCCATGTATAAAGAGATCTCAGCGTCCTCAAAAGAAGAGCCCAAGTGAGTCTCTGGTATTGCCAGTACATTAATATTGTTTGACTCCACTAGACAGCATATTTCATGAATTGTGTTCCTTAAACTGCATATATTCAAGTGAGCAATTAACAGACCTTTATTTGATAGATTTACAGTATTTATGTGTCCAAACATGAATCAGAGGTTGGGATCTGAGAGAGAGATACTCAGTCAGTGTGTGTGGGGGGAGCCTGGAATTACTTGTGTCTGTCGCTCCTCCTAACTCCTTGGGAGGGAGGGTGAACAATCAGTTTGCCATACCTCAGATATGTTATGTCACCTCGTTCTCTTGCAGCCTTCAGAGCTGGTATTTGTTCCTTTCTTCTTTGACGGACTGCATCTGAGAAATCCTCATTGATGAAGATGAAGGACTCTTTAAGACGTTTGGCTTTTTCAAGGACTTTATGCTTATCCTTGAACCTGATGAATTTCACTATAATTGACCTGGGTCTGATTCCATTGGCACCACCAGTGCCCCCTGGTTTCCCAGACTGGTGAGCACGTTCCAGCCCAACCTTTTGATCCAATTGTAGCTCCTCAGATAACAGCTTTCAAACTTTGTCCTCTGATTCCGCCCATGTCTCACTTTGGCTCTCCTGAATACCATCTATTACAAGATTATTTCTCCTCGATTGTCTATCCAGGTAATCAGCCTTCCCAGACATGTTCTGGAGGCCCTCCCTAACTGTGGTGATTTCATTCCTCATAGAGGAACAGTTTCTGGAAAGTGTATCCTGTGTGGTCTTTAACACATCCACATCCTTCTGTGTGAACTGAAGGCTTGTTTTATTGTCTTGTACATCTTTAGCCAGGTTGTCCAGCCGTTTGTTGGTAGACTTCATGATCATTTGTACGAAGCTTTAAAAGTTATTTTCCTGCTGAAGTATCATTTCCTTATAGAAAATGTTCTGCTTCTCCAAGAGTTCACATACCTGCCCAGCGGAGATGTGATCCTCGTCTCTTTTTTGGAGCCATGATTGTACTAAATGTAGAATGAGCCCGCTATTTGGGGTGGCAGGTAGGGTAGTGGTTAGTGCGTTGGGCCTGTAACCAAAAGGTTGCTAGATTGAATCCCTAAGCTGACAAGGTAAAATTCTGTAATTCTGCCCCTGAACAAGGCAGTTAACCCACTTACTAGGTTGTCATTGTAAATAAGAATTTTTCTTAACTGACTTGCCTAGTTAAATAAAGATAAAATAAAATTCACTCTGTGAAATGTGAGATGCTGGTAGTAGAAAACTCTGGAAATTGATAGTCCTAAAACTGAGACAAATAGAATTGTGGCCCTAGCAACAAGGGCTAACTGTTTAGTGTGCTTGGTATCTGGCAATAGTAGACCAGGTTGCCTAGCTAGAAGCTAAGTTAGCTGCTTTGCCAATGTTGTACCACCTTGTTGGAGCAAGGCTCCGGGGACATATACAGTGCCTTGCAAAAGTATTCGGCCCCCTTGAACTTTGCGACCTTTTGCCACATTTCAAACATAAAGATATAAAACTGTATTTTTTTGTGAAGAATCAACAACAAGTGGGACACAATCATGAAGTGGAACAACATTTATTGGATATTTCAAACTTTTTTAACAAATCAAAAACTGAAAAATTGGGCGTGCAAAATTATTCAGCCCTCTTAAGTTAATACTTTGTAGCGCCACCTTTTGCTGTAAGTCACTTGGGGTATGTCTCTATCAGTTTTGCACATCGAGAGACTGACATTTTTTCCCATTCCTCCTTGCAAAACAGCTCGAGCTCAGTGAGGTTGGATGGAGAGCATTTGTGAACAGCAGTTTTCAGTTCTTTCCACAGATTCTCGATTGGATTCAGGTCTGGACTTTGACTTGGCCATTCTAACACCTGGATATGTTTATTTTTGAACCATTCCATTGTAGATTTTGCTTTATGTTTTGGATCATTGTCTTGTTGGAAGACAAATCTCCGTCCCAGTCTCAGGTCTTTTGCAGACTCCATCAGGTTTTCTTCCAGAATGGTCCTTTATTTGGCTCCATCCATCTTCCCATCAATTTTAACCATCTTCCCTGTCCCTGCTGAAGAAAAGCAGGCCCAAACCATGATGCTGCCACCACCATGTTTGACAGTGGGGATGGTGTGTTCAGCTGTGTTGCTTTTACGCCAAACATAACGTTTTGCATTGTTGCCAGAAAGTTCAATTTTGGTTTCATCTGACCAGAGCACCTTCTTCCACATGTTTGGTGTGTCTCCCAGGTGGCTTGTGGCAAACTTTAAACAACACTTTTTATGGATATCTTTAAGAAATGGCTTTCTTCTTGCTACTCTTCCATAAAGGCCAGATTTGTGCAATATACGACTGATTGTTGTCCTATGGACAGAGTCTCCCACCTCAGCTGTAGATCTCTGCAGTTCATCCAGAGTGATCATGGGCCTCTTGGCTGCATCTCTGATCAGTCTTCTCCTTGTATGAGCTGAAAGTTTAGAGGGACGGCCAGGTCTTGGTAGATTTGCAGTGGTCTGATACTCCTTCCATTTCAATATTATCGCTTGCACAGTGCTCCTTGGGATGTTTAAAGCTTGGGAAATATTTTTGTATCCAAATCCGGCTTTAAACTTCTTCACAACAGTATCTCGGACCTGCCTGGTGTGTTCCTTGTTCTTCATGATGCTCTCTGCGCTTTTGACGGACCTCTGAGACTATCACAGTGCAGGTGCATTTATACGGAGACTTGATTACACACAGGTGGATTGTATTTATCATCATTAGTCATTTAGGTCAACATTGGATCATTCAGAGATCCTCACTGAACTTCTGGAGAGAGTTTGCTGCACTGAAAGTAAAGGGGCTGAATAATTTTGCACGCCCAATTTTTCAGTTTTTGATTTGTTAAATAAGTTTGAAATATCCAATAAATGTCGTTCCACTTCATGATTGTGTCCCACTTGTTGTTGATTCATCACAAAAAAATACAGTTTTATATCTATGTTTGAAGCCTGAAATGTGGCAAAAGGTCGCAAAGTTCAAGGGGGGCGAATACTTTCGCAAGGCACTGTATCAGTGGTCTCAGCATTAACTAACTGTGTCCCAGGATCCAGATATGAATAGGAAAACTATTGTAAACTTTTATTAGCTAACTAGGTATCTTGTTGTTAAAGTAAAACAAACCAAGTATCTTGTCTTGTACTGCGCATGTTGATATGTGTGTGTGTTCGCTCAGAATCAATACATACAGTGGGGCAAAAAAGTATTCAGTCAGCCACCAATTGTGCACGTTCTCCCACTTAAAAAGATGAGAGAGGCCTGTATTTTTCATCATAGGTACACTTCAACTATGACGAAGAAAAAATCCAGAAAATCACATTGTAGGATTTTTAATGAATTTATTTGCAAATTATGGTGGAAAATAAGTATTTGGTCAATAACAAAAGTTTATCTCAATACTTTGTTATATACCCTTTGTTGGCAATGACAGGGCTCAACATTTTTCTGTAAGTCTTCACAAGGTTTTCATACACTGTTGCTGGTATTTTGGCCCATTCCTATATGCAGATCTCCTCTAGAGCAGTGATGTTTTGGGGCTGTTGCATAGGCAACACGGACTTTCAACTCCCTCCAAAGATTTTCTATGGGGTTGAGATCTGGAGACTGGCTAGGCCACTCCAGGACCTTGAAATGCTTCTTACCTTTGTTGCCCGGGCGGTGTGTTTGGGATCATTGTCATGCTGAAAGACCCAGCCACGTTTCATCTTCAATGCACTTGCTGATGGAAGGAGGTTTTCACTCAAAATCTCACGATACATGGCCCCATTCATTCTTTCCTTTACACAGATCAGTCGTCCTGGTCCCTTTGCAGAAAAACAGCCCCAAAGCATGATGTTTCCACCCCCATGCTTCACAGTAGGTATGGTGTTCTTTGGATGCAACTCAGCATTCTTTGTCCTCCAAACACGACGAGTTGAGTTTTTACCAAAAAGTTATATTTTGGTTTCATCTGACCATATTACATTCTCCCAATCTTCTTCTGGATCATCCAAATGCTCTCTAGCAAACTTCAGACGGGCCTGGACATGTACTGGCTTAAGCAGGGGGACACGTCTGGCACTGCAGGATTTGAGTCCCTGGCTGCGTAGTGTGTTACTGATGGTAGGCTTTGGTCCCAGCTCTCTGCAGGTCATTCACTAGGTCCCCCAATGTGGTTCTGGGATTTTCGCTCACCGTTCTTGTGATCATTTTGACCCCACGGGGTGAGATCTTGCGTGGAGCCCCAGATCGAGGGAGATTATCAGTGGTCTTGTATGTCTTCCATTTCCTAATAATTGCTCCCACAGTTGATTTCTTCAAACCAAGCTGCTTACCTATTGCAGATTCAGTCTTCCCAGCCTGGTGCAGGTCTACAATTTTGTTTCTGGTGTCCTTTGACAGCTCTTTGGTCTTGGCCATAGTGGAGTTTGGAGTGTGACTGTTTGATGTTGTGGACAGGTGTCTTTTATACTGATAACAAGTCCAAACAGGTGCCATTAATACAGGTAACGAGTGGAGGACAGAGGAGCCTCTTAAAGAAGAAGTTACAGGTCTGTGAGAGCCAGAAATCTTGCTTGTTTGTAGGTGACCAAATACTTATTTTCCACCATAATTAGCAAATAAATTAATTAAAAATCCTACAATGTGATTTTCTGGATTTTTTTTCTCATTTTGTCTGTCATAGTTGAAGTGTACCTATTATGAAAATTACAGGCCTCTCTCATCTTTTTAAGTGGGAGAACTTGCACAATTGGTGGCTGACTAAATACTTTTTTGCCACACTGTAGTCTGTGTCCTAAATGGCTCCCTACATATTATACTACTTTTGACTAGGTACCATAGGGCTCTGGTCAAATGGAGTGCACTGTGTAGGGTGCCATTTCTTAGTATCCTCTCTTAAACTTTTTTCGCACCCTGAGGATGTCAAAGGCTTTTTCATATCGTGTAAACCATTTATGTGTTTGATAAAGATTCATGTTACGATCCGCCAGTGTTAGACACTACAAAGACGAGGAGTGATCAAGCATTGAGATGATGTGTAAAGAGATAAAAATGTATCTTCAAAATTCAGCGCTATGAGGAAGGAGGCAGAGAAGAGAGAGGCTGATGACACAGAACAGGTATAGAGAGACATGTTGGAAAAAAGTTATTCACTGAAACATTCATCCATTTTCAAAAGCACACAATGCCGCCTCCATTGCAGTCTTCCACAAAGTTGTGGAGAGATCTTGCTATGTATACGAAAAAGTGGATATTCACTTCAAACTATTTCCAAAAATGAATAGTACTTACATTAAAAAAAACTGAAACCATATCATGACCAATACTTGGCATCTATAAGGTTTTATTTATGCATACATGTAAGCAATGACATGAGAAATATATATATTAGATACACACACAAAACTAGTCAAAAGTTTGCTCTCAAATATGCTCTGAAAGCAAACATGTTGACATGAGTACCCTGATATCGGGGAATTTGTGCCATTCTGAAAAAATGTTTAGGTAATATAATGTAATGTGTATGTGTATAATGTGTAAAATATAATGTGGTGATCTCAACCTAACCCCTTGTCCAGTGAAAATGTAATTTGTCCGGAAGGCAATCCTACGTTGTCTTGGCTGTTTGCTTAGGATTGTTGTCCTGTTGGAAGGTGAACTTTCGCCCCAATCTGATGTCCTGAGCGCTCTGGAGCAGGTCTATGTCAAGGATCTCTGTGTACTTTGCTCCGTTCATCTTTGCTTTGATCCTGACTCGTCTCCAAGTCCCTGCCTCTGGATAACATCCCCACAGCACGATGCTGCCACCACCATGCTTCACCATAGTGATGGTGCCAGGTTTCCTCCAGACGTGGCGCTTGGCATTCAGGCCAAATAGTTCAATCTTGTTTTCATCAGACCGGTGAATCTTCTTTCTCATGGTCGAAGAGTCATTAGGTGCCAAGTGGCTGGAATGTGTCTTTTACTGTGGAGTGGCTTCCATCTGGCCACTCTAACATAAAGGCCTGATTGGTGGAGTGCTGCAGAGATGGTTGTCCTTCTGGAAGGTTCTCCCATCTAAACAGAGGAACTCTGGAGCTCTGTCAGAGTGACTGTTGGGTTCTTGGTCACCTCCCTGACCAAGGTCCTTCTCCCCCGATTGCTCAGTTTGGCCGGGCGGACAGCTCTAGGAAGAATCTTGGTGGTTCCAAACATCCACTTAAGAATGATGGAGGCCACTGTGTTGCTGGGAACCTTCAATGCTAAAGACATTTTTTGGAATCCTTCCCCAGATTTGTGCCTCGACACAATTCTGTCTCGGAGCTCTACAGACAATTTGGTTGTTGGTTTATGCTCTGACATGCACTGTCAATTGTGGGACCTTATATAGACAGGTGTTTGCCTTTCAGAATCATGTCCAATCAATTGAATTTACTACAGGTGGACTCCAATCAAGTTGGGGGTCAGAGTCAGGCAGGTACAAAACGACAGGCAGGCTCGGGGTCAGGGCAGGCAGAATGGTCAGAACCATGGAAACTAGGAAAAATAACTTGAGAAAGCAGGGAGATGAGAAAATACGCTGGTAAGACCTGACAAGACAAAACTAACTGGCAACAGACAAACAGAGAACACGGGTATAAATACACTGGGGAAATGAGGAAGATGGGCGACACCTGGAGGGGGTAGAGACAAGCACAAGGACAAAGAAACAAATCATAATGTGACAATTATGGGGTATTGTGTGTAGATTGCTGAGAATTATTTTGTATTTAATCCATTTTAGAAGAAGGCTACAACGTAACAAAATGTGAAAAAAGTCAAGGGGTCTGAATTCTATCCGAAGGCACTGTATATAAGCAATATAACAATGTGAGGGAACGATGAGCGGATAAGGCAAGCAGTAATTTCGATTAAGACATTTGAGCGAGCTAAGACGAATGTGGTCAATATGCCGATCTGTTCAGCACTTTTGAAATGGACAGCAACATAATTCAGAACAAGGGCCATTCTTACAGTATTCTCCCTGTACACCAAGTCAGAACCATAGGATAAATAACAGGGGCATATAAGCAGACAATGAAAGCTCTTACAATATTCAATGATGACATTTCTCTAAAACAGGCTATAGGCTACATGTGCACCACTAAGTCAGAAAAGTAGGCTTCTGAGGTTCTGAGGGGGAGAGGGACTACATTCTTAGGGTGAGACACATGGGCCACTAACAGCTTACTACACAACAAACACTTAGTGTAACAGTATACATGTCTCCCTGGCATACATCATTTATGCAGCAGCATGCCAGACACATTTTGTGACTCACCGTTGTTGTGCTGTGCTCACTTGAATAGGAAGGTGGCTCAGCTGTCCTTCTTGTGGGAAAACCTTGTCATCAAAGTCTGGCATTGTCTGGATGAAGTCATGCTGGTTTGACAGCATGGCTAATGTATTCAACCTTTTCTGGTCTGTGGTGTTGCGTGCAAATGTTTATCATTTTAAGCTTGGAAAATAGACCCTTTCAGACAGATTCCTTGAACCCGGACTTGGATCACACACCATCTCCACCGAATAGCAGGCAGGGGAATAATAATGATGATTGATTTGCGATGCTTGCAGTTAGCCTCTGATTCCTTCCAGACCACTCACTGTTGAATTTGCGATTACCGACTTGAGCACCGATACATTTTATCTCTAATTTTGCCAGTAGATAGTTGACATGATTCTTGCTAGCTAACATTTTGAAGATATTATGTTGACATGATCAGTCCAATCAAAGCTACAGTAGATATAATGTGATTTGACGTCATTTTATTTGTGGCCGATGACCTTGAGTTTACCTGGACAGGAACTGCTGTAAATCTATGGCACTGCCCAAGGGGGCTTGAACTGCTTAGCTCTTCCTGTAGTTTATGTGGTGATGTAGTGTCCCCATGAGTGACAGAACACTGAGCAAATCACAGCACAACTAGAAAAGATTACCAATGCCTATGCTCTATATTTTCTGCTGACTGCCCAACCACAACAGAAAGCACTGAGCTAAGCTGAAACAACTACAGTTTGGAGCTGTGTTACTCAAGAAAGAGAATATGTTTGTATATGGCTTTATTCATTCAAGGATTGCTTTTTATTATTGTTTGCAAACTGCTATGTGACACAAATTAATGCCACAATAAAATACAAAACAGGCCTTATTTATATTTTATTTTGCTCAACAGATGGGGCTCAAAACAGGAATTAACGGGTCCCCACTGTGTACAATGTTACAAAACACAAGAAAACTTCATTTTGACTGCACTGGGCCTTTAACATGTTTTGCAATAGTGTGAATTTATGTAGCTGTCTTGAATAAGCTATTGTGTTTATCGATGATTTGCGTGTTTGATTCAATTGCAATGTGTCTCCTTTCTCGTAGACACCACACACCCATCATAATATATATACCAAATAAACTGGGGTGTGTTTGTGTGGTGGTGACAATGAATATCTCTTTGCCCTGACTTTCTTTGAGTCTGTTCTTGCCAGACATCCTTGTGGTCCTTCACACATTCCCGAATCAGCACATACAGTAGTTATGCTGCAGAGGTCACCCAGACCCTTACAATTTTGCACACCCCCTCCCCTATCCCGTGCAACTCTGCTCAAGGTTACTGAACAAAATAATGTACTCTCAAACAAGGCTCTGTTCCAAATTACACCATATTCCCTATATACCGCACTACTTTTGACCATAGGGCTATCGTCAAAAGTAGTGTGCTACAGTGCCTTCAGAAAGTATTCAGACCTTTTGACTTTTCCACATTTTGTTACGTTACAGTCTTATTCTAAAATGTATTAAATTAATACAAATATAAGCAATCTACACACAATACCCCATAATGACAAAGTGAAAACAAGTTGTTTGCACATTTCTTTAAAAAAACTGAAATACTTAAATAATGCATAAGTATTCAGACCCTTTGCTATGAAACTCGAAATTGAGCTCAGGTGCATCCTGTTTCCCTTCATCATCCTTGAGATGTTTCTACAACTTGATTGAAGTCCACCTGTGTTAAATTCAATCGATTGGACATGTCATTGAAAATAAGAATGTGTTCTTAACTGACTTGCCTAGTTAAATAAAGTTAAAATAAATAAATACAATTATTTGGAAAGGCACACACCTGTCTATTAAGGTCCCACAATTGACAATACATGTCAGAGCAAAAACCGAGACATGAGGTCGATGGAATTGTCCGTAGAGCTCCGAGACAGGATTGTGTCGAGGCACAGATCTGGGGAAGGGTACCAAAACATTTCAATAGCATTTAAGGTCCACAAGAACACAATGACCTCCATCATTCTGAAATGGAAGAAGTTTGGAACCACCAAGACTCTTCCTAGAGCTGGCCACCCGGCCAAACTGAGCAATCGGGGGAGAAGTTCCTTGGTTAGGGAGGTGACCAAGAACCCGATGGTCACTCTGACAGAGCTCTAGAGTTCCTCTGTGGAGATAGGAGAACCTTCCCTAAGGACAACCATCTCTGCAGCCCTTCACCAATCAGGCCTTTATGGTAGAGTGGCCAGAAGGAAGCCACTCATCACTAAAAGGAACATGACAGCCCGCTTGGAGTTTGCCAAAAAGGCAACTAAAGACTCTCCGACCATGAGAAACAAGCGTCTGGAGGAAACGTGGCACCATCCCTATGGTGAAGCATGTGGTGGCAGCATCATGCTGTGGGGATGTTTTTCAGCGGCAGGGACTGGGACACTAGTCAGGATTGAGGCAAAGATGAATGGAGCAATGTACAGAGAGATCCCTGATGAAAACCTGCTCCAGAGTGCTCGGGACCTAAGACTGGGGCGAAGGTTCACTTTCCAACAGGACAACGACCCTAAGCATACAGCCAAGACAACATGGCTTCAGGACAAGTCTCTGAATGTTCTTGAGTGGCCCAGCCAGAACCTGGACTTGAACCCGATCGAGCATCTCTGGAGAGACCTGTAAATAGCTGTGCAACAATGCTCCCCATCCAACCTGACTGAGCTTGAGAGGATCTGCAGAGATGAATGGGGAAAACTCCCAAATACAAGTGTGCCAAGCTTGTAGCGTCATTCCCAAGAAGACTCAAGGTTGTAATCGCTGCCAAAGGTGCTTCAACAAAGTACTGAGTCAACAGTTTGAATACTAATGTAATGTGATATATATATATATATATCTTTTTTTTTTTGTTGACATTTGTTAAAATTTCTAAAAAACTGTTTTTGCTTTGTCATTATGGGGTATTGTGTGTAGATTGATGAAGGGAGCAAAACAATTTTGATCAGTTTTAGAATAAGGCTGTAACGTAACAAATTGTGGAAAAAATAAAGGTGTCTGAATACTTTCCGAAGCACTGTATATGGAATAGAGTTCCATTTGGGAGGCACACCCTGACCAGGTAGACAAGGGTTTGAAATAATAACACATCACACAATCCATTGCGGAAATGAACTACTACTATCTGTTTAAGAAAGTTTAAATGTCTCACAGTCAACTTAAACCTCTGTCTTACAATAATACTCTCATCCCCACTCAACGTTTATATTTCCAAGAGAAGGGTATTGAATATAAGGAAAGGCTTACCGCTATAGTGTTCACTGCCTTAAAGAGCTAGCAGGATAAACCACCACTGTATATGAATTGGCACCAACAGGAGTGGGCTCTAACTGTAAATGTCATGTAATATTGAAGCATGACTTGATCCAAGTGGAGTGTGAAAATTGCCACGCCATCCTTTTCCATTGCCCCTATCATAGAATTATAATTGCTCTGGCGGCATGAAATGCATAGAAACGGATTTGTATAATGACTTTCTTTATTATGCTCTTAGGCATGTGCGTCGCTGTCCAGTGCCATGTAGAGACCATCTCAATGAGACAAGACGTACGACATCTGTCCCTCTGATTGCAGTATTTAACATGAACTTTTCTTGAAAACGAATTTTGATTGGTTGACCTTCTGTAAAAATGCTGCTTTGGATCACAGAAAAATGCACATATTTTTTAACCCCTAATGCTTTGCTTTAATAGTCCTAGGGGACCTAAATGATGTATACTGTCAGCCTAGCCTATACATTACCTCTGTAGAATTCAGGTCAATATGTGCCTTAGAAAGCACATACATCCCAAATCCAGCCTCTACCGCTGTAAACATTCCAAAACACACACAGTACACAAGCCATTATGTTTCCACTTTGCCGCATACATATAGCCCCCTTGGGAATCTCCTCCTGGCTGCTGTTTATTCAGTACGAGGTACCATACATTTTTTTTTAAATCTCTCCATCTCTCGACCCAGTCGATCTATCAGGATGTCTGCTTGTGTCAGTTTGTCGGGTGGCGGCGATGTTGTGAATGAGTGATTGTCGGTTGAAACGCCCGGCACTGGGAGCTTCTGCCAAAGCCTGGCCCTGTGTGGCAATGTCAGTAATCAGACTCGTCAATCAGCGCTCCCTGTGACCTTGTGTCAAGTCAAACTTCTCCAGTGCTGTAGTCTCGGCCCTCCGCACTTTGCAATTCACCACAGTGGACGCTCCTGAGAGTCTCGAGCCCCCCAATAGTTGATGGGCAGAAATTGATGGAAGTCTATGGAGAAATGCCATAAACACCCGAAACCGACACTGTTAAGTTGGTATGCCTGTGTTATGGACACCATGACCTTTGTAACTTTGTAACATTTAAAAGCAATTGTAACCTTTTATTTCACAGTAACAGTATTTACACAATTCTTCTTTTAACCATGGCCCAAGGGGGGGTGTTGCATTAGCAGATAAACAGGCTATTGCCATGGGAGAGCAATGCCATTGAGCGCTAGAGTAATTATTCAGGAATTGGCATCAACGGTAGCCACAGGAGATGACTTTGCCCTCATATGAAACACTTTCAATATGCCTTTTTATTTAAAGCTTTGATTGCTTTTACTCTTTTACCATCCCTCCAAAGCCACAAACCCATTTCCTTAATAGCTGATAACACTTTGGGGCTTATTTTGTGGCATCTCCTCGATGGAATGTGCTTACCACCCCTTGACTAGCGCCTCCTACACACTTTATCCACATTGTACATCAACAATGTACAAGCTTCTTATGACCCTACAGTCATAAGAACTGACAAAACAATGACAGCCCACGTCATTCATTAATTACATTATGTAAACCCATTGAAATAGTAATCTCCTGACTTTTGTCAGTGGCAACATGTCAGCATCAATTAGTGAAAAGGGTTGTGCTGTGCATGCAATTTACTCATTTCTATATCCTCATGCTCATAAAGAACAACAGAAACAATGTAATGTAACTATGTTAAGAGCAGGGCGAGGGCTCATAATGTTTTCATCGCATTCCTTCTTTGTAGAACCCTGTTGTGAGTACGAAATGATGATGTATTCATACCTTTTTCTACATTTCTTCCCAAAAAGACACTGGGATGCAATAAATTGCTTCCATCTTCCGGAACAAATCCATATAATGCAGCAGACTGGTTATATTATGTGACTAAAAGAAACACTTAAAAATAAAATATAGGGATCCCCCTTCTATAATGTCTCACGGGGAGTAAAGACAGATTCATGTGTTAAATACGTCTATTTTTATACTCCTGGATCATTTGGAAATGTCCCTCTGGGCACAGCACAACATTTCAACGTGGATAATTGGGTACTATTTGGTTGAGATGTTGATCAATGAGATTACAACCTATATTCACCCACTCAAAAGACAGCCAAAAGTTAGTTGAATTTCCAATGTGTTATCACTATGCTTTCAAACCATCTAAAAGCAAAACCAGATTTCAGTGGAGAAACAATGGCAGATGTTTTGTTTACTTGTCATCCAAATGTCTAACTGTGCTTTCAACCATTTTAAAAGCACAGCAAAATTAAAATAGGAGTACAATGTCGGATATTTTACGGATATTTTTAAACGATAGATTAATGTGTTATCACTGTGCTTCCTCTAATAGCAGAACCAAATGACCTGGATTGCAGTTGACATTACATTTAAAAGTACATGGTGCAAGTGATCAATGCCGTTCGAGATTCCGCACAGATTATTACAGCAGTTGTGAAGATCTTCACAGACCTGTGACGACAGAGCTTGAGGGAATCTGTAGAGAATAGGAGAATCTCCCCAAATACAGCTGTGCCAAGCTTGTAGTGTCATACCCAAGAAGACTCAAGGCTGTAATCGCTGCCAAAGTTGCTTTAACAAAGTACTGAGTAAAGGGTGTAAATACTTGTGATAAAAGTTTTAAAAAATGAGCTTAAATGTATAAAAAAATGTTTTTGGTTAGTCATTATGTGGTATTGTGTGTAGATTGATGAGGAACTTTTTTTAAATCAATTTTAGAATAAGGCTGTAACGTGACAAAATGTGGAAAAAGTCAAGGGGTCTGTATACTTTCCGAAGGCACTGTAAATAGACCTAAATAATATCATTAATGATATGAGTGTTAAAGTATGGTCACATTTCATTTTATCTGTTAATTAAACCTACCCTTTGGGATGATTGATGGCAACAGTGAATCTATTTAGTGTTTTAAGTGGAGATCGCTCAACAATCATTCTCCAAATAGCACATTGGTAATAGTCAGTGGCAAATAGAATAGCAAAGCAATGCTAGGCTTGGTTAAAACCTTGGATGGAAGACCAAAGGGTAGCTGTATAGATCAATTCTCCAGTAAGAGGTGCTGCCCAGCCTGTTGTTGTGTTTTCCTGATAGAGGATATGACGTTGAAGATCTGATGTGGTTTTAAAAAGGTACAAATTCAACATATTTTATTAAACAAGGTTTGTCTGTTGAAATTTGTTTACCATGAAGACATAATCCTGTGGTTGAATTTTCACTCTCAAAACAACAGTTTATGTTGATGACTTTTTCAAATCCAATGTATTTTCCTTGTAGATTCCACATCACAATATGTTGATGAATTACGTTGTGCCAAGTGGGGAGTCACTCATTGCTTTCCCTAAAACCACATAATATAGATCAGGAAACAAATCAGGCACCCTTTCATGCTTTGCACTTGTGTGGCATTTTCTTTTCTCAACTTTCCTCAAGTTTCAACATTTCAGTGTTTAGGTAAATGACAAAATTGAGGGTCTGCACAGGAAAATGTTCATACTTAGTACTTGTGTGGCATTTTCTTTCCTCAAAACCTCTACTCTGGAGTGGACGTTTTGAGGTTTCAACATTTCAGTGTTTAGGTAAATGATGGCTTTGAAGGGCTGTAGCTACAGAACAGAAGAGAATCCTCCGATATACTGTAGCTCAAAGGAACCCTTTGAAAGGATCCCACTGCCTCAGGGCTGATAAGATCAAATCAGTGGAGATTATCAGGGCGGCATTTTAGAACTGCTAGCCCATCTCGGAATAGACAGTGGTTTAGCTGTGGGGAAGTTTACCAGATAGAAGGGATATCTGATGTGTTCTACTCACAGGGAAGATGTGCACTGAGATAGGGCTGATACAGGATGATACTTCAGATGTCTGTCAATGTGTAGATAACTGTGCGTGTAGCCCGTGGAACTATTGGGACAGTGTCGTCCTCTTCTCATTCATGTTTTGTCTGATCTGAATTTAGGTAAAAACGATTTACTGCCCTCAAATGGGATATCTTAGGAGCTATTGGCCATTTTTGATTAAATTGTGGTTTCAACCTCATTATATATGCCACTTAGCAGATGCTTTTATCCAAAGTGACTTACATTCATGCATGCATAAATTTTACATACGCGCAATCCTGGGAATTGAGTCTACTATCCTGGCATTGCAAGCACCATGCTCTACCAAAGTGCAACAGAGGACCACTGACTTGTGTGCAGAGATTTTACATATTCTTCTAATAAAACACAAACGCATTTTGTTATGGGTTGCAGGTAGTACATATTTAATCTCTTAAATCATTTGGGGGTAGATTGTAGTCTTTGTGTAATGAAAAGCAGAGCCTTTTTACAATCACTACATTGTTTGTACTGTATTGCCTTTTTCCTTTGCTCTATGTTCCTCATTAGTGTGAAGCTATTTTCTCTCCGTCTGATTCTTACATGTTTTTATTTTATTATGTTGATTTGAACAGGGACAATGTACAACAAAAGCATACGTCTCAGTACACTTGATAAATGATGCTTTGTAACAGATTTAGCTACCAGCTCATTTCCATCTGGAGTCCCCGGACAGGTGAACACATAAACAAGAAAAACATTTAAGCCAACAGACAACAGTGCTTTCAGAAAGTATTCACACCCCTTCCCATTTTCCACATTCTGTTGTTGCAAAGTGGGATTAAAATGGATTTAATTGTACATTTTTTCTCAACAATCTACACAAAATACTCTAATGTGGAGGATTTATTTTTTTTTTTTAATTTATGAATGGAAAAAAAAACACATATCTTGATTAGATAGGTATTCAATCCCATGAGTCAATACATGTTAAAATTACCTTTGGCAGCAATTACAGATGTGATTATTTCTGGGTAAGTCTCTAACAGCTAAGCAATAGATTTTCAAGACGATTGAAGTCAAAACTGTAACTAGGCTACTCAGGAACGTTCAATGGCGTCTTGGAAATCAACTCCAGTGTATATTTGGCCATGTTTTTGTCATGCCCTGATCTGTTTCACCTGTCTTTATGATTGTCTCCACCTCCCTCCAGGTGTCGCCTATCTTCCCCATTATCCCGTGTATTTATAGCTGTGTTTTCTGTCTGTCTGTTGTCAATTCATCTTGTTCGTCTCAGCTCCTGCTTTTTCTCGTCCTCCTGGTTTTTGACCCTTGCCTGTCCTGACGCTGTACCCGCCCGCCTGACCACTCTGCCTGACCCTGAGCCTGCCTGCTGTCCTGTACCTTCGCTCCACCTCTGGATTACCGACCTCTGCCTGACCTGAGCCTGCCTACCATCCTGTACCTTGGCCTCGACTCCGGATTATCAACCCCTGCCGTTTTCCTGCCCCTGTTACAATGAACATTGTTACTTCACTCAGTCTGCACATGGGTCTTACCTTGGTACCTGATGGTTTTAGATAATTGTTCTGATGAAAGGTGAATTTGTCTCCTAGTGTCTGTTGGAAAGCCTATTGAAGTTTTCCCCCAGTATTTTTCCTGTGCTTAGCTCTATTCCATGTATTTTTGTCCTAATAAAACACCCTGTCCTTGCAGATGACAAGTATACCCATAACAAGCTGCAGCCACCACCATGCTTGAAAATATGAAGTGTGGTACTCAGTGATGTGTTGTTGGATTTGTCACAAACATAAATATCTTTGTATTTAGGACAAAAAGTTCATTTTTTGCCTTATTGCAAACAGGATGGATGTTTTGGAATGTGTATGTCATTTATGGTAGTTTTGTGGAGTAAATACAATGTTGATCCTTCCTCAGTTATCTTCTCACAGCCATTAAACTTAAACTTTTTTAAATCATCATTGGCCTCTTGGTGAAATCCCCAAATAGCTCTGTCTCACATCAGAATTCGATGTTCATACGTTTCTCAAAAGTTTAATTTAGAAGTGTTTAAGGTTACGTTTTGGCATTAATTCCGAAGGATTAAAGTTAGAGTTAAGGTTCGGGATAGGCTTAAAACAAAACTCAAAATCAACTTTCTATGGCTGGTTTCAAACTTGCACACTTTGGTATCAGAGGCAGATGCTTACACCCATCCGCCATCCCGTCCACAACTGAAAACTACTTGAAGGTAACAACACTCACGTTTGCCCCTAGTGGCAGGTTTCCACGTCATCTCCCAACGTCCTCAGAAATGGATGTTGAATACTGACTTGTATCACGGGTGACCTGGCTGGAAATTCCTGAGCGGTTTCCTTCCTCTTAGGAAGGGCGCCTGTATCTACGTAGTGACTGTGTGTATTGATACACCATCCAAAGTGTAATTTAATAACTGTCCATGCTCAAATGGATATTAAATGTATTTTTTTCTCTCACATCTACAAGTAGGTGCCCTTCTTTCCCTACCATTGGAGCACCTCCCTTGTCTTTGGTTGAATCTGTGCTTGAAATGTACTGTTTGACTGAGGGAACTTACAATTATCTGCATGTGTGGGGCACAGAGATGGGGTAGTCATTTAAAAATCATGTCATATACTATTATTGCAACTTATGTGACTTGTTAAGCACATGTTTACTCCTTAACTTACTTAGGCTTTCCATAACAAAAGGGTTGAATACTTATTGACTCAAAATATTTCAGCTTTTAATTTTTTATTAATTTGTAAAAATGTCAAAAAACATAATTGCACTTTGACATTATGGGGTATTGTGTGTAGACAACAAAATCAAATCCCTGAGCTGACAAGGTAAAAGTCTGTCGTTCTGCCCCTGAATAAGGGGCACTAGGAACTCCCTGTTCCTAGACCAGGAACTCCCTGTTCCTAGGCCATCATTGTAAATAAGAATTTGTTCTTAACTGACTTGCCTAGTTAAATAAAGGCAGGTGGCAATAAGTCACTGAGGCAATAAAACTGCAGAGGTATAACAAAAAAGATGAACTTGTGCACAGTGTAGGTTGCTTTCCATTAAATAAACACATGATTAAATATTTGAAGCATTTTTCTGACAGGTTACTCGAAGCTTAATTACAATAGGCTGTAAGGAAAATGTGGAGAAAATACAATTAGATGAAAAATAGAGCTAAATAACCCACACAGATACCTCTATAACATTTCCATTTTGTTGGCTTTCTGTCATAAAGCTGTCAAGTTCGCTGAAAGGATCGGACCAAGTAGCAGCGATGTATGCGTACATTCTCTTTATTAAAAGAATGAACACCGAACAAAATAACAAAAGAAACGTGACGCTATACAATATAGTGCTGACAGGTAACTACACATAGTCAAGATCCCACAAACACCACAGGGAAATGGCTACCTAAATATGATCCCCAATCAGAGACAACGATAAAAAGCTGCCTCTGATTGGGAACCATATCAGGCCACCATAGACATACAAAAACCCTAGCGTTCCCACCCTAGTCGCACCCTAACCTAACCAAAATATAAAGAAAACAGATATCTCAGGTCAGGTCGTGACAAAAGCAATGGTGTGCATTTCTAGTTGAAGTAATCTCATTCAATATGTCCCGAGAACCTTTCAACTGAATTAAAGTTTGGCAAAAACTACAATAAAGGATATCCTCATTATATAGAACAGTAATACACTTTGTTAATTAACTGTTTGTTATTGGTTTCAGAGGACCGGTGCTGCAACCAGCAGCCAAAACAGCAATGTTTTCTTATGCTTTGTGACCAGGTGGCCTTTGGGTTATTGTTCCTCTTTCCATTCCATCAAATAATGATGGTTGACACCCGAAGCAGATCCTTTGTCTGCACCACCCAGGGCATTTTACCTGATTCCAGAGGCCAACCCAAAACAACACCGATGGAGAAGAGGGAGACGGAGCGGTTTTCTGGTCAGACTTCGGAGGCGCGCACACAATCCACCGCTTCCTAGTATATTACACGCTAATGTCCAGTCCCTAGAATACAAGGTCGATGAAATCAGGGCAAGAGTTGCTTTCCAGAGAGACATCAGGGATCGTAACATACTCTGTTTAACGGAAACATGGCTCTCTCGGGATATGCTGTCATATCCCGAAAGAGTCGGCACAGCCGCCTGGAATAAACATTTCTCCGGGAAGAAGAAGGGTGGGGGTGTATGTTTCATGATTAAAGACTCATGGTGTATTGTAGCAACACACAGGAACTCAAGTCCTTTCGTTCACGTGACCTAGAATTCCTCACAATCAAATGGCGACCGTATTATCTCCCAAGAGAATTCTCTTCGGTTATTGTCACAGCCGTATATAAGCCCCCTCAAGCCGATACCACGATGGCCTTCAAGGAACTTCACTGGACTTTATGCAAACTGGAAACCATATATCATGAGGCTGCATTTATTGTAGCTGAGCATTTTAACAAAGCACATTTTAGAACAAGATAAAACACTGGACCAGTTACTCTAACTTTTGTGATGCAGACAAGGCACTCCCACACCTTCTTTTTTTGAAAAATCTGACCACGACTCCATTTTACTCCTCCCTTCCTATAAGCAGAAATTCAAATAGGAAGTACGTGTGCTAAGGACTATTCAACGCTGGTCTAACCAATCAGAATCCATGCTTCAAGATTGTTTTGATCACGTGGACTGAGATATGTTCCTGGTAGCCTCAGAGAATAATATTGATGTATACACTGATCTGGTGAATCAGTTTATAAGGAAGTGTATAAGAGATGTTGTACCCACTGTGACTATTTAAACCTACCCTAACCAGAAACCGTGGATAGATGGTGGCATTCCCGCAAAACTGAAAGCTCGAACCACCACTTTTAACCATGGAAAGGTGACTGGAAATATGGCAGAATACAAACAGTGTAGTTATTCCCTCCGCAAGGCAATCAAAGAAGCTAAATGTATGTATAGAGCCAAAGTGGAGTCGCAATTCAACGGCTCCACTTTGACACGAGAGGTATGTGGCAGGGTCTACAGACAATCACGAACTACAAAAGGAAAATCAGCCACGTCACGGACACCGACGTCTTGCTTCCAGACAAACTAAAGACCTTTTTGCCGCTTTGAGGATAATACAGTGCCACCAACACGGACCACTAACAAGGACTGTGGGCTCTCCTTCTCTGTGGCCGACGTGAGAAAGGCATTTAAATGTTTTAACCCTTGCAAGGCTGCCGGCCCAGATGGCATCTCTAGCCGCGTCCTCAGAGCATGGGCAGACCAGCTGGCTGGTGTGTTTATGGACATATTCAATCTGTCCCTATCCCAGTCTGCTGTCCCCACATGCTTCAAGATGGCCAACATTGTTCCTGTACCCAAGAATGCAAAGGTAACTGAACTAAATGACTATCACCCCGTAGCACTCACTTCTGTCATCATGAAGTGCTTTGAGAGACTGGTCAAGGATCATATCACCTCCACCTTACCTGTCATCCTAGACCCATTTCAATTTGCTTACCGCCCAAATCGGTCCACAGACGATGCTATCACCATCACACTGCACACTGCCCTATCCCATCTGGACAAGAAGAATACCTATGTAAGAATGCTGTTACTTTACTTTAGCTCAGCATTCAACACCAAAACCTCCAAGCTCATCATTAAGCTTGAGGCCTGGGTCTTGTCGGGGTAGGTTCCTTGTCAGACAATATCTTCTTTAACTTTTTATGGCTGCAAGGGCAGTATTGAGTAGCTTGGATGAAAAGGTGCCCATTGTAAATGGCCAGCTCCTCAGTCTCAGTGGCTAATATATGCATATTAGTATTAGTATTGGATAGACAACACTCTAAAGTTTCCAAAACTGTCAAAATATTGTCTGTGAGTATAACAGAACTGATATTGCTGGCAAAACCCTGAGAAAACTCCCATGTTCCATAGTCTCCCTTTGCTCCATTTAAAGGGATATGAACCAGATTCCTTTTCCTATCGCTTCCTCAAGGTGTCATGTCTTCAGACATAGTTTCAGGCTTTTAGTTAGAAAAATTAGCCAGAACGATAACATCTCGTCAAGTGGTCACATGAGTTTTGCTCGCGCAACAGAGTTTGGCTAGGTATTGCTTTTCCCTCCTACTGTGAAAGACATTTGCGGTTGATATAATATTGATTATATATTTTAAAAACAACCTGAGGAATGATTATAAAAAACATTTGACATGTTTCTGTAGACATTATGGAAACTATTTGGAATTTTCGTCTGCGTTGTCGTGACCGCTCTTTCCTGTGGATTTCTGAACATAATGCGACAAAGAAACTGAGGTATTTTGGATCTAAAAATAATTTTTATGGAACAAAAGGAACATTTGTTGTGTAACTGGGAGTCTCGTGAGTGAAAACATCCGAAGATCATCAAAGGTAAACTATTAATTTAATTGCTTTTCTGATTTTCGTGACCGAGCTACCAGATGCTAAGTGTACTTAATGTTTATCGTGCGATCGATAAACTTACACAAACGCTTTCGCTGTAAAGCATCATTTCAAAATCTGACACGACAGGTGGATTAACAAAAGGCTAAGCTGTGTTTTCCTATATTGCACTTGTGATTTCATGAATATAATATTTATAGTAA
Source organism: Oncorhynchus clarkii lewisi (assembly GCF_045791955.1). NCBI lineage: Eukaryota > Metazoa > Chordata > Actinopteri > Salmoniformes > Salmonidae > Oncorhynchus > Oncorhynchus clarkii. The sequence continues at coordinate 28,149,721 of NC_092163.1, read as the reverse complement.
TATTTATTGTATGTAGTGCTATGCTATTCAATGGTTGTTGATGACACTTATCCCGATATCGGGATTGCAGCCAACAAGTTAAGTACATCAATTTAACCTTTATTAACGCAATTGCAGACAGAAGTTGACAATGGAAACACAACATGTATGTTTCAGAGTAAGTTATGCAACCAACCAAAGGGTGCAGCTGATTATACACGTGTGATCACCTACGTCAATGTATATATGCAGCAATAAGCTGAGGTTACCTTATAAGGTAACCTAGTACAGTAGCTTCTCTGGATTCATTAGCATTGTCCACTGTCACACAAGATCAAAATGTCAAAGCCAGACAGTGGTTACTTCTCTTTATCTAGTTTCGGTCTGAATCACACATAGCCTATAAGCACACTCTCGCAACAGCTAGGGCTTAACCGCAAAGACTAATATAGGTAGCTTGTGCAAAGTATAGTGGCAGTGTTCAGACACATAGCAACAGTACAATAATGAGACAAGCATATGAATATTTAGGTCCCCTTAATCAATAATGCGGATGGTCTTTGGGACCCTGCCCCTTACAGTCTCAACCCCGCCCTGAGCAATTTGGTCATGGACTTCCTGATGGGCTGCCCCCAGGTGGTGAATGTAGGAAACAACATCTCCACTTCACTGATCCTCAACACTGTTGCTCAGCCCCCTCAGGTACTCCCTGTTCACCCATGACTGCCCTCCAGGACACCTACAGCACACCGAAGGCCAAAAAGATCATCAAGGACAACAACCACCCGAGCCACTGCCTGTTCACCCACTATCATCCAGAAGGCGAGGTCAGTACAAGTGCATCAAAGCTTGGACCGAGAGACTGAAAAACAGCTTCTATCTCACAATTGCAGATTGTAGAGAAACAACAGGTCGGTACATATAAGTGTCTTATATCAGCTGAAAGCTTAAATTATTGTTAATATAACTGCAGTGTCCAATTTGCAGTAGTTATTACTGCGAAACAATGCCATCCTATTATTTGAGGAGAGCTCCTAACACAACACTTTTTTCAACGAGATAAGTTTGATAAATTCACCTCTGAAGGTGAAATGTGTACTTACATTCTGAAATCTTGCTCTGATTTATTCCCCAAAGGCTCCCAGAGATAACACAAAATCCTTTTTCATATCCTAAAAGGTCCATATAGCACACACAATCGATTTTGTATTTCCACTCGTTCAATTTGCAAAGAAAGGAATCTGTGAAAATCTCACCCTAAACTTTGTTTGAACGAGTCAAATCACGTTCATATCTATTCATCAGAGATCCTAGAAGGTAACAAGACTTCACTATTTAATTAGGGTGTAGTATATCCTATAGGACACCATATTTGGTCAGAGAGTGACGCCTTCATGGCACGCCGATGACGCGGGCGGCCATCACTTGAACAGAAACCATGTACAGTATATCATAAAATGTAGGTACCAACCTTGTACGACAGCATGCCTTTTCATTTTGGACAAAAATTCCAAGGATATTCAGAGTTATGAAAACGGGTTGTTTAGCAAATGTTTAACTTATAATATGGCTACTAATACTTGGAAAGCCAAATCAAAGTCCAAGTATACAGATTTGATGACATTCTTGCAGAAGTAAATGCCGAATGTCTCCTTCACGATTTGCCCAAATGTCCCTGGGGACTTCACACTAAAAGTATTGCAGGTCAGTCATTCTGCAAGTTATCCATCTGCAACTTTTCACATACACTGCTGCCATCTTCTGGCCTCTATCGGAATTACAACCAGAGTGATGACTAGAACTATGACCTTTTTCTTGCATTTCAAAGATGGTGGCAGAAAAATACCATTTGTTTTTCTCTTTGTATTTTCTTCTACCAGATCTATTGTGTTATATTCTCCTACATTCAATTCACATTTCCACAAACTTCAACGTGTTTACTTTAAAATGGTACCAAGAGTTAGATTTGGATATGTCATTTAGGCGAAAACTGAAAAAAAGGGGGCTATCCCTCAAACAGCCATCACTAGCACAGAGAGGCTGCTGCCTACATACAGACATGAAATCATTGGCCACTTTAATAAATGGATCACTAGTCACTTTAATAATGCCACTTTAATAATGTTTACATATCGTGCATTACTCATCTCATATGTACTGTATTCTATACTATTTATTGCATCTTAGCCTATGCTGCTCTGTCATTGCTCATCCATATATTTATAATTTTATATTCTTATTCCATTCCTTTACTTAGATTTGTGTGTATTAGGCATTTGTTGTGGAATTGTTAAATATTACTTGTTAGATATTTCTCCACTGTCGGAACTAGAAGCACAAGCATTTCGCTGTGCTCGCAATAATAACATCTGCTAACCATGTGTAGAGTATGTGACCAATAAAATTTGATTTGATATGACAAACACATGCACGGGCACAGATAGCCTACACAAACATACAGTGGACAGTGTCCTGGTAGCCATCCAAGGCATTCTCTATGTCTGCTAGTAACGTCTCAGTGTCGTTTTGGCTGACCTGGAACAGCGTTAAAGGTGCAGAAGGTTTTGACAAGTTTATCAAGGCATTTCGTGCCAAGAGGGTTGGCTTCATCCTGTGGGGAAATTGGGTCTGGAAGGCCAAGAGGAGAAGCCAAGCTTTGGCTTTGTTTGCAAAGAGGCACCATATTACTCTGTGCCAAATGGCAAAGAGGAGAAGACTGAGGGACACATGAGGGAGGCAAATTCTGAAACCTCCTTTCGTCTTCACGCCTTTGAGTACCGAGCTCCGGTTGGGTAGTCACCCTGTAGCACATGACCGTCCTGGAATTCCTCCAGATTGTACCTAAGGGTGGTATTCTGCTGCATAGCAGAGTCCACTTAGGCGCTTAGATGACTGATTTTAGACACGTGAGTGTCGCACTTGCTCCGTTCGGCCTCATACTTATCTGTCATGGTTTGCACGTCTTGAGTACGGAGCGAGAGATTCAGTGATTAGATTTCCTCCACTTGCTTAGAAATCAATATTTCCATCTTCATCACCTGAGTTCTCTCATCATTAATTTGGTCAGCGACTTCAATGAGTTCTGCTGATTTGTCCTCCACCTTAGTCATTGTGTTCACTTACTGATTGTCTTTGGTCTGCAGCATTACGGCTGGAACATTATTGCTTTGAGTAAAGTTCATCAAAACTGCATGCAAGTTAAGCGCTCCTGTTTGTAGATAACTTGGCAGATTTATCTAGGTTGGAGTGGACTACCTCGTTTTTAGTTTTGGCTAAATCGAGTTGTTCCTGTAGAAGACAATTTTGTTGAAGAGTTTGTGCTCGGTCATCGTCATAAGTGTTTGCAATTACTTTTAATTGTACCGTTTTCAAACTAGCAGAATGTTTTCACTTCCTACTTTTCTCATTAGTTGCTCGGTTCTCTCCACCTTTCCCTTCATATCAGCTATTTCTTGCACGTGCTTCTGCTGAGCATTGTGGTACTGGACCGATGCCAATCTCTGATGGCGATACATAAGGGCTAAAGTTGAGAGAACCTTTACAATGCCTGCTCTCGATGGTTGATTTTGGAGAGTGTTTTTTACCATTTCTGCTGTTTTTCCGCTAATGGCGTAGTTAGGGAACCACCCCCTCTGATAGCTTGCACATTATTAAAACATGCTGTAAAATGTTTTCAAAGTTTGGGTTTTGAGTCGTTAGAAGCTGCAAAGACTATTTGAATCTATTTAAAGACATTAATGAACCATCAATACTGGATCAGTAATGTGGGAGTTGGACATGAACAAATTTTCAAGAGAAAATTGAATTGAGTAATCAATGTTAATAACCTCTTGGAACTACCCATCCCGGCTTTTGGCGGTAACATTCATTTTACTGCTAGCTAAAGTAAGCTGATCAGAATGGCTAACATATTGCATCTGAAACAGTTGGATTTTCTAGTGGATAAGGGATGGAAGACCAATACCTGATCTTAGGGACCAACAGTTGAAGTCAGAAGTTTACATACACTTAGGTTGGAGTCATTAAAACTCATTTTTTAACCACTCCACAAATTTCTTGTTAACAAACTATAGTTTTGCCAAGTCGGTTACGACAACTACTTTGTGCATGACACAAGTAATTTTCCAACAATTGTTTACAGACAGTAGAAAGAGGAGGAAGGGAAGCGCTACTAAAAGGATCCCTTTCAATTCAGTTTTTAGGTCCTCTGTAGGGTTGAAGGTAAGAGATTGGTAGAATGCATCATTGTCTAATTGACGGTAGGCTTCTGTCACATATTTGTCATTACTCCACACTACTGTAGCACCACCTTTGTCTGCTTTTTTAACCACAATCTGTTCATTTTTGGACAATGATTCAACTGCATCCCGCTCTGTCTTAGAAAGATTACGTTGTGTTTGGTTGGAGTCAATTTTACCCTTAAACAGATTCTCCACATCAAAATTCACTTTCTTGGCAAATGTATTTAGTGTGGCATTTGAGGGAACAGAAACTGGCTGACCCAAGACACTGGTGTCTGTAGTTGGAGAGATGTTTTGCTTGTACCAGGCGTTCAGATGTAGATTCCTGTAGAAACTAAATAGGTCAAACTTTGTATTAAATTCATTAGTTGAATATGTGGGGGCAAACGACAGTCCTTTAGATAGTAGCCTTATGCAATCATCAGAAAGGGGTTCTCCAGAAATGTTGATCACAGCCTTGTTCTGGTCCTGCCCCGTGTGGTTGGAGAGTCTTGATTTCTTCCTCCCCCTCCGTGTTGGCCTCTTCTGCATCCTCTCCTTCTCTTGTTGAGGAACCTGCGTGACTCCTCTTCCTGATCAAAAAAAATATTGTGAGGAGCTGGCGTCTGAGCGTCTGGGGTGATCCTCATCGTCACTGCTTGTAAAGATGTAATTCTGAATTCTTGTGTGTTGGTTTTCTCCAGGCAAAGACCTTGCCATCTCTATAGTCTTCTTCATCTCTTCTAAATTTTCTTAGCTTGTCTTGTTTCAATATCAGAGTGAATGTGTCTACTTTCTCTTTCAAGATCTCATCACATTGTGCTTCCTTTCTTTTTTAATTGTTTACAGACAATTGTATGCGTATAATTCACTCTATCACAATTCCAGTGGGTCAGAAGTTTACATACACTAAGTTGACAGAGCCTTTAATTAAACAGCTTGGAAAATTTCAGATAATGATGTCATGGCTTTAGAAGCTTCTGATAGGCTAATTGACATAATTTGAGTCAATTGGAGGTGTACCTATGAATGTATTTTAAGGTCTACCTTCAAACTCAGTGCCTCTTTTCTTGACATCATGGGAAAATCAAAAGGAATCAGTCAAGACCTCAGAAAAATTATTGTGGACCTACACAAGTCTGGTTCATCCTTGGGAGCAATTTACAAATGCCTGAAGGTACCACGTTCATCTGTACAAACAATAGTGCGCAAGTATAAACACCATGGGACCACACAGCCGTCATACCGCTCAGGAAGGAGGCGCGTTCTGTCACCTAGAGATGAATGTACTTTGGTGTGAAAAGTGCAAATCAATCCCAGAACAACAGCAAAGGACCTTGTGAAGATGCTGAAGGAAACCGCTACAAAAGTATCTATATACACAGTAAAACGAGTCCTATATTGACATAGCCTGAAAGGCCGCTCAGCAAGGAAGAAGCCACTGCTCCAAAACCGCCATAATAATGCCCGACATCGGTTTGCAACTGCACATGGGGATTTAGATAGTACTTTTGGGAGAAATGTCCTCTGGTCTGATGAAACAAAAATAGAACTGTTTGGCCATAATGACCATTGTTATTTTGGAGGAAAAGGGGGATGCTTGCAAGCCGAAGAGCACCATCCCAACCCGTGAAGCACAGGGGTGGCAGCATCATTTTGTGGGGGTGCTTTGCTGCAGGAGGGACTGGTGCACTTCACAAAATAGATGGCATAATGAGGAGGAAAATTAAGTGGATGTATTGAAGCAACATCTCAAGACATCAGTCAGGAAGTGAAAGCATGGTTGCAAATGGGTCTCCAAATGGACAATGACCCCAAACATACTTCCAAAGTTGTGGTAAAATGGCTTAAGGACAGCGAAGTCCTTTGACCCAAACGTTTGACCCAAGTTAAACAATTTTAAGACTATGCTACCAAATACTAATTGAGTGTATGTTAACTTCTGGGAATGTGATGAAAGAAATAAACGCTGAAATAAATCACTCTCTACTATTAGTCTAACATTTCACATTCTTAAAATAAAGAGGTGATCCTAACTGACCTAAGAGAGGGAATTTTTACTCTGATTAAATGTCAGGAATTGTGAAAAACTGAGTTTAAATGCATTTGGCTAAGGTGTATGTAAACTTCCGACTTCAACTGTACATCAAAGGAAGGGGCAAAAAAGAACATAATAATTTCAATCTGAGTGGTATCAACAGAAAGTCTGGCTCTGTGGCTGCGCTGCTGGCAGCCAACTCTCCTGCTCTCCCTGCCTGCTGTTCTCCACCAGCGACAGCGTGTGGACAAGATCTGGTTACTGCGACTTGAGCAAATTGCCTATAGCACTCAACAAGTGTTAGAAATCGGTGTCTCACATCCAAAGCCAGATGGCTCTTAAGTCATTTGGCAGCTCACGGATAGATCTGCCATTGAATGAACAATGGAGATTGAACATCAGTATGTAAGTACAATGCAAAGGTAAAAGAGAATAATGACATTTTCCCCAAAAAACTTGCTCATTTATGCTACATCATGCTACCTAGGTAAACAGGAGTTGGCATTTCGTGGCAACGATGAGTTGAATGTGAAACTATTACATGCATTTGCTGAAAAAAATGAACAGTTACCAAGCCATTTAGAGACCGCGTGTTTGCTTTTTGCCCATAGCCTATGATGGAATTTTTAATGAAACTTACACGCTATTCCGTGACCTGCAGAACAAGGTGATGGATATGGACTTCTGTCATACCGGTACGAGTGACACAATGAAAGCACTGGAACAGCAGTGACAAGACTGATAGTTTATATGAGAAAATCGAGCAGAAATGCAATGAACTGGGCCTGGCAGAAAGCAAAACTGGTAAACAGCCGATCCGGGGGGGGGGGGGGGGGGGCTCAATAGAAAGTGCCTACCTGGCCTCAGACTGGACCGCTCGTCACTGCACTGTTTCAACACCTCGCTGAGAATAATGGAATATTCAAGACATTTTCTTAGTCAGCGTTTCTAATAACCAGAATATTTAAAGATCTGGTAACAGCAAGAGAGGTGGCACTAGTAGTACGGTAAAGAAAGGTACTTTTACTTTTGGATCACAGGAAATCTTAATAATCTACAGATTATTGACATGTGTTTAATTTCTTTGAAAAACAAATTATGTTGAAAATATTGTTGAAATAAACTGGGATTTTGTAAAGACATTCTTTTGTGAATACATCCTTTCTTAAAATGTATATATTTTTTATTTGCTCATCTTTTCTTACTTTTTTAACTCTGCGTTATTGGGAAAGGGCTTGCACTGTAAATAAGCATTTCACGGTAGTCTACACCTGTTCTATTAGGTGCATGTGACAAATACAATTTGATTTGATTGGCTCTTATTTTGTTGTAAGATAGTATTCTTGCAAGGGTCTCTCCATTGTCTCTGCTGCTTTTACAGTTGTCCTTTGTGTGACTATCTATATCAGGAATAATGTTTGAGTTGCTCCTTACTGCATCCCTCTTTGCAGATGTACCTTTAGCATGTGTGACCATGCTGAGCTAAAGCCTTAGAGCAGGAATCTAAGTCTTTAGGTCACTGGCAATGTAACTCATCATGTAATCTCATGCACCAGACACTTCCTCCCAAAAATGGCTTTTGTTAATCTCATAGTAAGGTCAGGAGATAGTCCCAAAACCAATAGAAATTTGGGAGAAAGTCCAGATAGTCATTGGCTCAATCTCCCATCAATCATCTCTGACAAAACCTTCCCATATTGTTAACAGTAACTATGTTAATGTTTCTCCTGTATGGGTTTATTTAATGTAAAATGTAGCTAGCTGCTTGAGTCCATACTGTCATGTATTATATAAATTCGTTTTCCCCATTAGTGCAACACACATTTACCACCGATTTGAATTTATATAGCCAGCAGGGCTGTCTCTTACACTGAAAGATAACTTCTAGATTATCATTTGGCCTCTCCAATTTGGGAATGTTTTTCTAGCACATCACACGTGTCTGGTTCCGAGCCATGCCTCTCAGTTGTGTGATTCCCTAAGATCAAATAATGACAAATACTTTTTTTTTTTGTCTTTAGTGTTCTAGGTTTATATGCACCATGGGCAATCAAAGCCTACTCATCAAAAAGGGGATGGGGGGGGGGTATTTTTAAAAAACAAGAATCAATGGTTTATATGATGCGGCAAGGCTTATTCTCACCATTTCTCTTTCAACACTCTCTCTCTCCCCCTCTCTCACTTTAATTTTAAAGTTCTCTCCATCGCCGCAAGAGGCTTTTCTTCTGTTCTCTCGAAAAGGGCACTTAGATACCAACGTGGTGGCAGAGAAGAGAGCGCTTCAGACTGTCCGCGCTGCTCCTGCTAGGACTGCTCCTCATAGGGGATCATATATTTTCGAAAAACACAAGTCGGATAAAAAGGAACAGTCTCTCCCAACTTGCTACCCGAGTCTGCTTTGACATTTTCCCACGTAAAAAGGTAGGAACATAATGTTTGGTCTACTTTTGCATTTATTTTGGACATTTATAACCGTCTGTAAGAGCAACTTTTCAGTACGAGCTATTTTCCTTCCTCAATGTCTGTATTCAAGGGAAAAGAGGGGAACTAAAATTCTAAATTTGAGAGTTTCCTATGTCGACCGACCAGAGTTAACCGACCTGGAAAGTTATCATGGATATCATCTCATTAGTTATGCGCTATTAACGATACAATTAAATCAAAGGCTGAACTTGTTGCTATTTGCTACACTGATGAAGGCGGATAGATATCTCAAGTGAAATATTGACCGTGCATAATGTTCGGTCTTCATTATCTGAATCATCGGTTTACAGTGAACTTGTTCGCTGCTTGTTTAAAACATAATTATGTCTGAAGATATTTGAGAATATGTATATGTTTAAATAAAAAAGCGTAATGTGTTGCGCAATATGTATAGGCTATTTGTTCTCGAGCTCAATGATTGCGCATGGATTTCGGGGAATAAAAGTAAAAAAAAAAATAGCTCAAATGCCACTTTACTTTGGGAAATGAGCTAGGGCATTGCGACAAAATCACTATTGCATAGTAGTCCTACGGTAGCCTATGCGATTACATTATTGTATAGATTGATAGCCTATCGACTTCAAACCCAATAAGGATATGCACTGCAGATTTTGATTTGCGCTAGGTAAGGGGAGAGAACGAAATTATACACACTTTATGGAGCGACTGTTAGTTCACGGCATATGTGTTATTGTCTAGAAATTATTTTGTATTGGAATTGTTTGTTGGCGAATTTCTCACATCCTGAAAACGAGTGGAGTTGACACTTGATGCGCGGACTCCTGTGTGCATGGAAATTGGACGTGTGCATTAGGCTACCCGTTGCATGGCTACCCGTCAAAGCAGCATATTCACAATGTATTATTATTATTATTAGTAGTAGTTGTAGTGGTAGTAGTATGAGTATACCTCCAGTTATAATGTGATGGAATATTTGATGTATAAAACAACACATCTCGGTTATTTGCTATCTGCGTTTCTTTGTTTGACATTTCACCCAAAACTGGGACCATTTGTATTAGTTAGACTATATCTTATGATTTACCATGTGACTCTTCTATAGCATACATCAGAGGATGTTTTATATAGAGCTACTCAGTCATAAATTATGAGTTGTATGTACAATTTGTGCCTTTCTATTGCCAAGTGCATCCAACATATGCTGTATAACTCTGGATAGTTAGAAATCAATCAAGAAAGTATTGATTGAATCCTGAATCCTTTCATAATCTGTAGGCCTACACCACAATTCCATTGTTCCATGAATGTGCTTACATATCCTTCAGAAAAGTACTGTGTTGTAAGGAGATTTATTGTGTCAACCACTCCAGAGCTGGTCATTCAGACTCATAATGTTTATGACCTACTTTGCAATGTTTTGCATTTTCCTTGGGGTAAATGTTGATTTGTCTCGAAATGTATCAACTAACTGTATCAACTAGTTTTCACAGACTCTTATCTCTGATGCAAGTCAAGTATTGGCTGCTTGGTGTGCGCAGCCCAATTATTTATTATCTTGCATTGTTCTTGACCTTTCATTGACCAAACCATTTATTTTACAGCTTACCATTTATCATGAATAGGCCCCTATTCCCTTACTCTCCCAATGAAATACAGCCTGCTTCCAATAAGAGGGACCAATGTAGAGGTATTAGAGTCTGATTTGTGATGGGAAGAAGGGGGGGGGGGGGCTATGTACGTTTTAAATCAGGTTATTATTTTCTGACCTTGCTGGAGGTCAGAAGTGTCTGAGTTGAATCCTTGAGAGCTTTTGGGGGCTGCTAATTTTCACTTTTAGGCTACCACTCAGCCAGAACTTTCTCTCACCATCCAATCAATGGCTGTATTAATACAATTAGATGTTGATCCACAACAATAATCAGTAGACTCTCAAAGGTGGTGAATCGGTTTTAGCAGGGGCACAACTTTGGTTTTAGAAGGGAGAGGGGCATATATACAGTGCCTTCGGAAAGTAATCAGACCCATTGACTTTTTCCCTATTTTGTTACATTACAGCCTTATTCTAAAATATATATTTTTTTCATCAATCTACACACAATACCCCATAATGGCAAAGCAAAAACATTTTTTTTAATGTTGCTACTGTATTAAAAATTAAAAACAGAAATACATTATTTACATAAGTATTCAGACCATTTGCTATGAGACTCGAAATTGAGCTCAGGTGCATCCCGTTTCCATTGATCATCCTTTAGATGTATCTACAACTTGATTGGAGTCCACCTGTGGAAAATTCAATTGATTGGACATGATTTGGAAAGGCACACACCTGTCTATATAAGGTCCCACAGTTGACAGTGCATATCAGTGCAACAACCAAGCCATGAGGTCGAAGTAATTGTTCACAGAGCGCCGAGACAGGATTGTGTCGATGCACAGAAGGTTACCAAAACACTTCTGCATTGAAGGTCCCCAAGAAGACAGTGGCCTTCATCATTCATAAATGGAAGAAGTTTGGAACCACCAAGACTTTTTCTAAAGCTGGCTGCCTGGCTAAACTGAGCAATCATGGGAGAATGGCCTTGGTCAGGGAGGTGACCAAGAACCCGATGGTCACTCTGACAGAGCTCTAGAGTTCCTCTGTGGAGATGGGAGATCCTTTCAGAAGGTCAACCATCTCTGCAGCACTCCACCAATCAGGCCTTTATGATAGAATGACCAGACAGAAGCCACTCCTCAGTAAAAGACACATGACAGCCCGCTTGGAGTTTGCCAAAAGGCACCTAAAGACTCTCAGACCATGAGAAACAAGATTCTCTGGTCTGACGAAACCAAGATTGAACTCTTTGGCCTGAATGCCAAGCATCACGCCTGGAGGAAACCTGGCAACATCCCTACGGTGAAGCATGGTGGTGGCCGCCTCATGCTGTGTGGATGATTTTCAATGGCTGGGACTGCGGGACTAGTCAGGATCGAGGCAAAGATGAAGAGAGCAAAGTAAAGAGAGATCCTTGATGAAAATCTGCTCCAGATCGCTCAGGACCTCCGACTGGGGCGAAGGTTCACCTTCCAACAGGACAACGAGCACACAGCCAAGACAAAGTAAGGGACAAATCTCTGAATGTCCTTGAGTGGCCTAGCCAGAGCCCAGACTTGAACCCGATCTAACATCTCTGGAGAGACCTGAAAATAGCTGTGCAGCAACGCTCCCCATCCAACCTAACAGAGCTTAAGATGTTCTGCAGAGAAGAATGGGAGAAACTCCCCAAATACAGTTGTGCCAAGCTTGGCGTCATACCCAACAAGACTCGAGGCTGTAATCGCTGCCAAAGGCTCTTCAACAAAGTACTGAGTAAAGGGTTTGAATATTTATGTAAATGTTATATATTTTTTTTAAATCACAAAAAACTGTTTTTGCTTTGCCATTATGGGATATTATGTGTAGATTGATGAGGGGAAAAAACAATTTAAGCAGTTTTATAATTTATAAGGCTATATCGTAACAAATTTTGGATCAAGTCAATGGGTCTGAATACTATATATATTTTTAATCCGTTCGGATAAACACTCCAAACTAGAGGTCGACCGATTCTGATTTTTCAACACCGATACGATTAATCAGCCGATTTTTACATATACATTTGTAATATTGACAATTACAACAATACTGCATGAACACTTTTATTTTAACTTAATATAATAGATAAATAAAAATATATTTAGTCTCAAATAAATAATGAAACCTGTTCAATTTGGTTTAAATAATGCAAAAACAGTGATGGAGAAAGTAAAAGTGCAATATGTGCCATGTAAGAAAGCTAACGTTTATGTTCCTTGCTCAGAACATGAGAACATATGAAAGCTGTTGGTTCCTTTTAACACAAGTCTTCAATATTCCCAGTTAGGAAACGTTAGGTTGTAGTTATTATAGGAATTATAGGACTATTTCTCTATTTCCCATTTGTATTTCATATACATTTGACTATTGGATGTTCTTATAGGCACTATAGTATTGCCAGCCTAATCTCGGGAGTTGATAGGCTTGAAGTCATAAACAGCGCTGTGCTTCAAGCATTGCGAAGAGCTGCTGGCACACACTGGAAAGTGCTGTTTGAATGAATGCTTACGAGCCTGCTGCTCTCTACCACCGCTCAGTCAGACTGCTCTATCAAATATCAAATCATAGACTTAATTATAATATAATAAACACACAGAAATATGGGCCTTAGGTTAATATGGTCAAATCCATTTAGAAAACAAAACCGTTACGTATTTTATAGAACGGGTGGCATCCATAACTCTAAATATTGCTGTTACATTGAACCTTCAATGTTATGTCATAATTCTGTACAATTCTGTCAAATTAATTATGGTCTTCACACAGTTCGCAACGAGCCAGGCGGCAAACTGCAGCATATACACTGACTCTGCTTGCACAGAACGCAAGGGAAGTGACACATTTTCCCTCGTTAATATGGCCTGCTAACATTAATTTCTTTTAACTAAATATGCAGGTTTAAAAAAATATACTTGTGAATTGCTTTTAAGAAAGGCATTGATGCTTATGGTTAGGTACATTGGTGCAACGACAGTGCTTTTTGAGAATGTGCTTTTTAAATCATCACCCGTTTGGCGAAGTAGGCTGTGATTCGATGATAAATTAACAGGCACCTCATTGATTATTTGCAATGCAGGACAAACTAGTTAAACTAGTAATATCATCAACCATGTGTAGTTAACTGGTGATTATGTTAAGATTGATTGTATTTTATAAGATACGTTTAATGCTAGATAGCACCTTACCGTTGCTCCTTGCTGCACTTGCGTAACAGGTGGTCAGCCTGCCACGCAGTCTCCTTGTGGAGTGCAATGTAATCGGCCATAATCGGCGTCCAAAAATGTTGATTGCCGATTGCTATGAAAACTTGAAATTGTCCCTAATTAATTGGCCATGCCGATTAATCGGTCAACCTCTACACCAAACAGCCTACCCGACCGCTCGGAGGAGTCCACATTGTCCTAAAGCACATTGTTTCCTCGATTAGTCACTTTCCAATGATAAAGCTGGGGGGGGACAAAATATAATTTCAGAATGTTTGGGGTTGGGGGGAGGCATGTGAATGTTGCGTGCCTGGGTTTTAGTAACTATAGGTAACACTTTACGACGAGGGTGCACGAAGGGGTGTTTTTTAAGAATGGCTCTATATTAAGAGGACATGAATATTGCTTCACTGTGTATGCATGTAGGGTACGGAAATTGTCTTTTCACTTCAATACATGTTTACCGCATGCTAATAACACATGTTTACTTCATGGTAAACAATACATGTTTATCCCGAATCTCAGTGTTGCAAAGTTTACTTCAAGCTGTGTCTGCTTATTCAAAGCTATTAGTATTCCAAGCACATAGTTTGCCAAGATTCTTAATTGATAGAATCACATACCGGTAACTTGGGAAGTAGGAAGAATCAGTGGCGATTTTAGCATGTAAATCTTGGTGTGGCAAACTCCCCAAAAAATATTTTGATGCATGCCAGCATAGCCACTAAAGAGCACAACACAACACTAAGCAATATATTATTTGCACTGTAACGGTGACAAACGGTGCCCACAAACTGTTTGGGCTTGTATAAATTATTTTTAGCACCATGGAGTGAATCTGTACCACTGCTACACCTGGCTACCAGCGGAGCCTTTTCTGGCCTGCATAATTCAGCCTCATTAACTGCCTTTAAAAAAAACAAGTCGGCTGATATGGCTTACTTGCTTAACCAAATGTGGTTTCTACTGACAATTGAGATGTACAAACTATGTCATAAGGGGACGACGAACGGATAAGAGTCAATCCGTAATTTTGATTAAGACATCAATGAGTGAGCTAGGACGGACGTAGTCAATATAACTATTTGTTCAGCAATTCAGAACATGTGCCGTTCTTACAGTATTCGCCATGTACCCAAAGTCTGAACCGTCGGATAAATAAAGGGGGCTTATAAGCAGACAATGAAAGCTCTTACAATATTCAATGATTACATTTCTCTTAAACAGGTGTCATGATGTTGGCCTGTTGGGGGAGGTTTATGACCCCCATAAATACCTTTCCCTTTTTCTCACTCTCTATTCTAGAGAGGGACTCTGGAAAGCCTTTGGTAACATCAAAAGATTGGAAACGGAACCATATTTTGGTAATCCAACCAGTTGAAAATATGCGTTGGTACTTAATGAATATGATGTAGGATACGTTGTTGTCTGAGACATAACTGATGATAGGACGACAAACTGTATCTTGGAAAGTCTACACATTCTAGTTATCAGATTCACATGGAATTGTTGTGCAATTTAAATGTTTAAATGTAATTTTAGCTTCTAAATGAGAGAATTGGTTTTCATGAGTGAACTATGCTCAACTCAGTGGCCCCGCCCATGTGAACAGACATTGGTTGTATACTATGAAACACAGCTCTCTCTCCCAACCCTATATAAGCCCCTTTATGAAAATGTAACTTTCTGTTCCAAGGACGTGAGGACTTGTGAAAAAAGGACAAGATCACCAACAGAACTAAGCCAACCTCAGCTGAGCTCTCTCTAAGCCAACCTCAGCTGAGCTCCCACGTTTACAGCTGCCAACCGCAGCTGTAAACGTGGGCTTGTAGAGGACGGACAGAGTATCCATTCTACCACGCTCCAGATCACCACTAGACATTCTTCAGAGGACAAGAGATCCATGCTGGACAACCCAGCCTTCTATCTACGACCAATCGATCGAAGGGCAGTTCAGAGTAAATACTGTATTTATTGCATTTTCCTTTTTCAAATGGGCAGTTATTTAGAATGCATAAGATACTGTATTTACGATAGCATTGCTTCTTCCTTTGTTACTTTTTCTTCCCGCCCTTTTTCTCTCAAACCCAACCCCCTTTCTTTGTGTAACCAGCCGTCATATCTGTTCCATCCGCTAAGGACATTTTCCTTTATGATAATTAGTATTCAATGTATGATCCATTCTGTGTAGATGTAATTCTGTGTGATTATTTAGGTATTTAGTAAATAAACAATTAAACCAAAATTTGTATTGCTGATTCAACTTGTTAGCCAGGGTTCGTGAAGATAACCAAGAATTTATAACTTTCAGATGAGACAGAATAAGGTGACGATTAAATATTGACAGGTCTTTAGGAGTTATTCGGAAGATAACAACTCTAAAAACATTATTTCGTGGTGCCCCGACTTTCTAGTTAATTACATTTACATGATTAGCTTAATCAGGTAATACTAATTACAGATAAAATCATTTATAGAATGTCATATCATTTAATCCGGGCATAGCCAAAGACACGACACAGGCTATAGGCTACGTGTGCACCACCAAGTCAGAACAGTAGGCTAAATTATGAGGAGGAAAGGGACCAAATTATTAGGGTGAGGCACATGGGCTACTAACAGCTTACTAAACAACATACACTTAGTATTCCTTTCTTAGCTACAGTATACATATCTCTTTATTCCAACTTGTGTCATGTTTATGGCCGATGAGTGATAATTTATCTTCGTAAAACAAGGATTGAAAATGATTTGCCAGTATATTGTCGACTAGATTCATGATAACTGCTAGCTTGCTAGCTAAGATTTTGAAAGTATGATGTTGACATAATCAGTCCAATCAAAGATAAGGTAGATATAATGTGATTTGAATGTGTTTTATCTGTGGCCAATGACCTTGAGCCTTCTTGGATGGGCACTTCTAATGTAACTCTATGGCAGCACCCAAGGGGCTCTACCCGTAGATTTTGCGGTGATGTAGTGTCCCTATTAGTGACAGAACACTAAGCCAATTACAGAATATGACCAACCCCTGCGCTCTGTATTTTCCGCTGGCTGCCCCATCACCAAAGAAAGCCCTGAGCTAGGCTGAAACACCTGCATTTTGGAGCTGCCTTACTCAATTAAGAAAAAAAGAGACCATGTTTGTATAAGGATATATATATATTTTTTAAATTACACTGTTTGCAAACTGATATGTGACACGTGTTAATGCCAAAATAACATGCAAAACAGGCAACAAGCTAAACAGTTGGGTCTCAAAACAGATTAGGCTCTCACCTGTCCTGAATGACGGGTTGCCACTGGGAAGAATGTATACAGCTCACTTGTCATGGTATTATCTACATATTAAATTGGATTATTTCCAATACCAGTAGTGACTGTACGAGGATAAATCAGGTGACATCATAATGTGGTGTATAATGCGACACAGTATTTGCGAGCAATGGGCTTCCAAGTCGAGACAAATTGATGTTGTCTATTACATCTGACACTGTCATATTCTATTATAGCTTAGGACTGCTGTAAGTAGTATGTACATTTCAAGGGTCAAATGAAACCCTTATTGATTTATTGTTATTTATGTACCTCCCCTGAATGCATATCTGGCTTCTCTGGGGGCAGCCTCCTAGCCGATCCTAGACACCCACCCAACCCTGGGATAAATTGTTGCGATGAAGCAGTCCACCGTTGTGGGACATTGATTACCATTTACCAATCATGGGTATAAACCTCAGCCAGTGGAGGAGGGAGGTGGGGGAGATGAAAGGAAGGAAGGGGGGGGGGGACTGATTGATGTAGCCGCTAGAGTTGTAAAGATGACAGACGGGTTACAAACGAGAGAGGATTAATGACTGGAGTGGAGACTATTAGGTTGTTTAGTTGTTCTGGGCTCCGTGCATCGGTTAGTTCATCTTCAGTACTCCACACTGCTCCACACCTGCTCCAGTGTCTCTGGCCCGGGACCAGTGGGTGATCGGCTTGTATACTTCACGCTCTCTGGGTTATATTCTTACGCCTCAAGCACACTGATAGTGCCATTGCATTTTGGTACACCGGAAGTATATTCATTTCCAATGGAATGCTGCGTTTTGTCTTGGAGCATTGCGTTGCAAAAGCAGTTGCAGTGCGTTATCGAACGTATGAGTAAAACTGTAGGCATTGACAGACATGGTAGCAGAAAGTGAATGTGCATGTTTTGAAATCAACATTTTGACGTCCATATTGTTGTCTATCCTATTAACATATAACCAAATCAAACACATAATGGTCATATTACATTTACATTGCTAGCCCCCGTCGTTTAGTAAGATGTGCTGAATTTTCATGGTCAGAAACATAATTGTAAATGAAAGAATGTAATGGCGCAAACTGGCAACTTTGCATCTTTGTAATAGCAGCACTGAGGCCATTTTGCCAAGACCCACCTGAATCTCTCTGAAGTGCTCGTAAGTGCTAGAATGATGCTGAAAGCATCAACAAAATAACATGATTTTGCCATTGTGTTTATTCTGATCGTTTCAATAGAATGTTGTGTGAATTTTCTATGATTATCACCAAGCTGGGTGTTTCCAGAGCAATTTAGCTTTTGTGGAGGACATTTGGCATTTGTCAGAGAGAGCAGCAGATTGAAAATTGACGCTTTGCTTGTCTCACTTTGCTAGTATTTTCATCTGCAACTGTTTATGATAAAGGCGGCTTAGGACAAAAGTGTTCCGGTGTCTAAGTGTCATAAAAAGTGGTTATTTGGCAAATAGCTGTTTTAAAATGTGGTATCTGTTTTATATGATTCTAATTTCAGGGTGAGTTAATAAATCAAAGACCTGTTAGTTTTACTTAGGAAAGCAATTGCAAATTGCAATGATTAGTTTGCATCCCAATTTCAGGATTCAGGGACATGAAAATCAAGTACCATAGTTTCAGAAGATCGAAAAGCCTCGTAAGCCCCCCTGGTACAAAACTGCCACATTTTAAGTTTCTGAATTATGCATTGGTGGCACATTCTGGGATGGTCATAAATTATGTTTCAACAGTAGTGGTGGGATCATAGGACCCCCAGGTATGCACAGACTCACTCATTCACACATTCTGTGGTGGTCATACAGTCCATTCAGCCTGGGGTTTGCCTGGAAACAGATAGTGGATATATAAAGTAGAAGGCTTGCTGTTAGGCTGAGACCTTGGGCCTAATGCTAGCCCAGTGCTATGCCACTGGAGCGAGAGTCACGCCTGCTTTGGCCTCTGGTTGCCTATGTAGACTGTCTGGGTAGCTGCTGGTCAAATCGCATCCATCTCCAACTCCAGTCCTGGCCTGACCACTGAAGCACTGCTTGCACCTCGAATACAGCAAGAAGTCTCTTTTAGAATGACCAATTTTACATCGCAGACCAGGGAGACAACGACTATGATGCATGGTGTGTTTTGAAGATGATGGAGATATAAACTTCTCGGGAGATGTGTTTGGAGCGTCTCGGCCTAGAACACTACGAACCGGAACCTAGCTCTCATGATGTTTTTTTGTTGTCTAACTTGGCTTGGAACCTTTCTCCTGTAAGACGATGCATTTCTCTTTCTATGTCTGTGCTATTATTTGCCTAGCTGATCGTTGCTGCTTGCTCTAAGGGCATGACACATGATCAATGGCTCTCATCACAGATTACAGACAAGAATCAATCAATGCCGTACTAACAGACTTGATCACACCACCTAAAGTTGCCAAGTCCCCCACTCAGACGGTTAATGGATAGTATAGAATTATTACTCATTCCTGAGGGATTTCTTGAAGTACTACACAATTGATTGCACAGTACAATGTTGTTATTTATAAAGGCAATGTTGAAGTCCGGTGCGGTTGAGAAGCTCGGCAGATACAGTGATGTTTCAGCTTTCAGGCTAGAAATAGTCTCTCTCGTACAGCTTCACTGTATATCAGATCTTTATACAGCCCCCGTGGTCCTCATACCTCTCTCACTATCTTTGTCTCTCTCGGTCCTTCTATCACTTTCTCTTTCCCCTGTCTCCCTCTCTTTCTGTCTCTGAAATAGATTTATTTTTGTCTCCTGTAACAACCGGCAACATTTGCCCTGCCCAGGGTCTGCCCAGCTCCGACCATCGTTTTTCTACCTAATGACCGTTAAAGGTGTCATATTGAGTCACGGTCATGACATATGGAGGTTTAGACAAAAGCACAATTTGTGAGGAGTTCTGCTCTGGCCCTACACAAATGCATTGCTTTTCCCCATTCAATCTCAGAAGTCTATTCGAAAAGAAAGCCCCACAGCACATTGAGTTGCAGTTTTTTGATGATGCTTGTGTTGTGATACTTTGGCCAATGTTTTTGCATGTCTCTCAGCAGCCACTCAGTTCAAGGTCTTACAACCTGTTAACACAAGTGTCTCAGGCAAAACTTAATATTTTGAATTTCCTATCAAAATATGTTTAGCGTAGGCACATACAGTATCAATAAGGATTTGATTAATTGTCATAGACTATTAGATTTCCCCTGTATGTGTTGTGATGTGCTACAAGTTATGCCAGTCCACAGAAGAGTAAGAGAGCCTACCATTTAAATGATATTTCAATACAGATTGCTATGTCTCTAATCAAGATGGGCAACACAGGAATTTGATCACCTCAACATTAGATGGCTACAGGTTTTATATTTACAGTAGTTCATGCACTAGTATGAAAAACCAGTGAGTGTGTGTGTGGGAGATAAGGATAGAAAGAGAATCAAAGAGAGTGAGTGTGCGTGTGAGAGATAGAAATGGAGCGAGAGACAGAGGGAGGGACAGAGGGAGAGACTTGGAGTGTGCGTGTGAGAGATAGAAATGGAGCGAGAGACAGAGGGAGGGACAGAGGGAGAGACTTGGAGTGTGCGTGTGAGAGATAGAAATGGAGCGAGAGACAGAGGGAGGGACAGAGGGAGAGACTTGGAGTGTGCGTGTGAGAGATAGAAATGGAGCGAGAGACAGAGGGAGGGACAGAGGGAGAGACTTGGAGTGTGCGTGTGAGAGATAGAAATGGAGCGAGAGACAGAGGGAGGGACAGAGGGAGAGACTTGGAGTGTGCGTGTGAGAGATAGAAATGGAGCGAGAGACAGAGGGAGGGACAGAGGGAGAGACTTGGAGTGTGCGTGTGAGAGATAGAAATGGAGCGAGAGACAGAGGGAGGGACAGAGGGAGAGACTTGGAGTGTGCGTGTGTGTTTTTCTCTCCCTACCCACTGTGGCGGAGGTGTGGGAGAGAGTGGAGAGAGAAGAGAAAGAGGCTGAATCAGACTGGGCCCTGCTGCGTGGGACCGAGCGCAGAATGCTTCTGTTCAGCCCCAGAACTCTGGGAGGCAAGTAAACTAGAGCATCTGAGTAGCACAGTGAACAGGGTTAGGAAGCTGCTCAGTGCAACATGGCTTTGAAAAGGAATGCCTCTGGTGGGCTGCGGGTGTTCTCTCCAAACTGAGTGTTGACTAGAGTCATATTGGCCCTAGTCGAAAGTACTGCACAATATGGGGAGGACAGATTTCCAAATTTTTAGTTTACTTTTATATATACAGTATTTATTATCTTTTAATTTGACCTTTATTTAACTAGGCAAGTCAATTAAGAACAAATTCTTATTTACAATGACGGCCTACCAGAAGGTAAAAGGCCTCCTGCGGGGACGGGGACGGGGACGGGGATGAAAAATACATAAAGAATATAAGACAAAACACACATTACGACAACAGAGACACCACAACACTTCCTTGCTTCCTATCTGCATCTACACATAGAATTACTGCGATTTGTGTGATTTGTACTCTGTCATGACCAAGATGGAATTTACTTATCATGGGTTATAACTGTGTGGTTATAATTTGCGACCCTTTGACTTGGCAGTGCAAAACCATTTTTTTTATTGGTCGCTAGGGTGCCAGTGATTTATTTTTTTAGCCAGTGACATTAGTTCATTGTTGCATGTTATACTGAAACTTCAGTACTTTTTCGATAATAGAACATGAAAAATGGTTCGGTGCTAAAAATGTTGGTACTTTCCGTACTTCTGTCAAATGTGTCTTGCGTCGTCTATACCATGCCTGCTCCATGCCTGCTCCACTTACTCGTTGCTAGCTCTAGCCGTTCCCGGGGAACCACTGCACTCACTGGGAATCAGGGCTGCATCATTTTAGCTCCCCAATCACTCATGCTGCACAGAAGTTAACACCCTTGAATAATGCAAAACGACATGTAGAAATGTTACAACCGTGTAACCGACGATCATGGATGAAGACCGTGAATAAAATGTAATAACCGCTCTAATGCACACATTTTATTGTATTTTTTTTCTCAATATATCCAATATACCCAATAGTAGTAGTGTACATTTGTGATCAAATTAAATAGCTGTTTCTACCTTAATCCGTCAAACTGTCTCCATCTCCTCTCTCCAATGTGTGCTCTCTCCTGGTACGGCAATTGCAACGTCCACAACCGCAGAGAGCTCACTGTTTTCCCTCCAGGACATCTACAGCACCATGTGGTACAGGAAGGCCAAGATGATCGTCAAGGACCTCAGCCACCCGAGCCACTCCATACAGAAAAGCAATATATGATCATATATTTCAAACCAATATACAGTGCATTCGGAAAGTATCCAGACCCCTTGACTTTTTCATAATTTTGTTACATTACAGCCTTATTCTAAAATTGATTATATAATTTATCCCTTTATCAATCTACACACAATACCCCATTTGATAAAGCAAAAACGTTTTTTTTGAAATGTCGCTAATTTCAAAAAAATAAAAACTGAAAAATCACACTGACATAGGTATTCAGGCCCTTTACGCAGTACTTTGTTGAAGCACTTTTGGCAGCATTGCAGCCTCGAGTCTTCTTGGGTATGACACTACAAGCTTGGCACCGTAGGGATGGTGCCAGGTTTCCTCCAGACGTGTTGCTTGACATTCAGGCCAAATATTTCAATCTTGGTTTCATCAGACCAGAGAATCTTGTTTCTCATGGTCTGAGTCCTTTAGGTGCCTTTTGGCAAACTCCAAGCGGGCTGTCATGTGCCTTTTACTGAGGAATGGCTTCTGTCTGGCCACTCGTCCATAAAGGTGCTGCAGAGGTAGTTGTCCTTCTGGAAGGTTCTCCCATCTCCACAGAGGAACTCTGAAGCTCTGTCAGAGTGACCATCGGGTTTTTGGTCACCCCCCTGATCAAGGCTGTTCTTCCCTGATTGCTTAGTTTGGCCGGGTGGCCAGCTCTAGGAAGAGTCTTGGTGATTCCAAACTTCTTCCATTTAAGAATGATGTAGTCCACTGTGTTCTTGGGGACCTTCAATGCTACAGAAATGTTTCAGTATTCTTCCGCAGATCTGTGCCTTGACACAATCCGGTCTCAGAGCTTCTACTGACAATTCCTTCGATCTCATGGCTTGGTTTTTGCTCTGACATGTACTGTCAACTGTGGGACCTTATATAGACAGGTGTGTGCCTTTTCAAATCATGTCCAATCAATTGAAAAAAAAAATGCACCTTTATTTCACTAGGCAAGTCAGTTAAGAACAAATTCTTATTTTCAATGACGGCCTAGGAACAGTGGGTAAACTGCCTGTTCAGGGGCAGAACGACAGATTTGTACCTTGTCAGCTCGGGGGTTTGAATTTGCAACCTTCCGGTTACTAGTCCAACGCTCTAACCACTAGGCTACCCTGCCGCCCACAAGTGGACTCCAATCAAGTTGTAGAAACATCTCAAGGATGATCAATGGAAACAGGCTGCACCTGAGCTCAATTTCGAGTCTCATAGCAAAGGGTCTGAATACTTAAACAATTAATTTCTGTTTTGAACTTTTAATCCATTTGCAAAAAATAAAGAAACCTAGCACCATCCCTATCGTGAGGTATGGTGGTGGCAGCATCATTCTGTGGGGATGTTTTTCAGCGGCAGGGACTGGGAAGCTAGTCAGGATCGAGGGAAAAATACAGAGAGATCCTTGATGAAGACCTGCTCCAGAGCACTTAGGACCTCAGACTGGGGCGAAGGTTCACCTTCCATCAGGCCAATGACCCTAAGCACACAGCCAAGACAACACAGGAGTGGCTTTGGGACAAGTCTATGAATGTCCTTGAGTGGCTTAGCCAGAGCCCGGACTTGAACCTGATCGAACATCTCTGTAGAGACCTGAAAATAGCTCTGCAGCAACGCTCCCACACAACCTGACAGAGCTTGAGAGGATCTTCAGTGAAGAATGGGAAAAACTCCCCAAACACAGGTGTGCCAAGCATCATACCCAAGAATACTCAATGCTGTAATCGCTGCCAAAGGTGCTTCAACAAAGTGCAAAGGGTCTGATTACTTATGTAAATTTCCTATTTCCGTTTTTTTATGTTTTATAATTTAGCAATCATTTCTAAAAAACAGTTTTTTTTTTTCATTATTGTGTGTAGAATGAGGAAATAAAACAATGTAATACATTTTAGAATAAAGCTTTAACATAACAAAATGTGAAAAAAGGTAAAGGGGTCTGAATACTTTCTGAAGGTAATGCATGTATTATGTGTAGTGTTGTACAGCTAAGCCAGATTCATTCTCTTTAGACCACACTCAAATTTAAATCTGGCTGCGTAGGCTCTGCCCCAATTGATGAGCTCTCTGACACCTGCATGGCAAATGGTCCAGGAGCACAAGGAGACAATGGACAATATCCTAGGACTAGTCAGCCCCCCCCCCCCCCCCCCCCCTCTGAGGGGACAACATGTATCTCTGTTACTGTATCCAGATGACTGACTGTTGAATGAGTAATAATAATAAATTATATATATCTGAAACTTGTTCACTGAGGATAACTCTGATGCTAACCATACCTATGTATGATCTCTGTGGTTACTTGTAGCTGTATAGGGTGACCTCTGAATTACTGAGGTCCTCTCAGGAATTATGTCTTATTTACGCTGGTCTCATCCCCTTCGCAAGCATTTAAATGCTGTGACACCCTGTGGAGATTGGGCCTTGGTGGTTAGGTTGCACTGTAAACTTGGAATCGTTTGATTGGTCAATGATGTTTGGTCTTGGGTTGAAAGGTACATCTTCAGATGTTATAAATGGAATTAAATGCCTTTGTTCTCTCTCTTATCCTGTATCCAGTTCATGGAGGAAGGTAGTATGACCAATTCCCATTTCCTAGGATTCTAGACCTCTGGCCTAATAAGCATCTCTTTGTTCATGCTTTATATTGTAAGTTAACCTTAGAATCTACATGCCTAGAAAAATGCTTCGTTAATATCAGTATTGCCCCGTTCATTTTACAAAGTTATTAAATAATACTTGCTTTGATATTCACTTTTCATGACCATTCCTTGATCTTAGTCAGCTAAATGCATAATACTTGATTGCACATAGTTCAACTGTAGTCTCTTGCATATTGCTAATTATCTTTATGGAGTCAGATAAACATTTTAAGAGGCTAATTGCTTAGTCTTATTACGAGTCCCATCTGAGGTACCATATACACTCTATTACTGCCCATTACAGCTGTGTCGTTACGTCTTTGGAGAGTTATTTATGACACATTGAACTTATTTAATTTGAACAATTCTCCGTGGCAAGGCTAAAAGGCGAGAATATGGGGAGAAAAAACTGACTGCAAAATCTGGTGAGTAGGTTATGTGCATTGATTACAAATAGCATTTGACAGTGTGCAGGTATCATCATGATATTGTTTTAAAAATAACTAAGCAGTAAGGCCCGAGGGGGTGTGGTATATAGCCAATATACCACGGCCAAGGGCTGTTCTTATGCACGACACATCGCGGAGTGCCAGGATACAGCCGTTAGTCGTGGTATATTGGCCATATACCACAAACCCCTGAGGTGCCTTATTGGTATTATAAACTGGTTACTAAAGTAATTAGAGCAGTAAAAACAAATGTTTTGTCATACCCATTGTATACGCTCTCATATACCACGGTTGTCAGCCAATCAGCATTCAGGGCTGGAACCACCCAGTTTATAATATGACATACACCGAGTATACTAAACATTAGGAAAACCTTCCTAATATTGAGTTGCACCCCCTCCACCTCCAAGGTGTTGAAAACGTTCCACTGGGATGCTGGCCCCTGTTGACTCCAATACTTCCCACAGTTCTGCCAAGTTGGCTGGATGTCCTTTGGGTGGTGTACCATTCTTGATACACAAGGCTTTAAAATCCTTCTTTAGCCTGTTTCCTCCCCTTCATTTACACTGATTGAAGTGGATTTAACAGTGACATCAATAAGGGATCATAGCTTTCACCTGGATTCGCCAGGTCAGTCTGTCATGGTTCTTAATGTCATGTTCTTAATGTTTCGTATACTCAGTGTAAATGACTCATGGCAGAAAGAATGGTGAATATTATTCCGCAAGATTTTGAGATTTTACCCACAGTCATACAAACTCATGGAAACCATTTTATGTCTCTGTGTGCAATTAGGAGATGATTGAAGTTAGCATATTGTTAGTTTAGCACAATTACTGGAAGTCTCCCACAGGAGCCAGCTCCTCTCAAAAACATGGAAATAGACCTAACTACTCCAAAGATGGGTGGTTGGTCATTTATAGTCTTACAAAACTATACATAGTAATCAGTATTTATTTTATATATTCGTTCATTTGACTGATAATCATAAGAAACAAGATTCTATCCACTTCCTCATTCTCTGTCCTGTTGGCCATATTGTATCTGTCTCGTTATGGCGTTGATGTAACTCCTTGTGTCTTCCAATGGTGGCTCCTTGCAGGGAGACAGCATTGTGGAGTTGGTCTGAGTCTGCTTGGTCAGTCATGGCCAGTTCGTATTATCACGTTTCAGGGAAGACCCAGATGCAGACAATGTTGAAGTAACAAAGGTTTATTACTAGAACAGGGGGAGGCAAAATTACAGGTCAAGTGCAGGCAGAAGTCAGTAATCCAGATCAGAGTCCAAAAGGTACAGAACGGCAGGCAGTCTCAGAGTCAGGGCAGGCAGAGGTCAATAATCCAGGGTGGTGTGACAAGGTACAGAAATGGCAGGTAGGCTCAGGGTCAGGGCAGGCAGAATGGTTAATACCCGGGAAAACTAGTAAACAGGAACTAGAAACAGACACGAGCAAGGGGGAAAACGCTGGTTGGCTTGACGAACAAAACAAACTGGCAACAGACAAACAGAGAACATGGGTATAAATACACTGGATAATGGAGGGGGGTGGAGACAAGCACAAAGACAGGTGAAACAGATCAGGGTGTGATTAGAAAACCAGTCCATATCTGGTGTGACCACCGTTTTCCTCAAACAGCGCAACACATCTTCTTAGCATAGAGTTGATCAGGCTGTTGATTGTGGCCTCTGGAATGTTGACCCACTCCTCTTCAATGGCTGTGCAAAGTTGCTGGATATTGGCGGGAACTGGAACACGCTGTCATACACAAAGTTATTCAGAGCATCCCAAACAGGTTCAATGGGTGACATGTCTGGTGAGTATGCAGGCCATTGAAGAACTGGGACATTTTCAGCTTCCAGGAATTGTGTACAGATCCTTGAGACATGGGTCTGTGCATTATCAAGGTGGCGGATGAAGGGCACTACAATGGACCTCAGGATCTCATCATGATATCTCTGTGCATTCAAATTGCTATCGATAAAATGCAATTGTGTTCGTTGTCCGTGGCTTATGGCTGCCCATTCCATAGCCCCAAAGCCACCATGGGGCACTCTGTTCACAACGTTGACATCAGTAAACCACTTTCCCACACGACGCCATGCATGCTGTCTGCCATCTACCCGGTAAAGTTGAAACTGGGATTCATCCGTGAAGAGCACATTTCTCCAGTGGCCATCAGAGGTGAGGTTTTGCACACTGAACTACAGTCAGGTCAAGACCCTGGTGATGACGACGACAACAATTTGTGCAAAAAATATTACGTTGTGCAATCCCACAGTCTCATCAGCTGTCCGGATGGCTGATCTCAGACAATCCCGCAGAGGAATAAGCCAGATGTGGAGGTCACAGGATGCAGCTGGGGGGAAATGGAAACATATTTTTCATGAAACAAGCTCAATAACTCAATGCATGCACACATTCCTATTGAATATGCATTCACCTGTATTGTGAATAGGCCTAGGCTACATCTTGATTCACCCAGTTTATCAAGAGATTTGGCATTCAAATGAACAATTACCCTTATGTTCTTATGTAGTTAGGTAAAAACAAAGTGAAATTGATTGTATGCTATAAATGGACACAGGTCAGGTCAATATCTGTATCTGCGACCAAATCGTGCTGGTGCCATCAACAGAAAAATTTGGTAGCACCAGTGCCACCAGTGGAAAAGGTTAGTCGAGAACCCTGGAAAGTGATTGTGTGGTTGTGCATGATCATTGATATTGTTGATATTATTTTTTGCTTTTGTATATGTACATGCATGATAATATGTGGGTGTGTTTGAGTTTGTGCTTAAGCAGCCTTGTGCTATTGTGCACATGCATTTATATGCATCCAGTGTCTTTTTTGTGTGTGTGTGTGTGTGTGTGTGCCAGCGTGGTTGTTTACCGCTGAATCCGCCCTGTATGTGTAAAGAAGTTATGATATGACAATGGCACATTTGACAGTGGCATTTGTTTTTAATGGTGCACAGCTGCATGCTCACATTAATTTAATCCTGGCACACGTTGGGATTTGTACTGATGATGCATATCTTTGGGAGATTAAGGCCTCTGCCTGGATGTGCAACGTTTTCTGTCATTCTGCGTGCACTTCCCTTTGTTTCTGCAGCATAATGGGCTTTGTAAGTTAATACCCACGAGATACAACAATGCTTCTGAGCCGGGATTGCGAAAGTGTCCCAGTTCGAAGCCGCTTCGACTCTGATTGGAACAGAGAGAACAGGTGGATTTTTCAGAGAGCGACATTAATCATCGCAGTCCTCCTTTCTTTTATGCTTTTCATCTTCTCTTTTTGAGTTTTCAATCAATTGAGTGTGATGTAATTCTGTTTTGGGACAATTTCACTACTTGGGTTTCTAGTGATGGAAGTTCTAGTTTACTGACGATGAAGTAGAAAAGTCAGACGGTTGTACATTACTAGGCTGTTTCCCAAATAGCACCCTATTTCCTATGTTGTGCGCTACTTTTGACCAGGACCCATAGGGCTCTCGTCAAAAGTGGTGCACTATATAGGAAAAAGAGTGCCATTTGGGACGTAGCATGAGTGTCCTAGTATCCACACAGTATGGGACTTAATCTCAGGTGATTAAATTCCATGACCTTAAACAGAGGGAAGGATGTCACACATAATAGCAAACAGCTGTTTCGTCAGCAGAATTAACATTAAAGGTAACACGAAAAGTAACATTTGCCTTATAAATGGTAAGGAAAATACATGTTATGAAAAATAGGGGGGAAAAAGGGGGTTTCAGGAAACCCACTGCCTCTTTTTCAGCGTTTGATTCGGTCTTTCTCAATGCTTGCGTTGCAGTAATGTGAAGTGTGCAGTCATGTCCTCAAGTAACCCTGTAGTAAATATTAAAGGGTTAGACAAATCACAATGGCGAATCACAGCTGAGGGTTTTTTTGTCCCCTTGATTCTGAAAATACCCCCCCCTCTTAGCTAAGACTGTCGGAGTGGTCTGAGTGGGTATGAAAGGGTTAGACAAATCACAATGACGAAACACAAAGATCATCGAGGACCCGAGCCTCTGCCTGTTCACCCCGCTATCATCCAGAAGGCGAGGTCAGTACATGTGCATCAAAGCTG
This sequence comes from Oncorhynchus clarkii lewisi, assembly GCF_045791955.1. NCBI lineage: Eukaryota > Metazoa > Chordata > Actinopteri > Salmoniformes > Salmonidae > Oncorhynchus > Oncorhynchus clarkii. Next base: position 28,120,466 of record NC_092163.1, on the reverse strand, counting down.
GGACCAAAAGACTGAAAAACAGCTTATATCTCAAGGCCATCAGACCGTTAAATAGCCATCACTAGCACATTAGAGGCTGATACCTAAGAACATAGACTCGAAATCACTGGCCACTTTAATAAATCGAACTCTAGTCACTTTAATCATGTTTACATATTTTGCATTACTTATCTCATATGTATATACTGTATTCTATACTATTCTACTGTATCTTAGTCTATGCCGTTCCGACATTGCTCGTCCATATATTTATATATTCTTAATTCCATTCCTTTACTTAGATTTGTGTGTATTGGGTATGTGTAGGGAATTGTTAGATATTACTGCACTGTCGGAGCTAGAAACACAAGCATTTCGCTACACCCACAATAACATCTGCTAAACACGTGTATGTGACCAATACAATTTGATTTGGAAAGGTGAGGGGAGGGCACCTGAACTGAAAATGAGCTGTTATTGGCCTATTAACTTATTTACCACCTGGTGATGTCAACAGGCAAGCCGAAAGCAGCTATCAATAACACTGATCAAATATGTCACACTTTTCAAGTGTTAGTTTCATCAGCTATAGTACAATATGATACAAGACACAGGAAAACAGACTGCACTGGGCCTTTAAGTTTCCCTACTAACTCGATATTCTGATTTCATTTTTACCTTTTGCACTGCAATCAACTCAAACAACTTGAACTAGCAAAGGAAATTAGACTCATATGGCTGTGCCCATAATTGGTTGTGGTGCTACTTTACAATGCAATGAAATAAAATAACATAATTCTACTTGTGAAGATAAGAACTGGGGCTTAATTAGGAGTTCATTTTACAAGGTGCAGTGTAACAGTGGAGTAGGCAGTTTGTTTACGACGACTGATTTATTTCCCAAAACGGTCTGTAATACGCCGATAAAGAGATCATTATACTCAAGGTCCCAACAGCTCGTATTGATAAGGACACCTGGCAGTTAAATGTAAACTGTCTGGCCTTTTGTTCTTATGTCAGGTTCACCGTAGGTTTTACCCGAGGGAGAGGCCGCATGGTCGGAATGGAACCTTTCACCTCTGTAGCCGATGCATCCCCTTTCAGATGGGACACAGATACTATGTCTCTTTAGAGTTTAGTATTTGAAGCTATCCATTTGGTAACACTTCGGTAGCTATCCATTTGGTAACACTTCGGTAACATTTCAACTAACTCTCTACTAACCCTAGCCCTAATCTTAACCTTAACCCTTACCCTAACTGTAAACTTTGCACGCAGTTGCTTTTCAACAAATCGTTTGTTGATTGTATGACCATCTGTAAAGCATCTACAGATGGACTATCCATATAAAGTTTGACCATCCTTTTTGGCTCTCCAAGTTCTCATTGTAACAGTCAGGGCTATAGTCAGTGTTTGTAGGTACAGGATGCTTGTGGATGTATCACCTCCAGCTAAATTCAGTCTGAACAAGCAAACATTTCCAATGCGTTTTTTTAGCAGGACAGGAAAGTGGTTCAATTCACTCACTTATCAAGAGAACATACCTGGTCATCCCTACTGCCTCTGATCTGGAGGACTCACTAAACACAAATGCTTCGCGTGTAAATGATGTATGCGTGTTGTAGTGTGCCCCTGGCTATCCGTAAATAAATAAAAAATGTATACAAGAAAATTGTGCCGTCTGATCTTTTTGAAATTATTTACACTTTTACTTCGGATACTTAAGTATATTTTTGCAATTACAGTGCCTTGCGAAAGTATTCGGCCCCCTTGAACTTTGCGACCTTTTGCCACATTTCAGGCTTCAAACATAAAGATATAAAACTGTATTTTTTTGTGAAGAATCAACAACAAGTGGGACACAATCATGTAGTGGAACGACATTTATTGGATATTTCAAACTTTTTTAACAAAACAAAAACTGAAAAATTGGGCGTGCAAAATTATTCAGCCCCTTTACTTTCAGTGCAGCAAACTCTCTACAGATGTTCAGTGAGGATCTCTGAATTATCCAATGTTGACCTAAATGACTAATGATGATAAATACAATCCACCTGTGTGTAATCAAGTCTCTGTATAAATGCACCTGCACTGTGATAGTCTCAGAGGTCCGTTAAAAGCGCAGAGAGCATCATGAAGAACAAGGAACACACCAGGCAGGTCCGAGATACTGTTGTGAAGAAGTTTAAAGCCGGATTTGGATACAAAAAGATTTCCCAAGCTTTAAACATCCCAAGGAGCACTGTGCAAGCGATAATATTGAAATGGAAGGAGTATCAGACCACTGCAAATCTACCAAGACCTGGCCATCCCTCTAAACTTTCAGCTCATACAAGGAGAAGACTGATCAGAGATGCAGCCAAGAGGCCCATGATCACTCTGGATGAACTGCAGAGATCTACAGCTGAGGTGGGAGACTCTGTCCATAGGACAACAATCAGTCGTATATTGCACAAATCTGGCCTTTATGGAAGAGTGGCAAGAAGAAAGCCATTTCTTAAAAATATCCATAAAAAGTGTCGTTTAAAGTTTGCCACAAGCCACCTGGGAGACACACCAAACATGTGGAAGAAGGTGCTCTGGTCAGATGAAACCAAAATTGAACTTTTTGGCAACAATGCAAAACGTTATGTTTGGCGTAAAAGCAACACAGCTCATCACCCTGAACACAACATCCCCACTGTCAAACATGGTGGTGGCAGCATCAAGGTTTGGCCCTGCTTTTCTTCAGCAGGGACAGGGAAGATGGTTAAAATTTATGGGAATATGGATGGAGCCAAATACAGGACCATTCTGGAAGAAAACCTGATGGAGTCTGCAAAAGACCTGAGACTGGGACGGAGATTTGTCTTCCAACAAGACAATGATCCAAAACATAAAGCAAAATCTACAATGGAATGGTTCAAAAATAAACATATCCAGGTGTTAGAATGGCCAAGTCAAAGTCCAGACCTGAATCCAATCGAGAATCTGTGGAAAGAACTGAAAACTGCTGTTCACAAATGCTCTCCATCCAACCTCACTGAGCTTGAGCTGTTTTGCAAGGAGGAATGGGAAAAAATTTCAGTCTCTCGATGTGCAAAACTGATAGAGACATACCCCAAGCGACTTACAGCAAAAGGTGGCACTACAAAGTATTAACTTAAGGGGGCTGAATAATTTTGCACGCCCAATTTTTCCGTTTTTGTTTTGTTAAAAAAGTTTGAAATATCCAATAAATGTCTTTCCACTTCATGATTGTGTCCCACTTGTTGTTGATTCTTCACAAAAAAATACAGTTTTATATCTTTATGTTTGAAGCCTGAAATGTGGCAAAAGGTCGCAAAGTTCAAGGGGGCCGAATACTTTCGCAAGGCACTGTATATTTACTTTTGATACTTGAGTATATTTAAAACCAAATACTTTTAGACTTTTACTCAAGCTGTATTTTTCTGGGTGACTGACTTTTACTTGAGTCATTTTCTATGAAGGTATCTTTACGTTTTACACCACTGGGCATTAGAATGGGCTTACTGAAGAGCTCAGTGACTTTCAACGTGGCACCGTCATATAGGATGTGAAATTTCTGCCCTACTAGAGCTGCCCCGGTCAACTGTACTTGTGGTTATTGTGAAGTGGAAATGTCTTGGAGCAATAACGGCTCAGCCACGAAGTGGTAGGCCACACAAGCTGAAAGCATGTAGCGCATAAAAATTGTCTGTCCTTGGTTGCAACACTCGCTACCGAGTTCCAAACTGCATCTGCAAGCAACGTCAGCACAATAACTGTTCGTCAGGAGCTTCAGGAAATGGGTTTCCATGGCCGAGCAGCCGCACACAAGTCTAAGATTACGGTCTGCAATGTCAAGCGTCGGCGTGAAGCGTGATTACGGAATCACGCTTCACCATCTGGCAGTCTTACGGACAAATCTGTGTTTGGCGGATACCAGGAGAACACTACCTTCCCCAAAGCATAGTGCAAAATGTAAAGTTTGGGATGAATTGGAATGCTGACTGCGAGCCAGGCCTAATCGCCCACCTTCAGTGCCCGATCTCACTAATGCTATTGTGGCTGAATGGAAGCAAGAATCTGCAGCAATGTTCCCACATCTAGTGGAAAACCTTCCCAGGAGAGTGGAGGCTGTTATATCAGCAAAGGGGGAACCAACTCCATATTAATGCCCATGATTTTGGATTTTTTTTGTTGTTTGACGAGCAGGCATCCACATACTTTTTGTCATGTAGTGTATATTTAGTAGGGACAGACGCAATAAAACGTTTATTTGAGTAGGGATAAATGCAATAATATGTTTATTTGAGGAGGGACATATGCAATAATACATGTATTTGAGGAGGGACAGATGCAATAACACTGACACATTGCAATTTACAACAGTAAGATGCATGGCACCATAACACTTTAGCTTGCTCTTATTTACAGTACCATTCCCTGTAAATGACATGAGTTTTATAATATGGAAATGTGAAGTGCACATTTGGACACACAGGTGTTTGGCTTGCTTGTATGACATCAAAGTGGTATTTATTATAATCCTCGACGTCTCATCTTTCAAAATACATTGAGTCCTCTTAATTTAAGCTTTTCCCTCACTCAGACAACCAACATTTTTTAAAAAGTTGCCCAATTAGCGGGAGGGATGGGGGAGCTTATTGTTTTGTGCAGCTTATTGTTGCGTGCGGAGCTCAAGTTCAGAATGGCTGTCAATCAAAAACCATACAGAGCTGTGAAGTGCAGAGCCTGAGCTCTGATGCCATTTTTAGCCTGTTACTGTACAGCCACTGTATTCCAATTTTGGTATGTATACGGGTACGAGTGTAAAGGGTTAATGCGCCTCCAACTGTTCGGCACAGCAGCTCGGGCCTATTCAAATCTGCTGTCTTGAAATTTGAAATATAGATCCTGTAATCTCCCATAAAAGGGCACAAAAGGCGACGGAAACGGCGATTGATGTTTCAGGTCTCTCATGGTCATGTTTCAAAATGGCAGGGGGTGGTAGGTGGTGAGAAGTGAGATGGAGCAGGAGGGAGAGGTTTACCCTCCAATAACCATACCAAAGCCGTGCATGGTATGTAGTATTTTTTAGGCAGTGTTAGTCTAATCAATATAACATTTCAATTCAGGATCAAGAAAATGACAGATAAAAGTTTGTTTTAGCGTGTCAGTGGCGAAATAGATGCTCCACTAACCTTGATGTATTATATTGCTGTCTGGGACTTTGAAGTATTTTTTTTGGCAATTGCCAAAATTGTTTATTATTATAATTTAATTATTTTAACTGAGGTTGTACTGTGGTCCCTTGCAAATATATTATTAAAGCTATTAATATGTATTTCACTTCAATTACTGTTTTGAAATGCATGCATTTCATAGTAACAACCAGAAGTGTTCAGCTAGGCCAGTGTTACTATTTTTTATAAGGGGGCCACTTTGGGTTGAGGCAATCATTCAGAGGGCCGCACAGATCTTTAACTTGTTGTACTTTTTCTTCCAATATTATCAGTTATCAATTGAGAGCAACTTCAGAGCAATAAAGCCCATGCAATGTATTTGATTTACAGCACATCACAAATATATACATACACACATCAAATAGGCTACATCACATGTATAAGACCCATATTAAGGGTTACTACAGTAGTTGGATGAGCGAAAATGTCCCTTCTGCTCCTTGACTGAATTTGTTCTAAATGTATAGTCTGTTGTTGCTATCCTTGTGAGGCAATCCAGGTGTGCATTGGTCAGTCTGTTTCTCTGTTTTTGTTTCACAATGTTCATTGTTGAAAATGTTGCTTCACATGTATAAGTGCAGACAAAAAAAGATGTCACCTTTAGCCACACTGCGTCAGAAGTGGATACTCCTGAAATGGGTAACACCTGATCTTAGTTTACCTTGCAATGTGTCATTTGCCTGCAGCTCCACTATCTCACTCTCTATTCCAGCACTGTCAGGAAAGAGGGCTGTGATGACTGGGGTCAGAGATGACACTGGCACATGGAAGGGGTTCTTAATGAAGTTGAAAAACTCTTTGTACTCCATGATAATCTTGACTCATACTTCAACTTGAACTTTTCCAACACATGCACAAATGCATCATAGCTAAAAATGTTGCATGTGGTGACTGCTCTGAGTTTGGGAAATTAACAAACTGTCTGTCAGGTATGAACAGTGTGGTGATTTTATTTTGCCCAGAGTTCTAGCTTTCCCTTGTAGCTGGAGATTCACTGTGTTCAGGTGGCCAGGTGATGTCAGTTAAAAAAGCCAGCTTTAATATCCACTGTGGACGTATATACTGCATACGTATATACTGTACTCTATATCATCGACGGTATCCTTATGTAATACATGTATCACTAGCCACTTTATACTATACTATGCCACTTTGTTTACATACTCATCTCATTTGTACATACTGTACCCGATACCATCTACTGTATCTTGCCTATGCTGCTCTGTACCATCACTCATTCATATATCCTTATGTACATATTCTTTATCCCCTTACACTGTGTACAAGACAGTAGTTTTGGAATTGTTAGTTAGATTACTTGTTATTACTGCATTGTCGGAACTAGAAGCACAAGCATTTCGCTACACTCGCATTAACATCTGCTAACCATGTGTATGTGACAAATAAAATTTGATTTGATTTTTTGATTTGATTTGGATCATTCAGCTCTGGCTCCTCTCTCCCCTTGCTTGCAACACATTCACGGATTTGAGGGAGGAGAGAGAGATCTTTCTAAAACTCTGCCACGAGACAGCCATCTCACCTCGTTGTGGAATATCATGTCGCTGTATTCTATCAGGTATTTCTCCAGCAGCTTGCAGAATTGCCCGGTGATTCAGTGCCCAAGCAAAATATAATGTTCATGTTGTTTTTGAAATCAGCATACAATATTTCGGCTGAGGCCAAAAAACTTTCTTTGACAATCTCTGCATCTGTGAAGGCCTTCTTGTTTCTCGCGAGTATCCAAGCAATCTCATGTTGCCTCTGTCATTTTCTCTGCAACAGTGCTAGATCTGTCCATCATTTGTTGTTGTCCTTTGAGTTGCCCTATTTTGTTGTTTCTGAGGTTGTTTTGTGGCAGATATGTTTTGTCAAAGTGGGCATGGTGTGACTGGAAATGTCACTCTAAATTTGCTCGTTTAAAGCAAATGACTGCCTTCTGGCAAATAAGACAAAATGAGCTAGTCCCATCATGCAGTACATGGACAGACAAATACTTGTCTGTCCATTTCTCTTGGAACTTTCTGTCTTCTTCTTGAATCAACCGTATCCTTCTCTTAGCCACCGGAGCCACATTAGCTATGTTAGCTACGCATTTCCTCGGCGCCATCTTCCTGATTTTCCTGGTTCTCCGGTGGGTGCTAGTTCATAGCTGTCACGTTGTTCTCCAGCTCTCCCCTCCTCATTCTCATTTTCAATAGGTGTATGTTTAATTTTTACAATAAATCGATCCATGTCGTCCAGACTGCAAAATTAGCTAGTAGCAAACTGATATGTACCAGTCGCTGTAGCTGTGCAGTTGCATTCTATTTCGGCCTTTCTGTTAAACAGTTGCGCTATACTGCCATCTATTGGCCGTCTAGGGAGCAATAGATATATTCAAAGAAGTGATTCAGGCCTGCATTAAACACAAGGAATTTAAATTGTATTATGTATTATGTATGAATGGAAAATTAAGGGCTCGGACCGCGCAATGAGTGCCACTGAGCTAGGCTAAAATTACAGTGCCAGTCAAAAGTTTGGACACACCTACTCATTCAAGTTATTCTTTTTTTTTTTAAATATGTTTTCTACATTATAGAATAGTGAAGACATCAAAACTACTTAAAAGTAGCCACCCTTTGCCTTGATGTAAGCTTTGCACACTCTTGGCATTCTCTCAACCAGCTTCACCTGGAATCCTTTTCCAACAGTCTTGAAGGAGTTGCCACATATGCTGACACTTGTTGGCTGCTTTTCCTTCACCCTGCGGTAAAACTCATCCCAATATTCTGGATTGACTGACCTTCGTGTCTTAAAGTAATGATGGACTGTCGTTTCTCTTTGCTTATATGAGCTGTTCTTGCCATAATATGGACTTGGTCTTTTACCAAATAAGGCTATCTTCTGTATACCACCCCATACCATGTCACAATACAACTGATTGGCTCAAACGGATTAATTAAGAAGGAAAGAAATTCCACAAGTTACTTTTAACTAGGCACACCTGTTTAATTTAAATGCATTCCAGGTGACTACCTCATGAAGCTGGTTGAGAGAATGCCAAGAGTGTGCAAAGCTGTCATCAAGGCAAAGGGTGGATACTTTGAAGAATCTCAAATATAAAATATATTTGGATTTGTTTAACACTTTTTTTGGTTACTACATGATTCCATATGTGTTAGTTCATAGTTTATGTCTCCACTATTATTCTACAATGTAGAACATAGTCTAAATAAATGTGTCCAAACTTTTGACTGGTACTGTACATGTAAAATGTTGCCCGGCAGCTTTACCCTTAAAGATAGATTATTGTATTATTAAACTGTACAACAGGAGGCTTAATATAATGTAAAGGTGATGCCTGTTCTTCTTTTGTTTTAAAATCACAATATATTGCAAATGAGTTTAATGTCAGGTTATTGTTGTGCAGCTTCAAATATTTTCTAAAATGTCACTCGTATCTAGCCGGGCAAAACTGGTTGCTATGATGACATTACAACCAGTTTGACAACATTCGTACCATTCGTACTGGGTAACCTGCTGAAGCTAATGAATAAATACCTGAGCATTTACGGTATTTAACAGAATATTCACATGCAGTCTCTGAGAATGAAAAGTACCATGACGTCAAAAGTAATAATGGATAACAAGCACATTGAATGCTCTAGTTGTAAATTAATGCCCCCTTTCATAGTGGTATTACTAGGGTTGCGAAGGGAGGGTATATTACTGAAAAATGTCTAAGCTTACCAGTAAACTACCAGAAATGTGTTACCTTTCAAGGATGTAATGTAATTTATCACAAGACATCTAGTGGTCCTTTTGGGTACTTCAGATTATCACAGGTATTTGCAATTATCAATGGCCCTCTGTGTGGCCTTATCACATGTACAATTTATAACATTATCTGATAAGAAGATTCCCAGAATCAAGAGGTAATAATCAGGATTTCTGTAAAACCTGGGAATTTGGGAAATTTACAGGAATTTTGCAACTCCATAGAACAGAGTGGGGGAGGTACAATTAACTAGGTCAATGTGTCTTCAATAAAGATAATATATTCATATACAATTTGGACTAGTGAAACCAAGAGACTAGTTGAATCTAGTGGTTTTTCAAATTGGATAGAGAGAATTAATGTTGCCTGAAAACAATCACATGTTCTACATTATTTCAAAGGACATAGGCCTGGTACTTATACAAGTAAAAAAGCTAAATATGTATCAATAATATTGTCATATCTGTGGTACTCTATGAAGGCAGATGAAATCCAGAGGTTTGTCTTGTCTAAGTAAAACGTTATTTATAACCTCAGCACAGACATTGCAGGCAGGCATTTGGGACCTGCAATCCACTATACTATAATTAAGCATTAAGGCCCGAGGAAGTTTGGTATATGGCCAATAAACTATGGCTACGGGCTGTTCTTAAGCACAACACAACGCGGAGTGCCTCGATATAGCCCTTGATGTGGTATATTGGCCGAATACAATAAACCCCCGAGGTGCCTTATTGATATTATAAACTGGTTAACAACATAGACCAGTAAATAGTCATGTTTTTGTCGTACCCATGGTATACGGTCTGAAATAACACAGCTTTCAGCCAATCGGCATTCAAGGCTCGAACCACCCGGTTTATATTCAATATTCTCTTTTACCAAACATCTCTTTCCACCCCAAAACACCCAGAATAAAAACGTAATAAAAACCCAATAAAACTTCAAAATAAACCATTTGGTAAGGGGTATTCTATATTTGTACACAACCAACCTCTAATGAACTAATCCCAGTTCCTGTTGGGGATGGCGGTGCAATGAATCAATGGTTGTTAATGGGGCATTGATAATTCCAGTCACAGTGAGGGCTGTGGGTTCCACGGGGGCCTGGGCCATTGGCAGATCCATTATTCATGGTTCAACCTGTGCTTATAGAGAACACTGTCACCTGATCTGCAAAAATCAAACAGGGCCCAGTAAGTGTGATGCGATCCCCTCTCATGACCCAGGTGATCCGGTGGGGAGGTGGGGGATGAGGTGGGGCTGTTGGGGGTTTCTTGCTTTACTCCGCTACCTTACGCTGGAAGTTGTCATAACAATGATGATTCCTCATCTTCGATGTATTCTTTCCCCCTGCTAATGACCGACCACAGTAATGAGACCGACAGCAAACAATATTGCTGCTGTGGAATTTGCCAGTAGGATGCTTTTAGTGGCTTATTTTCATTTAGTTTTGGTCTTAGATGGCATGTTTAGAGCCTTTTTATACCGCCATCCTGAAATTCATTTTCGCATATAATGGCCTATTGATAATGCAATAGAAACTGCAGTGGAATCTCATTGGTGTTTGAAAAGTATGTGTGATCATTCTCTTTCGGCCCATTTAAGGTATTTAGGCTGGAGTGAAGTGCAGTGATTAGATTGTAATGCAGGTTTGCAGTCATTGGGCCGTGATCAGAGCGAGGGGATTTTGCACATTGTGAAGTGGTTTATGCAAAAGGTAGTCATGCGTGGCTAGTGCACATACACACTTTAAGAGTTTATATTCTCTAGGAGATTTCACTGGGGGAAATAATGTTTATCAAACCTTAGTTGCAGGTGATGATGATTACCTCAGCAAAAGGTCAAGTGCCAAAGCACTTTTCTATTTTACAGGGCTGTCAATTGTTTAAGCAATGTTCATTTACCCGGTTTTGGACCTGAGACTGGGACCATTTCTTACTTTCATCACAAGGCTTTATTCCTAAAGTACTCAATTTCTGCGAAGAGCATAAATTGTTTGAGCGATGGTTTAAGCATTAGCCACTGAATTACATTTTTTAAATGTAGATGTTGTGGAATCATGCAGCAAACCAATGGCACACAATATATTTATCTCGGAATAGGCTGACGCAACAAGCTGAACACATAAATTTCAATCAAACCTTATTTTCTTGTAACAAAAGACTCTTACTGTAACGGCTTTCTTCCACTGAAGGAGAGGAGGACCAAAATGCAGCGTGGTTAGAGTTCAACATGTTTAATCAAGACCATACACGAGAACACTACAAAATACAAAAACAACAATTGTGAAAACCGAAACAGTCCTATGTGGTGCAATGATAGAAGACAACCACCCACAAAGTACCCACAGAATATGGCTGCCTAAATATGGTTCCCAATCAGAGACAATGATAGACAGCTGCCTCTAATTGAGAACCAATCTAGGCAACCTATAAACTACCGAGAAAGGAAACTTATAAACATACAAAAAACCCTAGACCAGACCAAACACAAATTCCCCATGTCACACCCTGACCTAACCAAAATAATAAAGAAAACAAAGATAACTAAGGCCAGGGCGTGACACTTACGCTCTGACGTGGGTTGACGGTAGACTGTGGGGAGACAATTGTAGGGTTGAGTTTCTTTGGACATATTTTCCTTTTTTCTCCTTAGAGTGGTAATTTTCATGTCAATGTCATATACAGGTAGTGTCACGGCTTTCTTCCTAGGAAGGAGAGGCGGACCAAAACGCAGCGTGGTTATAGTTCATGTTTTTTTAATAAGAAACTCAAACATGAACAAACTACAAAACAATAAACGTGAAAACCGTAACAGTCCTAACTGGTGCATCAAACACAAAGACAGGAAACAATCACCCACAAAATACCCAAAGAATATGGCTACCTAAATATGGTTCCCAATCAGAGACAACGATAAACACCTGCCTCTGATTGAGAACCACTCTAGGCAACTATAGACTTACCTAGACAACTAAACTGAACACAACCCCATTAATCTAATAAACCCCTAGACAAGACGAAACACAATAAATCACCCATGTCACACCCTGGCCTAACCAAAATAATAAAGAAAACAAAGATAACTAAGGCCAGGGCGTGACAGTACCCTGGACACAGCCGGGGGAATATCGCCACCCCCCCCCAAAGGTGCGGACTCCCGGCCGCACACCTAAACCCATAGGGGAGGGTCTGGGTGGGCGTCTGTCCACGTTGGCGGCTCTGGCGCGGGACGTGGACCCCACTACACCATCGTCTTAGTCCGTTTTTGTAGCATCCTAGGAACGGCGACCCTACTAAATGGCCCCACTGGACTGAGGGGCAGCTCCGGACTGAGGTAGCTCAGGACTGAGAGGTAGCTCATGCTGGTTGACGGCTCTGGCAGCTTCTGGCTGAATGGCGGCTCTGGCAGATCCTTGCTGAATGGCAGCTCTGGCGGATCCTGGCTGACTGGCGGCTCTGGCGGATCCTGGCTGACTGGCGGCTGTGGTGGATCCTGGCTGAATGGCGGCTCTGGAGGATCCTGGCTGACTGGCGGCTCTCGGGAGGATCCTGGTTGACTGGTGGCTCGGGAGGATCCTGGCTGACTGGCGGCTCTGGAGGATCCTGGCTGACTGGCGGCTCTGGAAGATTCCGGGAGACTGGCGGCTCTGGAAGATTCCGGGAGACTCTGGCGGCTCTGGACAGGCGGGAGACTCTGGCGGCTCTGGACAGGCGGGAGACTCTGGCGGCTCTGGACAGGTGGGAGACTCTGGCGGCTCTGGACAGGCACTCCGCACTGCAGAAACTGTGCGCTCCACAGAATAACACGGTGCCTGCCCGGTCTCTCTCGCTCTCCGGTAAGTACAGGAAGTTAGTGCAGGTCTCCTACCTGGCTTCGCCATACTTCCTGTGTGCCCCCCCAAGGAATTTTTGTGGCTGACACTCGGGTTTCCAGCCCTGCTTCCGTGCTGCCTCTTCAAACCGCCGCCTCTCCACTTTGGCTGCCTCCAGCTCTGCCTTGGGGCGATATTCCCCCGGCTGTGTCCAGGGTCCATCACCGTCCAACTCGTCCTCCCATGTCCATTCCTCCTTGCGCTGCTCCTGTTGCCGCTTCTCCTGCTGCACCTTGGGGCGGCGACACTCCCCTGGCTTTGCCCAGGGTCCTCTCCCGTCGAGGATTTCCTCCCACGTCCAGAAGTCCTGATTGCGCTGCTCCTGCTGGAGCTGCCTGTCACCACGCCACTTGGTCCTGTTGTGGTGGGTGATTCTGTCACGGTTTTCCTCCTCTTCGTCTGAAGAAGAGATGCGAGAAGGATCGGAGGACCAATATGCGGCGTGGTAAGTGTCCATGGTTTTAATAGGAAAACTCAAACATGAACAGGAATACAAAACAATAAACGTGAAAACCGAAACAGCCCTATCTGATGCAGAAAACACAAAGACAGGAAACAATCACCCACCCAAAATACCCAAAGAATATGGCTCCCTAAATATTGTTCCCAATCAGAGACAACGATAAACACCTGCCTCTGATTGAGAACCACTCTAGGCAACCATAGACTTACCTAGACAACTAAACTGAACACAACCCCATTAATCTAATAAACTCCTAGTCAAGACGAAACACAATAAATCACCAATGTCACACCCTGGCCTAACCAAAATAATAAAGAAAACAAAGATAACTAAGGCCAGGGCGTGACAGGTAGCCTAGTCAAATAATTAACCTCCAATCACATTAACAATTATTCTCTTGCTGGAATTCCAATAACGGTCCGTATGTAGCCATATGTAGCTACTGCTCATGTTGGTATCTGTACTGACGGCGCAAAAGCCATGACAGGGAGACAGTGGAGTGGTAACACACGTGCAAGCAGTTGCTCCCGACGGCACTTGGGTACACAGCAGCATCCACCAAGAGGCTCCTGCTGCCAAGGGAATTCCTGACAGCTTGAAAGACATTTTGGACACTACAGTGAAAATTGTTAACTTTGTTAAAGCAAGGGCCATGAACTCTCGTGTATTTTCTGCACTATGCAACGCTATGGGCAGCGACCATGTAACGCTTTTATAACATACAGAAGTGTGCTGGTTATCAAGGGGCAAATTATTGACACGTTTTTTTTTATTGAGAAACGAGCTTACAGTTTTCTTTACTGACCATAATTTTCACTTGTCTGACCGCTTGCATGATGATGAGTTTCTCACACAACTGACCTTTCTGGATGATGGTTTTTCTCAGCTGAATGATCTGTATCTAGGATTACAGTGACTCTCCGCAACTATATTCAATGTGCGGTACAAAATTGAGGCTATGATTAAGAAGTTGGAGCTCTTCTCTGACTGCATTAACAAGGACAACACACAGGTCTTTCCATCATTGTATGATTTTTTGTGTGCAAATTAACTCAAGTTTACGGACAATGTCAAATGTGATATAGCGAAGCACCTGAGTGAGTTGGGTACGCAGGTACTTTCCCGAAACGGATGACACAAACAACTGTATTCATTATCTCTTTCATGCCCTGCCTCTAGTACACTTACCGATATCTGAACAAGAGAGCCTCATCAAAATTGCAACAAGCGGTTCTGTGAAAATGTAATTTAATCTGAAGCCACTGCCAGATTTCTGGATTGGGCTGCGCTCAGAGTATTCTGTCTTGGCAAATCGCGCTGTTAAGACACTGATGCCCTTTGCAACCACGTACTTATGTGAGAGTGGATTCTTGGCCCTCACTAACATAACTAAATACAGGCACAGATTGTGTGTGGAAAATTATTTGAGACTTGAGACTCTCTCCAATAGAGTTATGTGTTTCCTTTCAAGCATTCCCTTCTCATTATTAACATGTGGTTAAAGTTATTCACAATTTTCGATGAACAATAAAGTTTTATATGTAAGATGGCTAAGTAAAGAGAAAAATGATTGATTATTGTTATACTATTAGTTGTGCCCTGGTACTATAAGAGCTCTGTCACTTCCCACGAGCGGGTTGTCACTTCACACTCATTCTCATGTTTAATAAATGTATCGTATAGTGTGTGTGTGGCAGGCTTACAATGATGGCAAAAAACAACATTTGAGAGTGCGCTGACCCTGGTGCTAGAGGGGGTACGCTGCTGGAGGTTGAATGTTTGAAGGAGTACGGGACTATAAAAAGTTTGGGAACCACTGCTCTAGACCAAGGTTCCCCAACTAGTTTTATTTTCTGAACAAAAATATACACTACCGTTCAAAAGTTTGGGACCACTTAGAAATGTTCTTGTTTTTGAAAGAAAAGCACATTTTTTACCCATTAACATAACATCAAATTGATTAAAAATATAGAGTAGACATTGTTAATGTTGTAAATGACTATTATAGCTGGAAACGGCAGATTTTTTATGGAACATCTATATAGGCGTACCTCACAAGTCCTCAACTGGCAGCTTCATTAAATAGTACCTGCAGAACACAGACACTGGACAGAGGAACTCTGCCTAGAAGGCCAGTATCCCAGAGTCGCCTCTTCACTGTTGACATTGAGACGTTTTAGTGACCCCAAACTTTTGAACGGTAGTGTATATCAATTGTTTTATTTTTTATTCATTGTTGGATATAAGACTACAAACACAAGGAAATCAGCTCCAATTGTTTTTAATTTAGGACATTTGTTCCCAAGTATTCCCACGCCCAATGGTCGTATACAAAATGTCAGCAAGGTTTGACATTACGTTTTAAAATCAAAGTTTTTTTGTCACGTGCGCCGAATACAACCTTACAGTGAAATGCTTACTTATAGGCTCTAACCAACAGTGCAACAAAAGGTATTAGGTGAACAATAGGTTAGCAAAGAAATAAAAACAACAGTAAAAATACAGTGAAAGATAACAGTAGCGAGGCTATATACAGGCACCGGTTAGTCGGACTGATTGAGGTAGTATGTACATGTAGATATGGTTAATAAAGTGACTATGCATTTATGATTATCAGAGAGTAGCAGTAGCGTAAAAGAGGGGTTGACGGGTGGTGGCGGGACAATGCAGATAGCCCGGTTAGCCAATGTGTGCGGGCACTGGTTGGTCTGGCCAATTGAGATAGTATGTACATGAATGTATAGTTAAAGTGACTATGCATATATGATAAACAGAGAGTAGCAGCAGCATAAAATAGGGGTTGGGGGGGCACACAATGCATATGGTAGCCATTTGATTACCTGTTCAGGTGTCTTATGGCTTGGGGGTAAAAACTGTTGAGAAGCATTTTTGTCCTAGACCTGGCACTCCAGTACCGCTTGCCATGTGGTAGTAGAGAGAACAGTCTATGACTGGGGTGGCTGGGGTCTTTGGCAATTTTTAGGGCCTTCCTCTGACACTGCCTGGTATAGAGGTCCTGGATGGCATGCAGTTTAGCCCCAGTGGTGTACTGGGCCGTACGCACTACCCTCCGTAGTGCCTTGCGGTTGGAGGCCGAGCAAATGCCGTACCAGGCAGTGATGCAACCAGTCAGGATGCTCTCGATGGTGCAGCTATATAATCTTTTGAGGAACTGAGGACCCATGCCAAATCTTTTTAGTTTCCTGAGGGGGAATAGGCTTTGTGGTGCCCTCTTCAGGACTGTCCTGGTGTGTTTAGACCATTCTAGAACTTGAAGCTCTCAACCTACTCCACTACAGCCTCGTCGATGAGAATGGCCACTAGGAGCCCTGCCTCTTGGTGAGCGGTTTCCTGTTTGCTTATTTCCTTATACAGCTGACTGAGTGCGGTGTTAGTGCCAGTATCCGTTTGTACTGGTAAAACCAGCCTGGAGTACACATTCATTTACATTCAACAATTTCACACACAGACATGGGGGGACACAGAGGGTTATATGCAAGGCGAGTAATGAGGGAATGCAAACCAGGTGTGTGGGTAAACAAGACAAAACAAATGGAAGGTGGATCGGCGATGGATAGAAGACTGGTGACGTCGACCGCCGAATGCCGCCCAAACAAGGAGAGGGACCGAACTCGGCGGAAGTCGTGACACCGTAAGATAAGGTTGCAGAAACATTATGTACAAAATAAGTTACAAAAAACGCAAAAAAAACACATAATAGCACAATTGTTTGGGCACCTGTAAAACTGCTGCCATTTCTTCCGGCGCCATTTTAGGCTTCACATACTTCGTCAATACAGAGTCAAGTATTATATGTGCTTGGGCTTCTTGCAGTCAATTTGCAGTCTACAAATTATTTTCAATTATGTTATGGCCCCTCCAAAAAAATCTACTGATTCTAGTTGATGATCCATGCTCTAGACAGATCACTTACATGCTCTATTGACATGTGACATCTGTACATTTATCCAACCTCCTTTTTTCGGAGAAATGGCGTCAAAGATGCGAAATGGCGAAGAGGCAAAGGGTGTGTGAAAGTCAGAGGCCAACAATGTCTCCCAGGTAATTAACGTTTTCAAAGGGCAATATTCAGTGGACACATCATTGAGAGTCCAATGATTCACTTGGTGAATCATTAGAGAACTGGGCTGTGTGTCTCCGGCTGGCAACGACTCAACGTGCCTCTTCTTTCAATGTGCTGTGCCAGACACACTCTGTTGTGCTGTTTTTAGACATCTTAAACCTGGAATTCTTAATGGTGAAACTGCTGCGTCCGTTTGCGATATTACAACATCAAAGAAGTTACTGCAAACAGCAAACAGTTTTCTTCTCCTTCAGACATTATTGCACGTGCAGTAGAACAGCAGAATATGTACTGCATTTTTTTTTCTCACATTGGGCGACGCTCCTCACCTCCACTTCATCGACAAAAACAATAATAACGGCCGTGGGGCAGAAAGTAGCGCTGTTCCCCTACTGCAGATTCCATCTTTGAGACAAAAAAAGTTGTTAATGTGATGAATACAAGACAACGTGATATTAGAAAAAATACTTAATTGACTGTATCAATTGTGTTGGACATATTTTACTAGATTGATTTCGATAACTAAAATGGGTCGGAAGTTGCACCTGCGTAGAAGTATGTTTTTTGATAACCAGTCATATATTGAATAATTCATGTTTTATTCATGTATCCCTTGGCCAGGTAGAATATAAAAAGGTTGGACAAATCAATAACAGGATATGTGATGGCAATGTGATAATAGTGTAGAGGTGCTGGGCAAGTCCCATAGTATGGTCTGTACTGAGTTCTCTGCCCACAACTTCTCAAACACTGACCAACAGAGAAAAGCAAAGGACTGTGGAGGGTGAAGAGAGTTCAGCATGCATCTCCTGCAATTTCAAATTAGAACAATCAAATGTAGGCGAACTCTTTTGTGTGAGTCCTTCTTTGGTAATTGCAGATTTGTACTGTCTGATCACAAAAGGTGCTCAACAATTAAGCTATCAACAAGGATACATGATTTAGCAATTAAAACCTAATACCTTTAAGTACTATTGAAACAAGAAACCAACCAAATACCCCTTTGTTTCATGTTTTTGTGACAAATTGGGAATGCTGAATTTGATCACAAAAGTTGAACAGCTGTGCAAATTGGATATAGACATGATAGTGTACATTGTTAAATCGCGGCGTGAATAGGGTGCCACATTCATTTATACCCACCAGATTAACCTTGCATCATGAGAGGAAATTTGCCTAACTGGGTACTGCTCCGCTGCTGTCACGAGAAGACAAGATGGCTTCTGGAGCGGCATGCCTTTACAGAGCTATTAGTGTCAGAACACTTCATATGTTAGTTTAGGCTGCCCTTATGGGAAAGCAGCAAAGATAATCCTTCAAAAATCACATGTGTGTAATTGCACCATTTATTCCACCAGATCTCACAGCATTTAAGCATCTTCCTCTGAATTTCAATGTGTTTAAAAGTCATTTTGATAAATTAGGGAGGAAAAGAGCCTTTTACAGAGAGGACAGTAGCACTTAACACTAGTCAATCTCTTGCTGCTGTTTCTCTGCCCATGATGATTCATTTGATTGTTGGTGTCGCCTGAAAAAATATCCTGTACAGATTGTCATTTCACTAGGGAACGGAACAAAAGGCATTTTTGTGTTGTGGACTTTTGGTTTGACTGTTTTTGAAGATACAAGCCACAACTTATTTTGTTCTTGCTCTGGAAGTCTACTTCCCTTCTTTTTAGACATTGTCTGTGAGGCCTCAGCTCAGTATAATCTAAAGAAATCATTTTGCATTAAAGAGTAATTGGCAATACACCCTATTAACAAGGTCAACAGTCATTCAGAGGCTTTGAACCACTGCCCTGCTAATCCCCTTCCTACTTTACAGTACAGTTGCTGTCTACAAATTGTGTACGACACATGAGTGTCTGAACGATAATTCTTTTATAGAAGATAAAAACTAGACAAAATTAGCACAGTTCTGTGTTGCTGAGTATTGGAGTCTCACAAATTCCACAGATATAAAAATCAACACCTAAACCAAACATTGTGCTACAGCTTTTGAGCAAAACAAAACCTTTTTATATCCAATGAGAAAGGGCTTGAACATCATTTGATATTCAATATTCCCTTCCTCAGTGAAGCTAGGAAACTGAGAACTCCAGTATTTCTGACAATAGAGTATGATTAGAACTATGATTCAAGTTCTCAAAGACAGCCAGAATGAATAACCTTTGAGAATCCACTATTGTTTGTTATTGAAAGCCAGTATTGTATCTGAGATGTGCTTGCAGAATAATTGTCCCAGGGAACTTTTGAAATAGAAAATGCCTCACAAAACAGCTAGAGAGAAATGGAAGAATGACAATGGCAAATATGAGACTGTTAAATCCTGCATGCCAGTCTTAATGCTCCTCTTGTCGATGTTATTGATATCATATTCGAGCAGTGACCCCGTGACCCTGAAGCAAAAATAGGTCCAGTGGTCAATCTGAATAAACTCCCTCCCCGAAACATGCAGGCAACATGTCCCAAAGAACCGGCCTGGAAACCCAGAGCCCCTAACACTCAAGTTTCAACTTACTTTGAGATGCATTTTTAGTGGGTTGACATTTATTGTCATGACTCTTGTCCTGGAGGCAGAACTGAGCAATTTCCACTTAGATAGGCAAGCTGCAAAGTCAATATTGGCTATATTATTAAAAAAATGTATTAATTTAATGTTAACATTTAGGGTTAACATTAGGTTTTGATGACTTTGTGGCTGTGCCAGCTAGTGAGCACTTTGCAGGGCTGCTTCCAGAACAAAATTCATGACGAAAAACACTAACCTGCGTTTTATTTTAGGTATCTCGAGAGAACTGCCCTCAGAGTTCCAATTCAGTTTCACTTACCTTTCGATCACTGTCACAGGGTCTAATCTTAAGTTAATGTTCTCGGGATACCTCGGCACTCGGAGTAAACTTTCCCCAAAAGACTACCACTTCTTCATCAACATCATTACCCTTGTTCACTGCCTCTAAATGTCTCCGAAAACCCAGTGTCGTCTAATATGGCCTCACTCCCTCACTTTTCTCCCTGCTTCTTCTCTCCATTACGTGGCACTCTCTTTCTCATTGACCTGATAAGCGCAAGCTCTCAATTGGCTCTCTGTTTTGCCTTGTAAAGGGCTGAGTGTGTGAGAAAGAGAAACTAAATTGTTGCAGCAAAGGAAGAAGGGAGATGAGACTGGGATGCAGATCATTTTACATTTTAGTAATTTAGCAGACGGTCTTATCCAGAGGGACTTACAGTTAGTTCATTCATCTTAAGATAGTTAGGTGGGACAATCACATATCACAGGCATAGTAAGTACACCTTTTCTCAATAAGGTAGCTGTCAGCAAAGTCAGATCTAGAAGGGGGGGGTCAAGTGCAATTGTTGGTTCAGGAATTATTTTTTATATTATTATTCAAGGTGAGGAGGGGGATTATTTATGATACTCTTTGAAGAGTTAGGGTTTCAGGTGCTTTCAGAAGTTGGGCTGGGACTCTGCTGTCCTAGCTTCAGGGAGAAGTTGGTTCCACCATTGGGGTGCCAGGACAGAGAAGAGCTTTGACTGGGAGCTGCCCTCCCCTAGTGGAGAGAGGACCAAGAGACCAGGGGTGGCAGAACAGAGTGCTCGGGTTGGGGTGTAGGGTTTGAGCATAGCCTGAAGGTAGGGAGGGGCAGTTCCTATTGCTAGTAGCTAGGCAAGCACCATGGTCTTGTAGTGGATGCAAGCTTCGACTGGAAGCCAGTGGAGTGTGCGGAGGAGAGCGGTGACATGGGAGAACTTGGGAAGGATGAAAACCAGGCGGGCTGCGGCATTCTGGATAAATTGCAGGGGTTTGATGACACAAGTGGGGAGCCCAGCCAACAGCGAGTTGCAGTAGTCCAGAAGGGAGAAGATTAGTACCTTTGCTTCCTGTGTGATGTACATAAAATAGCATGCCAAAAGGGTTCTTTGGCTGTCCC
This sequence comes from Oncorhynchus clarkii lewisi, assembly GCF_045791955.1. NCBI lineage: Eukaryota > Metazoa > Chordata > Actinopteri > Salmoniformes > Salmonidae > Oncorhynchus > Oncorhynchus clarkii. The sequence goes on along the minus strand of NC_092163.1, from coordinate 28,099,142 downwards.
CATAGGATAACCCTTCTTGGTTCCAGGTAAAACTATTTTTGGTTCCAGGTAGAACCCTTTTGGGTCCTATGTAGAACCCTCTGTGGAAAGGGTTCTACATGGAACCCAAAATGGCCGTACTTGTAACCAGAAAGGGTTCTTCAAATGGTTATCCTATGGGGACAGCCAAAGAACCTTTTTAGGTTCTAGATAGCACCTTTTTTCTAAGAGTATAGGGTCGTACTCTATGGATGTTGTAGAGCCATGAACCTGCAGGAGCGAGTCACTTCTTTGATGTTTGTAGAGAACGACAGGGTGTTGCCCAGGGTCACGCCAAGGTTCTTTGTACTCTGGGAGGGCGACACTGTGGAGTTGTCATCCATGATGGAGGGGTTTTTGAGTGGGCATGCCTTCCCCGGGAGGAAGAGCAGCTCAATCTTGTCGAGGTTGTGCTTGAGGTCCGACATCCAGGCTAAGATATCTGCCAGGCAAGCAGAGATTTGTGTTGCCACCTGGGTCTCAGAACGGGTAAAGAGAAAAGCAGGTGAGTGTCATCCGCATAGCATTGATAGGAGAAACCATGTGAGGATATGACGGAGCCGAGTGACTTGGTTTAAAATGGCTGTGTCTATACTTGACAGTTCATGCAGCTTTTGTATTCTGATAACGGAGTTCTGAGCATGTCATGCGTCTATATTTACAGTTGAAGTCGGAAGTTTACATACACCTTAGCCAAATACATTTAAACTCAGTTTTTCCACAATTCCTGACATTTAATCCTAATAAAAATTCCCTGTCTAAGGTCAGGTAGGATCACCACTTTATTTTAAGAATATGAAATGTCAGAATAGTTGTAGAGAGAATGATTTATTTCAGCTTTTATTTCTTTCATCACATTCACAATGGGTCAGAAGTTTACAGACACTCAATTCGTATTTGGTAGCATTGCCTTTAAATTGTTTAACTTGGGTCAAACGTGTCGGGTAGCCTTCCACAAGCTTCCCACAATAAGTTGGGTGAATTTTGGCCCATTCCTCCTGACAGAGCTGGTGTAACTGAATCAGGTTTTTAGGCCTCCTTGCTCGCACACGCTTTTTCAGTTCTGCCCACAAATTTTCTATGGGGTTGAGGTCAGGGCTTTGTGATGGCCACTCCAATACATTGATTTTGTTATCCTTAAGCCATTTCGACACAACTTTTGAAGCATGCTTGGGGTCATTGTCCATTTGGAAGACCCATTTGAGCCTAAACTTTAACTTCAACTTCCTGACTGATGTCTTGAGATGTTGCTTCAATATATCCACATAATTGTCCTCCTCATGATGCCATCTATTTTGTGAAGTGCACCAGTCCCTCCTGCAGCAAAGCACCCCCAGAACATGATGCTGCCACCCCCGTGCTTCACTTTTGGGATGGTGTTCTTCGGCTTCAAAGCCTCCCCCCTTTTCCTCCTAACATAACGATGGTCATTATGGCCAAACAGTTATATTTTTATTTAATCAGACCATAGGACATTTCTCCAAAAAGTACGATCTTTGTCCCCATGTGCAGTTGTAAACCGTAGTCTGGCTGTTTTGGCGCAGTGGCTTCTTCCTTGCTGAGGGGCCTTTCAGGTTATGTTGATATAGGACGCCTTTTACTGTGGATATTGATTATTTTGTGCCTGTTTCCTCCATCATTTTCGCAAGGTCCTTTGCTGTTGTTCTGGGATTGATTTGCACTTTTCGCACCAAAGCATGTTCATCTCTAGGAGACAGAACGCGTCTCCTTCCTGAGCGGTATGACGGCTGCGTGGTCCCATGGTGTTTATACTTGCGTACTGTTGTTTGTACAGATGAACGTGGTACCTTCATGCGTAATTGCTCCCAAGGATGCACCAGACCTGTGGAGGTCTACAATTTTAGATTTTCCCATGATGTCAAGCAAAAATTCAGTGAGTTGGAAGGTAGGCCTTGAAATACATCCACAGGTACAGCTTCTAAAGCCATGACATCATTTTCTTTAATTTTCCATGCTGTTTAGGCACAGTCAACTTAGTGTATGTAAACTTCTGACCCACTGGAAATGTGATAGAGTGAATTGTACTTGAAATAATCTGTCTGTAAACAATTGTTGGAAAGATTGTGTCATACACAAAGTAGATGTCCTAACAGACTTGCCAAAACTATAGTTTGTTAACAAAAAATGTGTGGAGTGGTTGAAAAACGAGTTAATGACTGCAAACTAAGTGTATGTAAACATCTGACTTCAACCGTACATTTAAATATGTCCACATTGTGTCAGTTCCCCCGCTATATTAAAATGCCAGTATGTATTCTACAAATGGTGTAATAGGCAACTGTACTACTGTAGATAAGTAGCCAGCTAACCTCTGTAGCCAGCCAGCAAAATAACAAGCAATGCTAAAGGGATTGGAAAAAAGGTAGAATAACTCTAGCCAGAACAATTATATAATTCTAAATATTAGCTTCCTGACGAGCATTTACTAGGCCAGTAACACGTTCCCCACACACTACATGACCAAAAGTAAGTCAAGTTCTTCCACATCGATTTCGACAAACCCTTTCTGTATGAACCTTTCTTTGTACACGGGGGCACTGTCATACTGAAACAGGAAAGGGCCTACCCCAAACAGCACAGAATCGTATAGAATGTCATGGTATGCTGTAGCGTTAAGATTTCCCTTCCCTGAAACTAAGGGGCCTAGCCCGAACCATGAAAAACAGCCCCAGACAGTTATTCCTCCTCACCAAACTTTACAGTTGGCACTATGCACTGGGGCAGGTAGTGTTCTTCTAGCATCCACCAAATCCAGATTTGTCCGTCGGACTGCCTGATGGTGAAGCGAGGTTCATCACTCCAGAAAACAGGTTTCCACTGCACCAGAGTCCCATGGCAGTGAGCTTCACACCACTCCAGCCGATGCTTGCCATTGTGCATGGTGATCTTAGGCTTGTGTGTGGCTGTCGGTCATGGAAACCCATTTCATGAAGCTCCCGACGAACAGTTCTTGTGCTGACGTCGCTTCCAGAAGCAAGTTTGGAACTCGGTTGTGAGTTTTGTAACGCTACGCGCTTCAGCGGTCCCGTTATGGGAGCTTGAGCTGTTGTTGCTCCTAGACGTTTCCACTTAAGTGATAATACCTGAGAAGCTGGTGTTTGGAGTAAATATATTGTCACAAATGTTGATAGTCCCTGGACAAAGTTGAAGGCCGGCAAACCTCCAAATGATCACTTTTATTCAACGGGTTATTGACATATTTTTATTAATTTATTCAAACTATTTCATCCTTCCACAAGATATAGTCCCGACACAAATCTAGGGTAGCTACCCAAGCCGGGTGGTCGTTCGTTCTTTTGGTTCGGTTGCCAGAGACGCGGCCCAGTCATTCAATCTTTTTGTTCTGTTTGTATGGACACGACCCAGTCATTCATTCTAAATGTTCCACTGCCATACTGACTGGCAACATTCTTATCCCTTGCTTGCTAGCTAGCCAACTACGGCTAACTTACAGTCGTGTCAAACAGTACAGCCAGAATAACAACAAAGTAGCTGCATTTACATTTGCTGAAGCTGTTTTCTAGTGACGTTTATTAGGATACATCCATAACAATGAGCTAATGAGGCGCAATTTCGCCTTACGTAGAACATTTGTTCTCTCGTCAGGACACTGTTGTACAAAGGAACTAGCCAACTAACACAATAACTTCAAACGGAAGCTGGAAAGACTGCAAACTAGCTTCACTTCGTTTCATTTAACCTTGTTTCAATTGACATTTCTTTGTAAGTAAAAATGATACCAGCTGATTCATGATTTTGACGGGCTGAGAAACGCTGCCTGCCTTTCTGTCTCATCCCGACTCCTGACACGTTCATTACTATGGGACAGCTGTAGATCGAATTTGAATATTGAAACAATATTGCAAATGTTGTAAAGACAGACCGAAAGGTTTATACAAATCTCTAGTCTAAAAGAAATGTGAGATAATGTCCAGATGCATATTATAGTGGAGATCAAGTTTATAAATTGCAAATAGGCATTTTAATGTCATAGATTTAGCCGTGGGCAACTTGTGGAATAGACACCGTCTGGAATGCAGTTTTAACCAATCAGCATTCAGAATTAGACCCACCCATTGCATAATTCACAATAACAGCACATACAGTTGACCGGGGCAGCTCTAGCAGAGCAGAAATTTGACAAACGGACTTGTTGGAAAGGTGGCATCATCTGACGGTGCCACTTTGAAGGTCACTGAGCTCTTCATTAAGGCCATTCAAATGCCAATGTTTGTCTATCGAGATTGCATGGCTATGTACTCGATTTTATACACATGTCAGCAACGGGTCTGGCTGAAAGAGCCAAATCCACTTATTTGAAGGAGTATCCATGTATTTTTATATATAATGTATTTCATCCAACGTTATAATGAAAATGTGCCTCTCGGTCCCAAAACAACAGTTTCCTGGAGATATGTGGGAGTGCTGATGATGTCACCCATTGTATGCACTTTCGGTAGCCTGAATGCATCCAGACAGGAGAAATCCGCACACAATACGTCCATGAGCAGCTCCTGAAGTGGTCAGACAGATCTGAACACAATCAGACCACAAAGCGACTTTTGTGCATTCACACCCGTCTTTTCAATGCAAGCTTCGTATTTTGATAGCAGAAGTCATATTTAAGTGTCAAGTGTAGACACAACCAGAGAGATGAGATGGCCTAGTACTGAGCCATGGTGGACACCGGTAGTGAGAGTACGTGGTGCAGACACAGATCCTCTCCATGTCACCTGGTAGGAGCGGCCGGCCAGGTAGGATGCAATCCAAGAGTGTGCAGAGCCTGAGACGGCCAGCCCTGAGAGGGTGGAGTGGAGGATCTGATGGTTCACAGTGTTGAATGCAGCGGATAGATCTAGGAGGATGAGAACAGAGGAGAGAGAGCCAGCTTTGGCAATGTGGAGAGTAGAGGTCGACCGATTATGACTTTTCAACGCCCGTACCGATACCGATTATTGGAGGACCAAAAAAAGCCCATACCGATTTTAATTTATTTGTAATAATGACAATTACAACAATACTGAATGAACACTTATTTTATCACATCAATAAAATCAGTTTAGCCTCAAATAATGAAACATGTTCAATTTGGTTTAAATAATGCCAAAACAAAGTGTTGGAGAAAAAGTAAAAGGGCAATATGTGCCATGTAAAAAAGCTAACGTTTAAGTTCCTTGCTCAGAACATGTGAAAGCTGGTGGTTCCTTTTAACATGAGTCTTCAATATTCCCAGGTAAGAAGTTTTAGGTTGTAGTTTTTATAGGAATCATAGGACTATTTCTCGCTCTCAACAAAGAGAACAACTGAAACAGTTCTGTCTGGTGCAGACACAAAAACAGAAAGCAACTACCCACAAAAACCCAGTGGGAAAAAGCTACCTAAGTATGGTTCTCAATCAGAGACAACGATAGACAGCTGCCTCTGATTGAGAACCACACGACCAAACAACAAAGAAATACAAAACATAGAAAATGAACACAGAATGCCCACCCTAGTCACACCCTGGCCTAACCAAAATAGAAAATAAAAGCCTCTCTATGGCCAGGGCGTGATAGAACATATGAAAGCTGGTGGTTCCTTTTAACATGAGTCTTCAATATTCCCAGGTAAGAAGTTTTAGGTGGTAGTTATTATAGGAATTATGGGACTATTTCTCTCTATACCATTTGTATTTCATTAACCTTTGACTATTGGATGTTCTTATAGGTACTTTAGTATTGCCAGTGTAACAGTATAGCTTCCGTCCCTCTCCTCCCTGGGCTTGAACCAGGAACACATCAACAACAGCCACCCTCGAAGCAGCGTTACCCATGCAGAGCAAGGGGAACAACCACTCCAAGTCTCAGAGCGAGTGACGTTTGAAATGCTATTGAAGCTATTGAACGCTATTGAAGCGCGCACCCTGCAAACTAGCTAGCCATTTCACATTGGTTACACCAGCCTAATCTCGGGAGTTGTTAGGCTTAAAGTTATAAACAGTGCAATGCTTGAAGCATTGCGAAGAGCTGCTGGCAAAACGCACAAAAATGCTGTTTGAATGAATGCTTACGAGCCTTCTGGTGCCTACCACCGCTCAGTCAGACTGCTCTATCAAATCATAGACTTAGTTATAACATAATAACACACAGAAATACGAGCCTTAGGTCATTAATATGGTCGAATCCGGAAACTATCATCTTCAAAACAAGACGTTTATTCTTTCAATGAAATACGAAACCGTTCCGTATTTTATCTAACGGGTGGCATCCATAAGTCTAAATATTCCTGTTACATTGCACAACCTTCAATGTTATGTCATAATTACGTAAAATCCTGGCAAATTAGGTGGCCCAAACTGTTGCATATACACTGGCTCTGCGTGCAATGAATGTGTGACACAATTTCACCTGTGACACAATTTCACCTGGTTAATATTGCCTGCTAACCTGGATTTATTTTAGCTAAATATGCAGATTTAAACCTATATATACTTCTGTGTATTGATTTTAGGAAAGGCATTGATGTTTGTGGTTAGGTACACATTGGAGCAACTTGAAAATAAAAGAGAGCCGCACACTCTAGGAGCTCAGATGACCCAAAAAAATGTGGAAATTTGGAGCAACGACAGTCCTTTTTCACGAATACGCACCGCATCGATTATATGCAACGCAGGACACGCTAGATAAACTAGTAATATCATCAACCATGTGTAGTTACAGTAACTAGTGATTATGATTGATTGATTGATTATTTTTCATACAATAAGTTTAATGCTAGCTAGCAACTTACCTTGGTTTACTGCGTTGGCGTAACAGGCAGGCTCCTCGTGGAGTGCAATGTAATCAGGTGGTTAAAGCTTTGGACTAGTTAACTGTAAGGTTGCAAGATTGAATCCCCAAGCTGACAAGGTAAAAATCTGTTGTTCTGCCCCTGAACAAGGCAGTTAACCCACCGTTCCTAGGCCGTCATTGAAAATAAGAATGTGTTCTTAACTGACTTACCTAGTTAAATAAAGATTAAATAAACGTGTAAAAAAATATATAATAATAATAATAATCGGCCAAATCAAAAATACCGATTTCCAATTGTTATGAAAACATGAAATCGGCCCTAATTAATCGGCCATTCCGATTAATCGGTCGACCTCTAGTGGAGAGTCTCCGTGACAAAGAAAAGAGCAGTCTCGGTTGAATGACCCGTCTTGATGCCTGACTGGTTAGGTTCAAGAAGATCATTCTGAGAGAGAATAACGAGAGCGTTGATTAGAGACAGCGTGTAAAAATCTAAAAAAGCTCAAGTGTTTTGGGATAAAAAAGAGGGGATACAGGTCTGTAGTTTTTGATGTCAGATGAGTTGAGTATTAGTTTCTTGAGGAGTGGAGCGACTCGGGCCATTTTTAAGTCAGAGGTGACGCAGCCAGCGTTCAGGGATGAGTTGATGAGGGAAGTGAGGAATGGGAGAAGGTCTCCAGAGATGACCTGGAGAAAGGAGGAGGAGATGGGGGTAGGCAGGTTGTCAGGCAGCCAGACCTCACTAGTCGCAGGATTTCATTTGGAGAGAGAGGGAAGAAAGAGGTCAAAGCGTAGGGCAGTTATGTGTTAGTGGGACCAGTGGACTCAACGGGCTGAGTGAATGAGGATGTCATCAACCGTCTTTTCAAAGTGGTTGACAATGTCGACGGCAGAGAGGGCGGAGGAGTGGGAGGATTAATGTGGGAGGAGACGGTGGAAAAGAGTTTCCTATCGTTAGAAGCTTGAAATTTAGAGTGATAGAAAGTGGCTTTAGAAGCGGATACAGAGGAATAGAAGGTTGGGAGGAGGGAGTGAAAGTATTATAGGTCCTCCGGAAGTTTAGTTTAGTTTCCTCCATTTTTGCTCAGCTGCCCGCAGCCCTGTTCTCTAAGCTGGCATTGAGTCACTCAGCCACGGAGAAGTAGGGGAGGGTCGGGCTAGCCGGGAGGAAGGAGACAGTGTGAGTCATAGGATGCGGAAAGGGAGGAGAGTAGGGTCAAAGAGGCAAAATCAGGAGATAGAAGATAGAAGGATTTAGCAGAAGGGAGAGATTATAGGATAGAAGAGGAGAGAGTAGTAGTGGGAGAGAGAGAGAGAGCAAAGATTGTGGCGGCGCATGACCATCTAGGTAGGGGCTGAGTGGCTAGGGTTGGAGGAAAGGGAGACAGAAAAGGAAACAAAGTAGTGACCAGAGACCTGAAGGGGGGTTGCCGAGAGATTAGTAGGTGAACAGCCTCTAGTAAAGATGAGGTCAAGCGTATTGCCTGCCTTGTGAGTTGGAGGGAGATTGGGAAAGGGTGAGGTCAAGAGGCAAGGAGGGGAAAGAGAGAGTTGGAAAGAATTGACTAGAAGGCAGATGTTGAACTAGGAAGAGCTACGAAGAGCGATGAGCCAACTACGAAGAGCGATGAGCCATCTTTAGGAAATGAGCTTATCAATGTGTTAAGCTCATTGAGGAACTCCAAGGGCACCTGGTGGGCAATAGATTACAATAATGTTAAGCTTGAGTGGACAAGTGACAGTGACAGCATGGAATTCAAATGAGGAGATGGACATGTGAGAGAGGGAGAAAAGAGAAAATCTCCAGTTAGGAGAAATGAGTAGCCCTGTGCCACCACTGCGACAACCAGATGCTCTTGGACTATGAGAGAAAACGTAGTCAGATGAAAAAGAGAGCAGCTGGAGTAGCAGTGTTCCCTGGGGTGATCCATGTCTCCGCCAGGGCCAAAAAGTTAAGGGACGGAAGGGCTGCATAAGCTGATATGAACTCTGCGTTCTTGACCACAGGTCGCAGTTCTAAACGCTGTCAAAGACCCGGAATTCCACATGTGTTGTGCGCACAGGGTACACTAAATTAGAAGGGTTGCAGCCAAGGGGTGGGGAGCGTCTGTAAGCCTACAAGGAGAGGAACGAACAGGTATAGAAAACACACATAGTTGCCAAAGCTACAAAAGAGCAAATAACTAGGTAAGATACTCAAGTGAGAGAGTGGTGTGGAGTCTTCCTCTCTTTCCTTCCTCAAATAACTCAGCAAAACAACCCTGCCGGACCAGGGCAGACTGAAGTACTAACACTAAATGCTAATGGCCTAGCAGAGGTGAAGACAAATCAGACAAAGCTGTTGGCCAAGGAATTAGGAAATGACATTGGCGTTTATGAGTCATGTCACAAGATAATTTGCAACAAGGGACAGTAACAGATAAACACAAGCACTGTGAAAATGTTTTGGTTTTGTTTGTTAGAAAATAGGTTAATTTAAAAAAAGACCAAAAGGTTTTCTTTTGCTGAAGAGCTATATATGTGGCATATTATTACATGAAGAACTTAGATGAGATCACAGAAGACAATGATTAGATAGTAGAAGTGAAGAAATTATGGAAACATTTGGCATAACACAATTGTATCATGGACACATACATAGATATTGTGGCACTATATTACCATGAGTGCATTCCATTTTTGCTCCATTTTCACAATTAGTTTCAACAGAAACAGCAGTTAGAGAAATTCACATCAAAATTAGCTGCCTGGTGTGCTTAGCACTTGTAATCATAGCCTGCTATAAAGCAGAATGCACTCTGTTATCCGAGCCACATTCTCTTCTCTGTCTAAGCACACAAAGCCACAAAGTAAAAGTAAAAGACAAAGAGCGTCATCAAGATATGTTCCAATTGCATCTGACAAGCTTTTATGGTCTGTTTCTTAGGATCTCGGTAATATGAAAGGTATCTGTTTTTCTTGCTTGAGGAGAACAACGGTCTGAATGTCTAACGTTCGAACCTCATCGACTGAAGGCAACAGGCCCCTTGCTGTGGGAAACAGGGCAATGCACTGCACATGGAGGATATATATATATATTTAGCCTTTAGAGTTCTCTTGCCTGTTCGATCGCGTTCAACAAAGCAACATGTTTTACCAAGCCTCAGCCATTAGAGGAGACGGACATGACTGCAGAATCTATAAAACAAGGGACCGAAGATGTTAACTGGACAAGGCCCATTTACCCAGGCCCCATTGTTAGAGCAAAATGTTGAATCTAGCTGCCACAGAGCGGAGATTGAGCACCACCTGATTTACAAGATCTCTTGTTCTAAGGTGCACCTTCAGCAGGAAAGGCAAGAGAGCAGTAATCTTTAGCGAGGCTCAATATTACTGGTAGTATACTGACCAAAACAAGCGCTAACTGCTTTTTTAGTGTGTATTTTACTAATATCTGAAGTTCCAGTGTTCTCATTTGAATGTTCAGAACACAGAGTTGTTCTTACCCTTTAGAGTGGGTGATACATCACCTATTCTTCCTTCTGCATAGGAACTTCAGAAGCCCCGAAAAAAAAGAACAGAGCCATACTGACCTTTTGTCATGTAAAACTTTTACTGTAGCTGTTATAGTCCCAAAGTCAGGATGAAAATGAATACAAATTCCATGGAATGGCTTAAACAGATACAAATCACATGCACTAAGTCGTTTTTGTTTTGAAGTTAAAGGTCAGAGCAGGCCCAGACCCATATGTTGGTTCCAAGAACGTTGTGTTAAAGTTATTTTTCCAAATAGCCAAAGGAGAACCGTTAGGGGAACATTCCTTGTTAGCTGGGGATTCTCCCATTAGCATACCTTATTTGGAACTTTTCAATGACAATACAGAATAGTACGGGGACGACATACTAATAGATTTAAACTAGGCCTACTTTATTAACACATTTGGCAATATGCGACTGTTCACTAGTATGGTTCAAATGAGCTGTCAATCAAAATATATATAATGACTTACTTGACTTTTAGAAACAACACATCAAAATCAAACCTTAAACCCCCAGTTTTGGCTGCTGTGCACAAACCTCTCCATTTCCATGTCCATTTCTCCTGGGAAGTGACCGGTTTTGGCTGCGAGTTCTCCCCTTTAACCTACCTGCACACCATCTTCACCTGTCAGACCAAAGGTTGCGTCCCAAATGGTATTTAGTGCACTACTTTTGACCAGAGCCTTATACGCCCTGGTGAAAAGTAAGGGACTAAATATGGAATAGAGTGCCATTTGGGAAGCACAGGTGCCATTTGGGATGCCGCCACAGTCTGGAGCCTAGGCAGCAACATTTCAGCAGCTGTCAACACCGCAAAGTCATCCAAAATGAACCTTTACCTTCAGCATTCCATCCTCCTTCTCACACAGTCTATATCTCTTCAAATACACACAACACAATGATGACACATACTGTAATAGAGAAAACACACACATCGTACAAAATTGCTAAATTGTCCAACTGGTATCACTTGTGGTCGGAACCCTTTTGACTTAGCATCGCCGGTCATTCCTGAATAATTAACCAGGCAGAACCATGGCCGCCCATTCATTAAGGAGAATCTGGCTGCAGCTATTCCAGGGCAGCCGCTTCTATTCAGCTCCAGGTTATTTACACAGAGTTGAGCACTCAAACATTCGATCAGGGGTAGAAAATTGCATGTTCCTTATCTGGCAAACCTAGTCAAGAGTTAATATCGGAGACCTTTGCCTACACCTCTTTTTCATGCATCAGTCATAATCTCCGGTGCAATTTGGCTCGCCTCTAATTACAGGTGAGATTGATGTTTGCTACTCCGACAGCCACTTTAGGCGAGGCAGCTTCACTGAGATGATATGATTATGAAGTCAGCTGCTATGTTTGTGGGAACACTAGTAAGGCCGTGGGAGTATGAGTTACCGAGAGGTGTAGTTTCAGTTTAATGGACTGTGCGTCCACATATGACGTGACAGAGATGGTGACCATGTTTGTTTGAACACTAAAGGCTGTGGTCACGTTGGGTATTTTGTGTCATACAACTTTGGATGGAGCAAATGCATTATCAATGGTAGTCATTATCCATTGCCAGATGAATGAAAACGAGAGTTGATTGTCAGACGAAGAAAATAAATTGTCCGTCTTTTCTGAAAATAGTACTTTTGATGGACAAAAACAGTATGCGATTTAATGCGTGTTGATGGGTCTCAGTGAGGCTGTACAGTACCAGCGGAGGCTGGTGGGAGGAGCTATAGGAGGACAGGCTCATTGTGAAGACTGGAATGGAATTGTTTGGAATGGTATCAAAAACATCAAACATGTGGACTTTGTTCCATTTATTCCATTCCAGCCATTACAATGAGCCCATCCTCCTATAACTCCTCCCACCAGCCTCCTCCGGGCTGTACCCTAAGGCAGGGGAGTAGATGTTACTGAGCCCCTGTTACTGTAGCCCCTACCCATTGCCCAGTAACATCTAAGCAAGATGTTACGGGGGAAGAGGCGCAGTTGCAGTTTAATGGACTATGTCTTTCAGTGCATCAATTCGGATTACTGATGGGATCTAATGGGAATTTTCGAACTAATGGCATGCTTTGTAATTAAGGAAAGCACAGCAAGGAGGCACTGTTATAAAAATATATATTATTTAACTAGGCAAGTCAGTTAAGAACAAAAATGACAGCCTACCAGGAAACAGTGGGTTAACTGCCTTGTTCAGGGGCAGAACATCAGATTTTTACCTTGTCAGCTCGGAGATTCAAACCAGCAACCTTTTGGTTACAGGCCCAACGCTCTATCCACTAGGCTACCTACCACCCATATTCAACAAATATCTTCCTTAGCTTTCAGCTTGGATGTTAATTAGCTACATAGACTTGGACACTATAATTGCACAAAACCCTGAAAACAGCAACTTTTTTCTTTCATGTTATTGCGAATTTGATCATCGAAGCCATTCAATTGGGTCAACTCAAAGACAACTTAAAGGAATAATAGCTCTTGATCGTCATTATTTTTGAAAAGCTAGATAAAATAGCTTGAGTTACCGTATCCAAGATGTGCTGACAAATAAGTCAACATCCCAGCCTGTTTGTGTGGTCAGGAAGGAACAATTTAGGTAAATTACCTTCTATCCAAACAACATTCTCCAGTTCATTCAGAGAAATTACAAGAAATTGAGCAAAAGCGTGTGCGTTATGTACACTCTAGGGCTGAATGTTAAGCTTGCGCAGAAGGACACACACACAAACACAAGGACACACACGCAAGGGAAGGATGAGACCCAGTGTTGTGTAGGAGTGGCTGGAACACAGCCTCTTTGTCAGACTGCCACTGTAAGCTGGATCATCATGTCATTTGCTGATTAGGCCATTGTCGACAAAGTGGGGGCCAATGCCAGCTGATCCGTAGTGTAGCCCCTACGTGTTGCCCATCCAGGCCCAAGCCTCTCTTCCCTTTTCAGTTGCGGCCAATACTGCATTTGGAGAGTACTCTCTATAACAATGTACTGCCATCCCTGCCTGCTGCTGCCTTGCGGGTCTGAAGATGGGCAATTTTCTCCAAACAAGGGCTCCCATGATAGCCCTCTGCTTTGAGTAGCAATTAATGCCTTTTCTTGCTCAGTGGTTTGTCAAACACATTCATCTGCGGCTAGGCGATTGAGGGAAGGGAAGAGAGGGAGGAGAGGGAAAGGGAAAGAGAGGAGAGAGGGGAGGAAGACAGGGCATTCTTTGAACACAGGTCACTATGCCTCAGAGTTTGGTTTTGATTTGCTGTCAGCTTGCCCACTCTCACCAAGTCGCATGGCTCTCTGTGGCCAACACTGACCAATAATCACAACAACTGGAGTTGGTCTAAAATGACTTCCTCTGTACAGAATAATTTCTAACAAAAATAGCCAATTTGTACAATCCTATATTGGAAGGCAAAGTGAAAATTAAGACTTTTTTTTGAGGGGCCAAACTATATATAGCTGCAACATATCATTAATTGGCTGCCAATGGCTATTCTTTGTGTGTTCTCTGTTAAGCCTCTTGTTAACCCAGCCAACAATGTTAGAATTGGATGTCATACTTATAAATCAACAACATTTGTGTCCAGAGACTGCTGCTTGTTGAAACAACGCCTTGTTTTACATTGAATACAGAGCATTTGGTTCCATCTTCAAAACTTATTTTTTTGTTGTCATATATTATGTATGAATACAGTGATACTTTGAGCATTTTGAGTATAGTGAAGGGTCTTGATCCAATCCATCTTAGAATGCAAAGAATTCACACAGATCGCATACATAAAATCAATGTCAAGTTTTGACTGAAACTATTTGACACGTTTAAGAATAACTTTAAAATATGAAATACTCAAAAGTGAATGGTATGTATGAAGAAAAAGATAGACCTATCCATGAATGCAATTCAGCAAATATCATAAGTTAACAATAGTGGTGCAGAACCTACACTTATTTTATAGATGTTTTATTGAACCTTTATTTAACTAGGCAAGTCAGTTAAGAACAAATTCTTATTTACAATGACGGCCTAACCCGGCCATATCCGGACGACACTGGGCCAATTGTGCGCCGCCCGTGGGACTCCCAATCACGGCCGGATGTGATACAGCCTGTGTTTCCCTAAAAAGTCATTCAAAACATGACAAGACATTGTTACTGTAATAGCTCAACTTAAGTGACGTAATCATCTGTGGATGTAACATCCCATAAGCACGTTGAGTTTCAACACTGACCTCCATTGTGTGATCTATTGAATAGCATAGGTTTGAATTCAAGAAACTCTGGCATGCTAGGGATATTGACTTCAGAATTAGCTTATGTATGTGGAATTAATAGCTAATGCTTAACTAATTAAACTATCTGGAGACTTAAATTAACAATACCCAGTGATCAAAGAACCCATATTCACTCCTTGAGAGTTATGAGTAGTAACAAGAATAGGCTATCTCCCTCTGGGGGAAATGGGGAGTTGAGGTAAAAATGTCTGCCTTTTGGCTGTCTAAATTGATAATTGTGAAGGGAACTCATTCTTTGCTTTAGGAAATTAGTTATGTGTCATCCTGTGATAACGTGCTGCCTTGCTTTGCTTTCCATGGCGCCCAAATAATAATTACTACTCAACGCATTACATCCAGAAACAAGATTTGTGTTGGGCAAAAGCCAGCCAGGAAGATTTATCTCAAGGGTGTTGCTGAGAGTCTTCCAACCCATTGACACAGAGCAGAAAATGAATTCAAGGTGACGGCCTTTCATATGATTTACATTTCTTTTGTGCCCCTGGGAATCTTATTAAGATGGCATCTTCATTGTACTTCAAATGTGGCATATATGGAAACTCCTTTATATTATATATAATACTTTATATTATCTAAATGTTATATAAGGTATTATTGCTTGTTTATAACAACATATTTTGTGATTTTACTACTCAATGCTTTAATATGTGAGCCCTTTTTGGGCAGTTGGCTAGTGGCTTAGCTAAAATGCCACTTTCTGGCATGGGAATCAATGTGAGCCTGGTCATTTCCGCTATTCAATGACATGGGAACTAACGTCTTTTGATTTAGCATGCAACATTTCAGCTCTCAAGTGGCACATAGGCCTATGGCTGGCGTTAGTCTCTAGAGAATGAGAGTGGCAGTTGTTTGTTTGCTGAGGAATATACACTATCGTTCAAAAGTTTGGGGTCACTTAGGAATGTCATTGTTTTTTGAAAGGAAAGCACATTTTTTTGTCCATTAAAATAACATCAAATTGATTAGAAATACAGTGTCTCAATGTCAACAGAGGTGACTCCGGGATGCTGGCCTTCTAGGCATAATTCCTCTGTCCAGTGTCTGTGTTCTTTTGCCCATCTTAATATTTTATTTTTATTGGCCATTTTGAGATATGGCTTTTTCTTTGCAAGGCCAGCATCCCAGAGTCGCCTCTTCACTGTTGACATTGAGACTGGTGTTTTGCTGGTACTATTTAATGAAGCTGCCAGTTGAGGACTTGTGGGGTGTGTGTTTCTCAAACTAGACACTCTAATGTAATTGTCCTCTTGCTCAATTGTGCACCGGGGCCTCGGTGCCAGTTTGCGCTGGAGTAGTGCACAGCGCATGGAATAGCCTTCATTTCTCAGAACAAGAATAGACTGATGAGTTTTAGAAGAAATGTCTTTCTGGACATTTTGAGCCTGTAATCGAACCCACAAATGTTGATGCTCCAGATACTCAACTAGTCTAAGAAGGCCAGTTTTATTGCTTCTTTAACCAGAACAACAGTTTTCAGCTGTTCTAACATAATTGCAAAAGGGTTTTCTAATGATAAATTAGCCATTTAAAATTATAAACTTAGATTAGCTACAACAACGTACCATTGAACACAGGAGTGATGGTTGCTGATAATGGGCCTCAACGCTGTGGTGGTACATTTCTTTACTATCAAATGAGGAGAGACAAACTTATCACACAAGTCAGAGTTATACTTAAACTAAATCTTTAATAATGAGAGCTTTGCAATAGCAATGGCATTTCGACGAATCACCGTTTCTGATGATCCATTGAAAAGCCCCAAGACAAAAGTACAAAGGTCTATTATAGCCAAGATACACCCCTTTCAACCTACTTGATGAACAACAGATATATAGAATGGGTCACAAGGTGAGACTTTTTAAATGAGAAAGGAGCATCCCGTAGCCAGATAGCATTCGCTATAAATTACAGTGGGGCAAAAAAGTATTTAGTCAGCCACCAATTGTGCAAGTTCTCCCACTTAAAAAGATGAGAGAGGCCTGTAATTTTCATCATAGGTACACTTCAACTATGACAGACAAAATGAGAGAAAAAAATCCAGAAAATCACATTGTAGGATTGTTAATGAATTTATTTGCAAATTATGGTGGAAAATAAGTATTTGGTCAATAACAAAAGTTTATCTCAATACTTTGTTATATACCCTTTGTTGGCAATGACCGAGGTCAAACGTTTTCTGTAAGTCTTCACAAGGTTTTCACACACTGTTGCTGGTATTTTGGCCCATTCCTCCATGCAGATCTCCTCTAGTACAGTGATGTTTTGGGGCTGTTGCTGGGCAACACAGACTTTCAACTCCCTCCAAAGATTTTCTATGGGGTTGAGATCTGGAGACTGGCTAGGCCACTCCAGGACCTTGAAATGGTACTTACAAAGCCACTCCTTTGTTGCCCGGGCGTTGTCATGGTTTAAGAATAGGTAAAGACACATTCACATATGAAGACAATGTTCCCTCCTGTCCTCTTCTCTTACTGGTATTCTGCATAGCACCAGGGACATGTGAAAGACAAGCCTGACCTCTCCCTTCTCTGGGCCCCAGGTGACTGAGCCCCAGCTGAGGGAAGAAGTACAACTGCCAACACCAGAGTCCGAAGGGATACATTCTAATAACAAGTATATCACATGAGCATATTATGCAGATAAGACATCTTAATTATCTGTTACCCAACTAATTCTGATTCATCCGCCACAACGCCAATGAAGATATTTCATTAAAAATCATCAATTTCCAGCTGCAATAGTCATTTACAATGCTAACAATGTCTACACTGTATTTCTGACCAATTTAAGCACAAGAAATGTGCTTTTTGTTAAAAAACAAGGACATTTCTTAATGACCCCAAACTTTTGAACAGTAGTGTATATTGGTCACCTACACTGTTACGACTTATCTAATATTGGATGTCATACTGAATTATCTGCTAGCATATTTGAAGTAGTCGCTAATAGTGTGTCTATTAGCTTATTTTAAGAGTGATGTGGACGGGAAGTGTGTGTCTTTTCCCTGTCTCCTCTCTTTTTGGGCATTTTGAAGCATAATTGGACCCAGGTACATGTCGACATAATGGAGATTATAATTGCTCTAAAGTAGCATGTCAGCGTGGATGTGCTGTTCGTTAAAAAAGCTAAATCAGTGTGGGCATGAGATGATTTGTCACGTATACACAGGGGGTCAGGAAGCAGGTGCAGAAGGAGAAGGGGAATTCAATAACAAAGATGCAAGGCAAATTAACAAAACAGGAGATGCGTACTGAACTTGAAAACAAACCAATACTGCCTGATTACTGAGGCTACTGAGGGCTAAATGAAAGGAAGGTAATCGAGGTGATGATGGAGTCCAGGTGTGTGTAATAAAGGGGAGCAGGTATGCATAATGGTAGGGAGCAGGTGTGCGTAATAATGGTTGCCAAGGCTAGTGGTTATTAGACCGCCGATGTCGAGCACTGGAGAGAGGGAGCGGGAGTAGGCGTGACATGATTGCTCAACAATAGCCAGGTTTCCAGCCAACCTTTTTATGCGACTAAAGTACACCAGATAAAAATATCATGACAGGCCTGATGGAAAAAGTAAATGTGGCGCTAAACTTTCCAAAGGTCGACAAAACACACTAGACAAGGTGGGAACTTTTTATGTCTGTAAAATTAATTTATGTAAGAAATGGTGGTGGAAATCGTCTTTATGAGGAAGTATTGATATAATAACCATCATATTGAAGTAAACTTGGAGTCACGCGATAATATGTTGTGTGGTCCTCGCACTACGACTCGGGAAAGCATGCAGTTTATTAGGCTACATATTAAATAAATTACGATGAACTTCACAGGGTGCTGAAAGTGCACGGTGATGAGCTTGATGCTCCTTTCCAATAAATATTGAGGGTCTTATTCTGGTGACATGATGACTGATGCTTGGCTGCCGTTTCACAGATAAAAAATAATTTAGCCCTTTTATCCATCGTAATCTCATCATGTAGGCTAGCCTACCTGCACTGTTTAGTGTATCTGCGAGCTGTTGGCCAAAGTACACATGTCAAGACGAAAGTGGGCACATTTGCTATATAGCAACAACAAAAAATTGGACAAAACCACCAGTAAAACATTGTGATGGAACCCCATTTAACTTGTATTTTTTTTTGGTACAGGGGAATTTAACAGCAGAAGTTACTTTTATGTGTACTACGTCATCACGCACAGACTTTTATCCGCCACAAGTCAATTTAATGGAAAGACATCTCTGATGGGAAGAGGCTCATATTGTTTTTATGCATATTTTTTTTTATATTGAAATCTGTCGCCAATTGGAAGGAAACCTAGCTATTGTTGGAATTGAAGTTTATGCTGAGATTAAAATTGTTGCCTAAATGTCATCCATTGTTGCATAGTAAAAAGCAGATTGAGAAAGGGACATGTAATTGTCGAGCTCTCGTGATTCAAACATTTTGGATTTCAATGGGTCTTTTTGAAGTGTCTAACTTTAGATCCCATTGTACAACAGACTGTCAGAAGTACCTTTTGTCTTTTATGAAAATGCTTTTAGGCTGCAGATCAATCAATAGCTAACTTATTCTCATGTATTAATGTAGTTTAGCCTACTGCTCTGTGCTAATCAGCAGAATAGCTAAATCACTGACTGGAGGAAATTATGGCTGTAGATTATATTGTAGAGCAGACATACAGTATTAACACCTTTTTTAGAATGTGTTTGTGCCCACATGCACGCACATGCATACAGGCACACAGAACTCCTAAATCAGATACAACTCCAATACAAGAGTAGGATAAAGTATATATCTTTCCTTCCCCTCGCTCCCTTAGCACGCTAATGTGAAGCATTATTCTCTCTGTACGAGATACTGTCATGTCATACTACCCATGTTTTATTTCTGTGTCCGTATCCTGGTGAGATCTCGGTGTGCTATTTGAAAAGGCAAGGGAATTTTTATTTCTCTTCCCGGGCTCTCTTTCTTGTGGTAAATAATGCTTTTTCATCCTTTCTTTCCGTTAGTCTGTGTGTTGAAAACCGTTTGATGAAAATCAGGAGATGTTTGAAGTTCAGAACTTTCAAATCTCTTGGCCTTTTATGTCAGTTTTTTTCCCTTTCTCTTTGATATGCGCAGTACATACACTGCTGATTGAATTTGCAGGAGTTTATTATTTTTTGGGAATTTGAGTTCATAAATTATATTGATATCACTGAACGCGTTTCTCTTTGGTTGGTGCCTACTCTTGCACTGTACAGAAATTATAGTAGTTTCAACTAATTATTATTGTCACGTTCGTCATAAGAATTATCAGACCAAGGTGCAGCGTGGTATGGTTTCCACATGTTTATTAACTGAAAACGCACAAAAGGAATGAACGAAACGTGAAGACAATGGAGTGCTCACAGGCAACTACACATAAACAAGATCCCACAAACACAGGTGGGAAAAATAACTACTTAAATATGATCCCCAATTAGAGACAACGATTTCCAGCTGCCTCTAATTGGGAATCATACAAAACACCAACATAGAAAAAGAAACTAGAACACAACATAGACATAGATATACTAGATCACCCCCTAGTCACACCCTGACCTACTACACCATAGAGAAACAATGGCTCTCTATGGTCAGGGCGTGACAATTATTAAGTAACTGGTTCCACATCCTTTTTTAGTTTACTCAACTTTTCGATCAAAGTGTTAACAGAACTTACAATTTTTAGTTATCTCCAAAATGTGAACTTAGGCAACATTTCTGTCAACTTAAATGATCTGTTTGCTCAACTTATGTCATATGTTCATTCAACTAGAAATTATTATTTGGACATCTTAACTAAAAAAGGCTGTGGAACTTATTATACACACACAAACAATGCTTTTGACATACAATGATTTCAACTTACATATTTAACACACATTGACATACATGATTACGTTGTGCATGTACATTTATACAGTTATTATTCAAGATGACCTAACCTGGTATTTGAACTCACAACCTCTTGGTCCACGGCATACTGATCTTCCTGTTATGCCACCATGTCTGTGTCAATGACATTTGCACTTCAAAGTAAATCTCAGCTCTGTTAAAATACACTCAACTAAAACAAATGTATTTGTCATAGTGATTAATGAGTAATATTAAAACAGAGTCATATGCCCCATCAACATAAGAATACTATACAGAAAACCTGAAAATTGCTGAAAATCAAATCCATGGTGAGAGAATCATGTATGTCAACGTGTCAAATATGTAAGTTGAAACATTGTATGTTAAAAGCATTGTTTGTGTGTGTATAATGAGTTCCACAGCCTTTTTTAGTTAAGATGTCCAAATAATAATAATTTTTGTGTGTCTGTGTAACCAGTTTTTTGTGTGTCTGTGTAACCAGATGCACTGCCCTTTATTGTTAAAATGACACAATAATTATTCATAGTTGAATAAACATAAAGAGCAAGCAAGAAAGGCATTTCACTGTACTAGTGCACGTGACGATAAAAACTTGAACCATATGAGACAAGTTGAGCAAATACATAATTTTAAGTTGACTGATTTTTTTGTGTACGTTTTCTGAAGTTGGAGCTCGGTTTTGGCCAACTAAAAATATTACATTCAGGTTACACTTCGATCAAAAATTCAAGTAAACTTAAAAAGGCTGCAGTTCCACTTACTTAACAAAGAATTAGTTGAAACTATTTTATATTTTTTTTACAGTGTATCTGGCAATGCCTTGTGTGACCTCGTAAAGTGTTCTCACACAGTGCTATACATGCAAGCATGTTGAATGAAAGGCTTGATTGATTGAGATGTGTGTGAAGTGGTATTCATTGGGGATAGGGGTGCGTTTGGTCTGAAAGCTTTGCTCAGACACTTGTGAGGCCATGGGTTTACCGGGGCTAAAGTCCCTAGGCCCAGGCTTGAGGGGGGCCCAAGAGGATGCAAAAAAAAAGATCATAAATATTTTTTTTATCCAACCACAGCTGTCAATGTTGAAAACACACCAGAGAGCATAATTTAACCACAGAGGATAAGTAGCTTATAAAAAAAAATGCCTGTGGATTAATTTTTATCACAAGCACATTTATCTGCCATAATAAAGCAAACACCAACATAAAGTGTCATAAAAGGGTGTTGGGCCACCACGAGCTGCCAGAACAGTTTCAATGCGCCTTGGCATAGGTTCTACAAGTGGACCTAAACCATGCCAGAATGTACCCACCCAATAATAAAGTATATACTTTGTATCCCTCGTTAACTCAAGCATTTCCTTTATTTTGGCAGTTACCGTTATGCCTACAGTCGGGAAGGCCACAGTTTGAGCAGCATGTGCGCCAAATATAGGCCTACAGCTTGTTGCATTGTGGCTATAGACATAGAGTATAATCCATAGAAAGGTTTTGTAACCTCTTACCCTGGCAATTGGACTCATGGGTACATTAGCAATGGAAGCCAGTTCTGATTTGAATGGGAATTACAATCTATGGATTATATTTCTATGGTTGTTTGCAGCTGTATTTAGCAGATTTCAAAATACAATCACGGGAAATACGCACAGTTTGGAAATCAAATACCTACTGCTGAAAAGAGAAGACTAATCTGTCTGTAAAACCAATAGAAAATGTTTTTTTTTGCTAACAGCAGCACAGTTATTCAAAGTAGCTCATCTCGTGATAGGCTTTTAGCATGGCGAGTGCACCAGCCAACACTGTGAGTAGCCTATGGCTTCATCTTCATCATTAGGTAAGTCAGTGTGCCAGTGGGGGGAAAACAACAAAACAAAGCCCCGGGGCCGATGATTTCTTATTCCGGCCCTGTGTGAGGGGGCTTCCCTGCTGGTCTCTTTCTCAAAGCGTACTGTAGACCAATTTTCAAACAGTTTTTTAACCGCTCTCCAAATCTCTTAACACCCTACATATCAATGTAATGCGCTGTCAAGTCTTTCCACTGCACCAAATACCCTCGTTTCAGACTACTAATTATCCGTACACCTCTGAAGACTCTAGCCACTTCCATGCCAGTCGGAATAACATTATTTTTCAGTGTTCAAGTGTCAAATAATAAAACATCTCTAATAAAATAAAAAAAGTATCCAAGATATGTCAAGACATAAGTAAACAAAATATTATCATACCCCCTTCCAAAAAAGAAGTCATGGAATAAGTAAAATTGCATAAAAAATATTACAATTGTGCTATATTGCCCTCCATCCTACCAAAAAGAACAAGCGTTCAAAGGTCAAACAAATGATTAAATACAACATTTCTAATTAAATAAAATAATAATACAAATTAAATAACAAAAAATAAGTAATGAAATAGCAAACCAAAAAATTGCAAGTTCAATGTATGAAAAAATACACAATATCAAGAGATTTATTTAAAAAAAACTACAAGTAATAAAAGTATTAAAAAGAAGAGGGTAATGTTCTGTGCGTGTATGTATATAAGGGTGGGTGAGCGCGTGGCAGTCGCTGCAAAAAGCCTCTTGAGAAGCAGGTGTGAAGAGTCAGCGAAAATAATCTCTAAATTGCAGATGATTGTCTGTGGTCGATTGCACGACCCGGTGTTAATGAAAGGGCTGTGGTGGATGTGGCCAGTTGCTCTGGTTTTCATTCTGACATTGCTTTTTCTCCCCATGGCCATTCTTCTCCAGTCTGCTGACACAATCAGGTCCTCAAACTCAGGGGAGCGCCAGGGTGAGGAGGTTCTTAAAAATGCATCCAGGTCCTCTGGGTTTATCTCCACATCAGACATCATGTCTTCAGTTGCCCCCGCAAATCGCTGTTTCTCTTCAGCAGAGAGTTCTTTTGACCGACTGGCCAGAGCCTGTGAAATTACAGGAGAGGATCAATTATTCTGTCCAATAAACACACGGTCTTGAACATTGGATTCTCAAAGTTAAAAAAGCACACACTAAAATCTGTGGGAAAAAGACTCAACTTTTCAAACTCAGGACTGTATTTAAAATGTATGGATTGGTTTACATTTATGAACTTTCCTGTCTCTGGCGACACCGCCTTTCGATCTATTAGGTCCCATTCCTTTGCTCTGTCTGGGGTGTCCGACAACTTATGCCTCTCTCTTTCAGTCCAAGAACGCAAAGGTAACCTGTCTAAATGACGATCGCCTCGTAGCCCTCACATCTGTAGCCATGAAATGCTTTGAAAGGCTAGTTATGGTTCACATCAACACCATCATCCCAGACACCCTGGACCTACTCCAATTTGCATACCACCCAAAAAATCCACAGATGACGCAATCTCTATCACACTACATACTGCCCTTTTCCACCTGGACAAAAGGAACACCTAGGTGAGAATGCTGTTCATTGACTACAGCTCAGCGTTCAACACCATAGTGCCCTCCAAGCTCATCATTAAACTCAGGACCTTGGGACTGAACACCTCCCTCGCAACTGGATACTGGACTTCCTAGTGGCCGCCACCAGGTGATGAGGGTAGGCAACAACACATCCGTTACACTGACCCTCAACACGGGGGCTTCTCAGGGCTGTGTGCCTAGCGCACAATTCCAACACATCATTAAGTTTGCTGATGACACAACGGTGGTAGGCCTGATCACTGACGATGATGATGAGACTATAGGTAGGAAATCAGAGACCTGGCAGTATAGTGCCAGAACAACAACCTCTCCCTCAATGTCAGCAAGACAATGGAGCTGATCGGGACAAGCTTTAACTCCCTGACTGATGTCTGAGAAGTTTCTTCAATATATCCATATAATTTTCCTACCTCATGAAGCCATCTATTTTGTGAAGTGCACCAGCCCCTCTGCAGCAAAGCACCCCAACAACATGATGCTGCTTCACGGTTGGGATGGTGCTCTTCGGCTTGCAAGCCTCCCCCTTTTCCCTCCAAACATAAGGATGGTCATTATGACCAAACAGTTCTATTTTTGTTTCATCAGACCAGAGGACATTTCTCCCAAAAATGTGATATTTGTCCCCATGTGCAGTTGCAATCCGTAGTCTGACTTTTTTATGGCGGTTTTGAAGCAGTGGCTTCTTCCTTGCTGAAGCTATATTTCAATATAGGACTTGTTTTAGTGTGGATATAGATACTTTTGCACCTGTTTCCTCCAGCATCTTCACAAGGTCCTTTGCTGTTGTTCTGATATTGTTTTGCAGTTTTGGCACCAAAGTACGTTCATCTCTAGGAGACAGAACGCGTCTCCTTCCTGTGTGGTATGACGGCTGCGTGGTCCCATGGTGTTTATACTTGCGTACTATTGTTTATATAGATGAACGTGGTACCTTCAGGCGTTTGGAAATTTCTCCCAAGGAT
Source organism: Oncorhynchus clarkii lewisi (assembly GCF_045791955.1). Classification (NCBI taxonomy): domain Eukaryota; kingdom Metazoa; phylum Chordata; class Actinopteri; order Salmoniformes; family Salmonidae; genus Oncorhynchus; species Oncorhynchus clarkii. The sequence goes on along the minus strand of NC_092163.1, from coordinate 28,074,244 downwards.
GAACCAGACTTGTGGAGGTCTACAATTATTTTTCTGAGGTCTTGGCTGATTTCTTTTGATTTTCCCATGATGTCAAGCACGAGTTTGAATGTAGGCCTTGAAATACATGAAATACAGGTGCACCTCCAATTGACTCAAATTATGTCAATTAGCCTATCAGATGCTTCTAAAGCCATGACATCATTTTCTGGAACCCGCAAAACACCCGTCTCAACGTCAACAGTGAAGAAGCAACTCCGGGATGCTGGCCTTCTAGGCAGTTGCAAAGAAAAAGCCATATCTCAGACTGGCCAATAATAATTCAATATTAATATTGGCAAATGAACACAGACACTGGACAGTGGATCTCTGCCTACAAGGCCAGCATCCCGGAGTCGCCTCTTCACTGTTGACATTGAGGCTGGTGTTTTGCGGATACTGTTTAATGAAGCTGCCAGTTGAGGACTTGTGAGGCGTCTGTTTGTCAAACTAGACACTCTAATGTTCTTGTCCTATTGCTCAGTTGTGCACCGGGGCCTCCCACTCCTCTTTCTATTCTGGTTAGAGCCAGTTTCCTCTGTGCTGTGAAGGGAGTAGTACACAGCATTGTACGATATTCATTTTCTTGGCAATTTCTCACATTGAATGGCCTTAATTTCTTGGAACAAGAATAGACTGATGAGTTTCAGAAGAAAGGTCTTTGTTTCTGGTCATTTTGAGCCTTTAATAATCCTCTTAAGTCTACCCCCTCCTTTTTCGAACATTCTGTTAAAAATCGCGCAACTTTTCAGCGTCCTGCTACTCATGCCAGGAATATAGTATATGCATATGATTAGTATGTGTAGATAGAAAACACTCTGAAGTTTCTAAAACTGGTTAAATCACGGCTGTGACTATAACAGATCGTGTGTTTCATTGAAAAGCGCAAGAAAAACTGCTCTCTGAAAGCTAAAAATGATTTCCATGCGTCACTTTCATGGGTTGTTAAAAGGGCACAAAATTAATTATCGACCTGCATGCAATTCCTATAGATTCCACACGATGTCGCCATTGTCGTCATTTTCAAGGGACTTTTTTCTTGGTAAATCCAACTAACTGGATTCCATTTCTTCCGGTCTCCACCAGGATGTTTTGAATGTGCACATTGGCAGCCATTGATTTGAAAACGAGGAGCTATTGAATATACATCGCCCTGTAATCATTTTGATAGATTATAAACGTTTACTAATACCTAAAGTTGGATTACAAAAGTATTTCGAAGTGTTTTGTGAAAGTTTATCGTCAACTTTTTTTATTTTAAAAAATGACGCAGCGTTTAAAAACGATGTTTTTTTCTGAATGACACAGCTTCCATAGAAAGCTATTTTGGGTATATATGGACCGATTTAAACGAAAAAAAGACCCAATAGTGATGTTTATGGGGCATATAGGAGTGCCAAGAAAGAAGCTCGTCAAAGGTAATGAATGTTTTATATTTTATTTCTGCGTTTTGTGTAGCGCCGGCTAAGCTATATCTTTGTTTACATCGCATTCAGGCATTTTGAGGTGTTGCATGCTATCAGATAATAGCTTCTCATGCTTTCGCCGAAAAGCATTTTAAAAATCTGACTTGTTGGCTAGGTTCACAACGAGTGTAGCTTTAATTCAATACCCTGCATGTGAATTTTGATGAAGGTTTGAGTTTTAACGAGTACATTTAGCATTTAGCGTAGCGCATTTGCATTTCCAGGTGTCTACTTGAGACATCTGCGTCTCAAGTAGGAGCAAGAAGTTAACTGTACTCCAGATACTCAACTAGTCTAAAGAAGGCCATTTTTATTGATTCTTTAATGTTTCTTGGTAATTTCTCTGACAAAACTGCACATTTTAGAGTGGACTTTTTCTGTCCCCAGCACAAGGTCCACCTGTGTAATGATCATGCTGTATAATCAGCTTCTTGATATGCCACGCTTGTCTGTTAAATGGATTGTCTTGGTAATGGAGAAATGCAAAAAGAGAAATAAGCTTTTAGTACATATGGAACATTTCTGGGATATTTTATTTCAGCACAGAAACATCGAACCAACACTTTACATGTTACGTTTATATTTTTGTTCAGCGTAGATTGAGTGTCAGTGTAGATTCTGTGTCGCAATCATTTCAAAGCGCAAGGCAGATGATGTCTAACTCAGGACTTGCCCCATGAAAGACTGTGGCAAGTGCCACAGACCTTTGGGAAAGATGGCATACTATGAACCTACAGCTAAGTTATATGATCAATTCACTCAATGGACAGGTAACAGCAAGACAGTCAACTTTCACGAAGGATTGCCATTGCAGCAAGAGCAGACCCAGGAGTTATTTTGGCAGGATAAACATTGTGTATTCATTATTATTTGTGTCGCCTCTGTAAAAGCATTTGTAATCTTGTCCCCCCAGTTGCCTATTCTCCTACTTAAAAACGAGTGTACATCGATAATATATTATAAAAGTTACTTTATTGCCGGGCCTTTCAGGACCTTGTCTATTTTCAATGTTATTCTATTAGAAACTTTTATTTAAAACGTTTTTTTTGTGAGTGTGATGTTTAGAACTTTCATGTGGCCTACTTGGGATTTCACCACCGGCTTCTTATCCGTTCAACAATACAGATCCAGGTCAAGCTCACACAGGTCGTTACGATTTCCTACAGACATTTCCATGGGAATGGGGTGATAAAGCAGATTAGTCCGTCATGCACTGGACGGACAACCATGTACTGCAACGTCGGGATGAAGTTCACAAAATGCAAGGGATTATGTGGAGACAGGCGAAGACCAAGGCGGAGAGGGAAACAAAAGAGACTGAAACTGGGGCTAGATTCTCTGAGCTATTTAAATGTTCATAATTTCACACCCATAGGCATGTCTGTATTGGACCCTATGCATGATCTTTTTGGGGACAGTAAAACACATTTTTACTATCGGGAAGAATTTTAGTGTGCTGAATGATGGAATACTAAGAAATATTCAGCTTAAAGTTGATGCACTGAAAGCACCTGCAGACATAGGCCAACAACCCGCTAAAATCTCATCAGGGTTTTCTCATTTCAATGCACAAGAATGGAAATGCGTTTACTCCTTATTTGCTCTTAAGGGACTTGTTGAGGATGCCCATTTGGATTTCTGAACCCATTTTGTGAAATCCTGTACCGTCTAATGTACAAGATGTATCACAATGGAACAAGTTAGAGAGGCTCATCGCCACTTGCAGCAAGTGTGAGAACTTTGCAAGGTCGTATGGAAAACCGCATTGCACACTAAATATGCATCTCCATAGTCACTTTAAGAAATGGGTTTTGGACTACGGTCCAGTATATGGTTTCTGGTAGTTTCCATTTGAGCGAGCACAATGTTGACATTTAATGGTTTCATAGGTACACAGAAGACAAACAATCACAGCATCTCAGTTCAGTTAACGAGAAGTTTTAACTGTCCAAAGGGTTAAAAGCAGGTTCTGGCCAACTGACTGGTAAAAGGAGAAACCTGTCATGAGAGAGATGAAACGCAGTACATGTAGGTCCTGATGGTACCAAGTACTTACATAATTGAGAATAAGGATCTGTGGGAATAAGGATTTGCCTGCCCCCTAAACAGCTGTTTGTCGTAGTAAGTGAAGATAGGAATGATGTGTATGGTGTCTTCACATTCATGTATCTCAACAAGGATTTCACTATTGTACAGCTGACAGAATAAAATGATAAGGTAGGGATGCTGTGAGAGGTTATATGCACTGATCAAAGTAAATGTTTTCGCTCATCATATGTACTTGCAAAGTGGTTCGCCACTGACAGACAGATGGGCCTACCACGCATTCAACCAGATGCAGAGCTAACACCAGGCATAGTAACGTATTTGTTTTCTTGTGGTGGGCTTGTTGGTCCAGCACATGAAAACACAGGCATTTCTCATGTCATAGCTCATGTAAATTGGTTCCAGAAACATCCAAATCAATATAATGTCAAGCCCCCTGTTAAGGTTTGGGGCAAGGCATTGAAGGCACAGTTTATTCCAGTTCAGTGAATTATAAAGAGCCGTGCATATTGCCTGTATAAAGTGCAGTTTACCCGTTTCAAGCAGAGCTGCTTGTTAGGCATTAGGCTACTTGGAGGTTAAACTATGAGAAATCAAGAAATCAGGTTAAACTATGAGCCTACCTTCGGGAATTTGAGAGAAAAGCTAATGTTTATTTCTTGTAGCGATAAAAAATAGTTTGATTATTTATCATTGTTTGTGTTTATTTCATAAAGTGTTTCATACTTTTTATACATTTTATTATCTGTTTTTTTTATATGGAACTTTGCATTGTACTGTGAAACTGATTGAGGTGTTAAAATCCGATTTGTCAACCAGCATTTTTAGCTTGGCCTTTAATCAATGACGGCTTTATGTTTTATGTTCTTTGATAACATTTGATCTCTTTTATTGCCGTGCTTGTTTTTTTCATTTTATTGTTTTAAGTGTGTTGCTCTTTTAAATGCACTTCAAATAACATTTTAATTTAAGTTTGATTAGATGTTGGATCTTTAATTGATGATTGTATGAATATAGACTCCATTAACTTTATAGTCAATCATTCTTATTAAGATGTATTCCAAATGTATGAGCTAGGTTATAGCAGTAGAGGCTGCTGAGGAGAGGACGGCTCATAATAATGGCTGGAACGAAGTGACTGGAATGGCATCAAACACATGAAAACAATGTGTTTGAGGTACTGTATTTGATACCCTTCCACTAATTCCGCTCCAGCCATTACCATGAGCCTGTCCTCCCCAATTAAGGTGCCACCAACCTCCTGTGGGTTGTAGGGCTACTAAATACATGTTTGGAGTAGATTGCCTGCTGAGCTGCACTGGGGTATGATATGAGGACAATAGACAAGGTGTTAGGGGCTAATAGCATGTGTGAAGATCCTTGACCTTTCAGAGCCATCAAGAGTGGTCCAGCTCTGCTTTTATTCTGACTTCTCAGTACTGAGTTTCTACTTCTTATTATCAAATATATTCTGACTTACATGTACACACCATTTTATGCAGTGATCAGAACTGTAATGTCTGTTTTACAAAATTATTCAGCCCCTTTACTTTCAGTGCAGCAAACTCTCTCCAGAAGTTCAGTGAGGATCTCTGAATGATCCAATGTTGACCTAAATGACTAATGATGATAAATACAATCCACCTGTGTGTTATCAAGTCTCCGTATAAATGCACCTGCACTGTGATAGTCTCAGAGGTCCGTCAAAAGCGCAGAGAGCATCATGAAGAACAAGGAACACACCAGGCAGGTCCGAGATACTGTTGTGAAGAAGTTTAAACCCGGATTTGGATACAAAAATATTTCCCAAGCTTTAAACATCCCAAGGAGCACTGTGCAAGCGATAATATTGAAATGGAAGGAGTATCAGACCACTGCAAATCTACCAAGACCTGGCCGTCCCTCTAAACTTTCAGCTCATACAAGGAGAAGACTGATCAGAGATGCAGCCAAGAGGCCCATGATCACTCTGGATGAACTGCAGAGATCTACAGCTGAGGTGGGAGACTCTGTCCATAGGACAACAATCAGTCGTATATTGCACAAATCTGGCCTTTATGGAAGAGTGGCAAGAAGAAAGCCATTTCTTAAAGATATCCATAAAAAGTGTCGTTTAAAGTTTGCCACAAGCCACCTGGGAGACACACCAAACATGTGGAAGAAGGTGCTCTGGTCAGATGAAACCAAAATTGAACTTTTTGGCAACAATGCAAAACGTTATGTTTGGTGTAAAAGCAACACAGCTGAACACACCATCCCCACTGTCAAACATGGTGGTGGCAGCATCATGGTTTGGGCCTGCTTTTCTTCAGCAGGGACAAGGAAGATGGTTAAAATTGATGGGAAGATGGATGGAGCCAAATACAGGACCATTCTGGAAGAAAACCTGATGGAGTCTGCAAAAGACCTGAGACTGGGACGGAGATTTGTCTTCCAACAAGACAATGATCCAAAACATAAAGCAAAATCTACAATGGAATGGTTCAAAAATAAACATATCCAGGTGTTAGAATGGCCAAGTCAAAGTCCAGACCTGAATCCAATCGAGAATCTGTGGAAAGAACTGAAAACTGCTGTTCACAAATGCTCTCCATCCAACCTCACTGAGCTCAAGCTGTTTTGCAAGGAGGAATGGGAAAACATTTCAGTCTCTCGATGTGCAAAACTGATAGAGACATACCCCAAGCGACTTACAGCTGTAATCGCAGCAAAAGGTGGTGCTACAAAGTATTAACTTAAGGGGGCTGAATAATTTTGCACGCCCAATTTTTCAGTTTTTGATTTGTTAAAAAAGTTTGAAATATCCAATAAATGTCGTTCCACTTCATGATTGTGTCCCACTTGTTGTTGATTCTTCACAAAAAAATACAGTTTTATATCTTTATGTTTGAAGCCTGAAATGTGGCAAAAGGTCGCAAAGTTCAAGGGGGCCGAATACTTTCGCAAGGCACTGTACCTATCAATATCTTTCAAAGTAGGAACAAAACACATATCATTTCTGGGTAATAATTCAATACCTTAGTGTGAATGTTTTCAATGAAAATGGTCAAAAATCATCAAAAATAGCTTCTTAGCAAAGAGTAATTTCTCAAACAAGAAGTTTGCTAGGACTGGTGTGGTCTGAGTAGGGAATGAACAACTGAAAACTAGCTGTTATTGTCAGAGGTTTGGAACTCTTTCTTATTGGTCTATTAACGAATTTAACGCCTGGTGATGGCACCAGGCAGGCCAAAACACGATCCCACCAAAACAGGCTGAAATTTCAGGCGCCTTTTTCAAACTGCTCTTACACTAAATGGACTATTATAATTTTTCAAAATTTCTCAGTAATATTCCAACCCCATAGTGTGGAAATATACACTGTATAAACCACAGGAAATCACATTTTTGACTACACTGGGCCTTTAAGTCTTTCTCTTCTCCCTCTCTCGCTCTCTCTCTCTCTCTCTCTCTTGTCTTCACAGACATTACAGTGTAGGTGATAACACCTGCTCCTTCCTGTTTATCATACAAATATGTCCCAGCCAGTGGAGCAGATGGGCCTTGTGTTGTTTGCACTTGAATGGGCAAACAATTCTGGTAACTAATAAAATATGGTGGGCCATCTTGACTGTGTTGTATGGTGAGTAGACTGTACAGAGTTTTAAAAAAGAAAATATGGTGGGGTTCAGCGATGCAATGACCATCCTTTTTGTAAATCGTTGAAACATACAGTACATTGAGCTTAGCATCGACACCAGATAGACAACAGCATAACTTCACAGAAGAAGACAAGGAAGAGAAGATGCAGAAGCAGAGGAAAAATAAGAAGAATCTGCCTCAGCTATACTGTATAGCCCCACTTCCATATCCTCAGTGCCAGCTAGGGGAGGATGGCCATTAGCATCTTTCCCTGCCTGGGAGTCTAGCGAGAGGAAAAGAGGGAAGGAGGGAAGAGAAAGGAGGAGATAGGGGATTCAGGCTGAGTGGGGCTGAGGAAGTCCTAGGATCGGGGGGATTGTGGTTTGGCCGAGTGCGTTTATCCAGCTCTGCAGCAGGCTTCTGAACCAGCACCTCAGGAAGACTCATTAAAGCGGTTGGCTGCTGTTCCACACTGATCTGTCTAATACCCCCATGTTCACAGGGCTTCGCTGAGGACACAGGAGGGGTTTGATCATATCCTTTCGGCGCAGACAATCCTAGCCACCAGCCATGAAGTTACTTCTGTGATTTACAGATTAGATGGGCCATCATCTGCCTTTGTCGGATGTTGTCACCTAAAGATAGCGCTCGGGTAGACATGGAAAAGGCATCCTTGTTAAGTATAGTTGAGCGGTTAAACAGGATGATTGTTGATTAGTTATAGGATGCTATCAACTGTGTTGATGGTGCCGACAGAGATGATCGCCTCACTTTGAGTTCTTAGGAAACTATGCAGTATATAGTTATTTTAATGTATTATTTCTCACATTGTTACCCCAGGAAATCTTAAGTCTTATTACATACAGCTGGGAAGAACTATTGGATATCAGAGCAATGTCAACTTACCAACATTGCGACCAGGAATCTACTTTCCCGAAAGCGGATCCTTTGTTCGGACCACCACCCAGGACAATGGATCTAATTCCAGTAGTCGACCAAAAACAACAGCGCCGCAGAAGAGGCAGACGAAGCGGCCACCTGGTCAGACTCTGTAGATGTGTACATCACCCACCGCTGATGAGTATACTACTAGCCAATGTTCAGTCTCTTGAGAACAAGGTAAACGAAATTCGAGCAAGGTTTGCCTTCCAGAGAGACATCAGAGACTGTAACATTCTCTGCTTCATGGAAACATGGCTCTCTCGGGATATGTTGTCGGAATCGGTTCAGCCACCGGGCTTCTCCATGCATCGCGCCAACAGAGATAAACACCTCTCTGGGAAGAGGAAGGGCGGGAGTCTATGCTTCATGATTAACGACTCATGGTGTAATTATATCAACATACATGAACTCAAGTCCTTCTGCTCACCCTACCTAGAATTCCTTACAATCAAATGCCGGCCATTTTACCAACCAAGAGAATTCTCGTCAGTTATAATCACAGCTGTGTACATTCTCCCTCAAGCAGACACCAAGACTGCTATCAAGGAACTTCACTGGACTATATGAAAACTGTAAACCATATATCCTGAGGCTGCATTTATTGTAGCTGGGGATGTTATTAACAAAGCAAATTTGAGAACAAGGCTACCTATATTCTACCAGCATATTGATTGGCATACGCGCATGGGCAATATCCTCGACCACTGTTACTCTAACTTCCGCGATGCATACAAAGCCCTCCCCAGGCCTCCCTTCGGCAAATCCGACCACGACGCCATCTTGCTCCTACCGTCTGATAGGCATAAACTAAAACAGGATGTACCAGTGATGAGAACCATTCAACGCTGGTCTGACCAATCGGAAACCACACTTCAAGATTGTTTTGTTCACGTGGACTGGAATATGTTCCGGTCAGCCTCAGAGAACAACATCGACCTATACGCTGACTCTATGAGTGCGTTTATAAAGAAGTGCATTGGAGATGTTGTACCCACTGTGACTATTAAAACCTACCCTAACCAGAAACCGTGGATGGATGACAACATTCACGCAAAACTGAAAGCGCAATCCACCGCATTTAACCATGGAAAGAGGTCTGGGAATATGACTGAATTTAAACAGTGTAGTTATTCCCTCCGCAGGGCAATCAAACAAGCAAAATGCCAGTACAGGCACAAGGTGAAGACGCATTTCAACAGCTCAGACACGAGATGTATGTGACAGGGTCTACAGGAAATCATGGACTTCAAAAAGAAAACCAGCCACGCCAAGAACACCGGACGTCAGGCTACCAAACAAACTAAACACCTTCTTTGCCTGCTTTGAGGATACTACAGTGCCACCGTTGCGGCCCACTACCAAGTACTGCACCTCCTTCTCTGTGGCTGACGTGAGTAAAGCATTTAAACTTGTTAACGCTCGCAAGGCTGCTGGCCTAGATGGCATCCCTCAGAGCATGCGCAGACCAGCTGGCTGGTGTGTTCACGGACATATTCAATCGGTTCCTATCCCAATCTGTTGTCCCCACATGCTTCAAGATGGCTACCATTGTTCCTGTACCCAAGAAGGCAAAGATAACTGAACTAAATGACTACCACCCTGCAGCACTCACTTCTGTCATCATGAAGTGCTTTGTGAGACTAGTCAAGGATCATATCACCTCCACCTTACCGGACACCCTAGATCCACTTCAGTTTGCATACCGCCCCAAAAGGTCCACAGACAACGCAATCGCCATCACACTGCACACTGCCCTATCCCATCTGGATAAACTGAAGAAATTTGGCTTGTCACCCAAAACCCTGACAAACCTTTACAGATGCACAATCGAGTGCATGCTGTCGGGCTGTATCACAGCCTGGTACGGCAACTGCACTGGCCTCAACCGTATGACTCTCCAGAGGGTGGAGCAGTATTCACAACGCACCTACAGCATCTAATGTCACAGGAAGGGAAAAAAGATCATCAAAGACATCAACCACCCGAGCCACTGCTTGTTCACACCGCTACCATCCAGAAGGCAAGGTCAGTACAGGTGCATCAAAGCTAGGACCGAGAGACTGAAAAACATCTATCTCAAGCCCATCAGACTGCTAAACAGCAATCACTAGCCACTTTAATAAGCAGATCACTAGCCACTTTATACAATGCCACATTTTAAATAATGCCACTTTAATAATGTTTACATATCTTACATTACTCATATCACGTGTATACTGTATTTTATACCATCTATTGCACCTTGACTATGCCTCTCGGCCATCGCTCATCCATATTCTTACATGTACATATTCTCATTCACCCCTTTAGATTTGTGTGTGTTAGGTAGTTGTTGGGGAATTGTTAGATTAATTGTTAGTTATTACTGCACTGTCATAACCTGAAGCACAAGCATTTCCCTACACTCTCATTAACCTCTGCGAGCCATGTGTATATGACAAATACAATTTTATTTTATTTTAACTGTTATTTTCGGGTTTGGTGTGGAATGGATCCACTGAGACAATTCAGATTTCTGTTTGTTAATGGTGAACTGTCATATGCAGTGCTTCCCCTATATTCATGCTAAATCATTGCCACCACTCCAATAAATATGATAAAATAAATAGATGTTGTTATAATGTTTGAGCCACTCCAACAACGCTTTCATTTATCTTTGTCACCATACTGTACGGCAAAGTCATCTCCAGGTGATTTTTTCCCCTAAGCTGTCAAAACTAAACGAAACAGTGTCCTACACCTCAGTTTGTGTGTTTTTTAACACAAAACCACTGTGCTACTTATTTGTTTGTACTTTGAATTTGTGTGAAACCTCATTAGCACTTTACTTGACACCTAGTGTCATAACACGTTAAGACACAGTCATAACCATGTCATATGTCATAACAGCTGACATAACTTGTCATATCTTGTCATAATATGGTCATAACACTGTTATGACCCATATATTTACTCCTGTCGTGACATAGATTGAGTTATTTTATGGCTGGTTATGATACCTACAAAAGAGTGTCAAAACCCACATTTATTCAAAAAAACAATTCTGCCAAGAAGTATGTTTATTATTTTATTTTTTTCTGAAATACTTTGTTGTTGTTGTAATGATTTATTTACATTCATGTTGTTTTATGACACTGTCATGAAGCATTATGACCGCCCTGTGTCACTTTGGACTAAGAAAGAAGTCACGCCCTGACCTGAGAACTCTGTTTTCTTAATATTTTGGTTAGGTCAGGGTGTGACTTGGGTGGGTACGCTAGTTTTTTGTATTGTCTAGTTTTTTTGTATGTCTAGAGTTTTGTAGGTCTAGGTGATTTGTATGTCTATGGTGGCCTGATATGGTTCCCAATCAGAGGCAGCTGTTTATCGTTGTCTCTGATTGGGGATCATATTTAGGTAGCCATTTCCCTTTGGTGTTTGTGGGATCTTGTCTATGTGTAGTTACCTGTCAGTACTCGTTTGTATAGCTTCATGTTTCGTTTTGTTATTTTGTTAGTTTGTTCAGTGTTCATTCTTTTAATAAATAAGAATGTACGCATACGACGCTGCGCCTTGGTCCACTCCTTCATACGACATTCGTGACAAAATCGTCTGTATGACACTGTAAAGAAGCATTATTACCATCATAATCATATAAGCCAGATAGGCCTATCACGTACATGCCCTTATATCAGTCATCAGTCAAAAAGAGGGTGTCTGGTCCTGCTCCTGAAATATGCTCCTGCATTCATCCCAGTCCTCAGCAACAGAGCATTGGTATATGCGCATTTACAATTATAATTTAATTTGGTAAAAAAATAAAAATAATATTCAACATAAACACGTAGGCCATGCTGTAATTGAACGTTTTGCCTTGTGTGGTAAGCATTGTTGGTTTTGACACTCTTATATAGGTGTCATAATCAGCCATGAAATAACTACTGTGGGAGGTTTTGTGGGTTTTGACACTCTTATGTAGGTGTCATAACCAGCCATAAAATAACTCAATGTATCTCACAACAGGTCTAAATATATGTGTCATTACAGTGTTATGAACATATTATGACAGGTTATGACAAGTTATGTCAGCTGTTATGACATATTATGACATGTCATAAAGTGTTATGACACTGGGTGTCAAGTAAAGTGCTACTGAAACCTCGGAGGCCACATTGTGTTGTCTTTCACTGAACAAACATTATGCCCTCACAAACAGACAGAGATAAATGAAACCTGAGAAATGAAAATGGTGTGAAAGGGTTGTCATTCCTACCCCAGGAATGGGTTTGGGTGGTGTATTTAGACCCCCATTACGTGGTGGATCTGTTTCAGCACAACAGGACCTAAGCAGGGAACTGTCAGAGGCCTGAGGAGACAAGCTCTCCGTATACTGAAGTGTTTGATCAGATGAGCTGCACTCAATCTCCTCAAGGTCTTGTCTTAGTGCTCAACAACACTTCTCTTGTGGATTTCCTTTGTTTTCGTCAAGTACACAAGGTCTCACTGTTTGACTTTCCATTATGCCGAAGTAAAAGTGTCACTAACTCGGTAGTGTTGTTTTTTGATTCAGTGCTTATGTATACAAACACTTTGTGCTGTATGCCGTACGAGTCGTATTTGTTTTCGCGTGAGCGTCAAGTATTGTTTTACGGTAGCTGTACCCAACTGCATATTGCTTTCTGAAAAGGTAAAAGAATGAGAGGTAACATATTGTTGCTTTGCAATACATTTGATTGCCTTTTGGAATGATCTCTTGTATATTATTGCATGCACCTATACTCACAGATCAATTCTGGTTCAAATGTGCGTTGCCAGGTAAATTGAGAGAAATCACGCTCATTTCAATGTGGTTCTTCTTTGACCAAGCCACTTATCCACTTCGAGCTCACCAGGGCTCTCAAGCAGCACAACAGGCAGGATATTAGCACGGGGCTAACCTTACACCCAACCCGTAATGACAGAGTTAATAACACTTGTCCCAGGAAACTGGGGGGCAGATGCAGGATGTATCTCTTTGTAAGTATGTTGTCAGTAACAAAGTTTGTGTGATTAGACGGGAGTTAAAGTGTAATTAAAAGAGTTTAAGTAGACATAGCACCATCTCAAGGGATCATGTAGCCTGTACCCTACCTTCGGGGGGGGAAGCGAGGAGGAGGTTAATTAAATAAATGTCTGTGGGTTATTGAATGTGCTCTCTCCTGAGCAAAGTGGTGCCTTCTCCCAACCTGAGAGTAGAGGAAGACAGTTAATGACTCTGTTTTATAAAACCACTTTAGCTCTTACTTACGTCCCAGACAGTGTGAGGCTATTCTCTCTTTTCGTCCGCAAGGGAGATGGTCCCACCATTTTTCTCCCATCCATTAGCGAATTACCTGCCCCTCCCCTCTCTCTGCCATTAGATGAATTAATCTTCACTTGGAAAACAATGAAGTACTATTCCTCCTTTGTTGTAGGGCTGCGGGGAGATGGAGAGTGAAATTAGGGGTGACATGAAGAGGATCGGAAGACCTGAAGAGTATAATTTTCTGTAAAGAAACCAGCAAGGTCAGGTGATATTCTTATGAACACCTAATTTATATAATTAATTCGTGTTTATAACCACTTTTAAACCATTATCAAATACTTTAGTAAAATGTTAAAAATATTCCTGCATGTACATTTACATGTACAAATACTTTATTAACCATTAGTAAAATGTTATAAATATTCCTGCATGGAATATAAATATTCCTGCATGTACGTTTACGCTCACACAAAAACAAATACTACTCGTATGGCATACAGCACAAAGTGTTTGTATACATAAGCACTGAATCAAAAAACAACACTACCCAGTTAAAAACAACACTACTTCTACTTTGACATAATGGAAAGTCAAACAGTGAGACCTTGTGTACAGAAAGTTTTCATACCCCTTGACTTATTTCACATTTTGTTGTGTTACAGCCTAGATGTTTCTCTCTCATCAATCTACAAAACATCATAATAACAGTGAAAACATGTTTTTAGACATTTTTGACATTTTTTAAAATGTATTGATAATACAGAAATATCTCATTTACATACAGCACCAGTCAAAAGTTTGGTCACACCTATTCAAGGGTTTTTCTTTATTTGTACTATTTCTACATTGTAGAATAATAGTGAAGACATCAAAACTATGAAATAACACCCAAAATATATTTTTCCCTTTTTTCTAAATGTACTAACCCAAAAAGTGTTAAACAAATCAAAGTGTATTTTATATTTGAGCAGTGGCAAACAAGCAATCTTCATGTCTTCTCACATATTTTCAATGGGATTCAAGTCTGGGCTTTGGCTGGGCCACTCAATGACTTTCACATTCTTGTTATGATGCTATTCCAGCATTGCTTGGCTGTATGTTTGGGGCCAATGTCCTGTTTCTAGTTCCTGTTGGAACATACAGTATATCTTCACCCCATTCTAAGGTCGTTTGAACTTTGAAGCAGGTTCTCATCAAGGATTTTCCTGTATTTGGCTCCATTCATTGTTCCCTCTATCCTTACTTGTCTCCCAGTCCCTGCATTGTAGTTGTAGTGACATCTCACAGATTATCAAAGGACATTGGATGCGCCTGAGCTCTGGGAGTGTCACAGCAAAGGAGTGTGAAAACTTATGCAAATTAGATATTTATATTTCAGAGTGAAGCTTCTTCAGAGTGCAAACAATCTTAGACTGGGGTGAAGATTTACGTTCCAACAGGACAATGGCACCAAGCATATAACCAAAGCAACACTGGAATGGCTTCAGATCAAAAATTTGAAAGTCCCTGAGTGGCTCAGCCAAAGCTCAGACTTGAATCCCATTGAAAATATGTGGAAAGACTTGAATATTGCTGTTCACCACCGCTCCCCTTCTAACTTAACACAGCTTGAGAAAATCTGCAAGGAAGAATGGGAGAAAATCCCCAAATCAACATGTGCAAAGCTGATACAGACATACCCAAGATTAAAGTTGTAATCACCGCCAAAGGTGCTTCTATGAAGAATTGACTCATGGGTGTGAATACTTATGTAAATGAGATGTTTCTGTATTTCATTTTCAATATTTTTGCAAGAATTTCTAAACACATGTTTTAACTTAGTTATTTTGGGCTATTGCGTGTAGATGGTTGAAAAATTCAGGCTGTAGCAACAAAATGTGGAATAAGTCAAGGGGTATACATTCTTTCTGAATGCGCTGTATGTAGTACATACCAAAAAAACATGTTTTGGGGTTGACAAAAGCTAAAAAGACTCAGTTCACATGAGTACCACAACCAAAATACATGACCTATTCACTATCAAGTTATTCCAGCACATTGATCTTAGATACCTGCTGTAGTTTTGTTGGTTCACTTTGCTTTAAGTAAACCACTGGCCATGATGCTTATGATTCAAACATTCTCAAACAACTGTGTGCTGCAATACAAATGTTTATTGTACATTTTGCCAATAGATCCCCAATTTCCTACTATACAAGTACGAAGCAGTGTACATAGAAATGCAAATTATTATTTCAATTTCCCCTAAGGTGCATCAGAAAAACAGAGTAAGCACACAGTCTTTGAGTGATCGGAATGTTCAACCAGTGTGTTTGGGATAAATAAGTACATTGATGAGACTTAATGGGGGGGGGGGGGGGGGGGGATGGACATGGCTGTTGTGTGTCGTAAGGACTTCTCACCCAAAATCTCTTCCACATCGATGTATGAATTAGGTCTTGTTATGTGTTTACCATCTCCATGTGTTTGCATTGGCACAACGGTGGATATTATGTATATGGCATGCCAGTGACAAGTTGATTTTTAATGTCATGTGTCTTGTCCTGGAGGCAGAACTGAGTGATTTCCCCTTAGATAGACCAGCTGCAAAGTCAAAATTGCCTATATTTTCAAATGATCTGAAAACAAAAATGTGGTCTTAATGTAAGGTTAGTGCTAGGCATTAGGGTTAGGTTTTGGGATAGCGGGCAGCATTTTCACTTTTGGATGAATAGCGTGCCCAGAGTGAACTGCCTCCTACTCTGTCCCAGATGCTAATATATGCATATTATTATTAGTATTGGATAGAAAACACTCTGAAGTTTCTAAAACTGTTTGAATGATGTCTGTCAGTATAACATAACTCAAATGGCAGGCGAAAACCTGAGAAAAATCCAACCAGGAAGTGGGACATCTGTGGTTTGTAGTTTTTCAAAGCTTGGCCTACCGAGTACACATTGAGATATGGACACATGAAGATGGATAACTGGGCTGAACACGCTAACAACAAGTGGCTATTTGGACATAAATGATGGAACTTTATGGAACAAATCAGTAATTTATTGTCGAACTTGGATTACTGGGAGTGCCTTCTGATGAGGATCATCAAAGGTAAGTGAATATTTCTGGTGTTGTTTCTAATTTTGTTTATTCCAAAATTGCGGCTATTCCTCTGGCCGTTTTGAGTTCTGAGCACCGTTCTCAGATTATCCTTTTCCGTAAAGTTTTTTTGAAATCTGACACAGCGGTTGCATTAAGGAGAAGTCTATCTTTAATTCTGTGAATAACACTATATTTTATCAATGTTTATTATTAGTATTTCTGCAAAATCACCAGATGTTTTGGAATCAAAACATTACTTTACGTAAGGCCCCAATGTAACCTGAGATTTGTGGATATAAATATGCACATTATCGAAAAAAAAACCTGCATGTATTGTGTAACATGATGTCCTATGAGTGTCAGCTGATGAAGATCATTAAAGGTTAGTGATTCATTTTATCTATATTTCTGCTTTTTGTGACTCCTATCTTTGGCTGGAAAAATGGCTGTGTCTTTTTTTGACTTGGCGGCCATCTAACATAATAATATGTTCTGCTTTAGCTGTAAAGCATTTTTGAAATTGGGCACGATGGGTAGATTAACAAGATGTGTATCTTTCATTTGCTGTATTGGACTTGTTAATGTGTGAAAGTTAGATATTTCTAAAAAATATTTTTGAATTTTGCCTTTTCAGCGGAATGTTGTTGAGGTGTTTCGCTAGCGGAACCCCTGCGCTAGGAAGGTTAAACCACTCTGCAGAGCTGCATCCAAAACAAGAGTCATGATAAAAAACGCAAACCTCACGACCAAATTGTCTCTTAATTGTTTTAGCTAAATTCTCAATTAAGGGCATGTGAATATATGAAAGGGCTACAATATATAACATTGTATTTCAAGACCATAGCACTACAGGCTTTTACCAGATATGTCACTTTCACATGTGCTATTAACCCTTTCACACTACCATCACATGGGTGTGATCATTCTACAGTGGTCCCTGAAGCGTATGATCACACCAGTGTGATTAGAATGCTTATTTAGAACGCTTATTTAGAATGGCCAGTTTCGAATGACGCAACAATCAGCATTTGAGCTGGCCACACTTTTTTTCAGAAACTATTAACACAAACACACCCCTTACAAAGTTATGTCCATAATGTGAGCAGTTTATTTGTGGATGCAATGTTCAGATATTCACAGAAGTATCTATAGCATAACACAATCATCCAAACTGGAAAAATGTAGACTACATTTGTCCTAGCGCTAACTGAGGAAAGATTGACGCAACACAAGCGGTCATATTTGTATAACTCTCGGCTGGCGAACTACAATATGAATTAGCTAATAGTAAGTACTATTTATAAATCATCACATCATGGGTGAGCTCACTATTTATTGAAATAATTGAATAAAACACTTTCTAGAAATCGAAAGTAATCCGACGATTAGTTTCAGCGTGCCGCCATGCTTTCTTTCCTCACAGAAACCAAAGATAATAAGAGAAGACAAGATGAGTTTGGTCTGTTTATAGTATGCATTTTGAAGCGGAGTGTTGTCTTCCATCGTTCATATCCCACAATTCACTTCCTGAAGTTCTAAAAAAATTAGTGAACCCTTACTCACCTCATTCTTTTATAGCATCTTTGGTCCGACATCTTTGGTCCGTGAAACCCAGAATGCATTGTATGTCAACAAACATGGCTCCAAACACATAGCTGGAATTAGCTTAGCTCATAATCAATACAACCTTCAAAAAATTATTTTACACACATTGCCCATTACAATCTATGCAAGAATCTGAATGCATGATTCATCACCGTTACTTGAAAAAATGTGAATAAAACAGTAAATATATCAATAATTACCATACAAAACATTTTCTGACTGTGATTTATTTGATAGAAATGGCGCGTGCCGGCAGTCAATCATGTAACCTCTCACTCCCACTCTGAGCCATTCAGTGTTGTTATGCTAGTGAGCTAAGCTGTAGCATTAGCAATGTATTTTAAGAAGCAGACAATTAACAAACGCGGAAATTCTGGATAATTTTTTTACAATTCTGACAATGAGTCTGAGTATGAAAGTCAGGAATTCACATTATTAACAGCTTTGTAGAATGCACTCAGAAAACGACCAAGTGGTACAAGAAGATATTTTTCAAGGTAGCTTCAAATTACAAGTCAATAATTCTGACGTAATTAGCATTGTTTTACAGAGCTAATAGAATAATGTAGCTAGCTACATAAGTATGATTGAATATAACACCATAAAGGTTATGAAATGAGTAACGTTACCACATGTGTCTGCGGTTATAAGGACTATACACATATACAGTGGGGCAAAAAAGTATTTAGTCAGCCACCAATTGTTCAAGTTTTCCCACTTAAAAAGATGAGAGAAGCCTGTAATTTTCATCATACGTACACTTCAACTATGACAGACAAAATGAGAGAAAAAAAATCCAGAAAATCACATTGTAGGATTTTTAATGAATTTATTTGAAAATTATGGTGGGAAATAAGTATTTGGTCAATAACAAAAGTTTATCTCAATACTTTGTTTTATACCCTTTGTTGGCGATGACAGAGGTCAAACGCTTTCTGTAAGTCTTCACAAGGTTTTCACACACTGTTGCTGGTATTTTGGCCCATTCCTCCATGCAGATCTCCTCTAGTACAGTGATGTTTTGGGGCTGTTGCTGGGCAACAGGGACTTTCAACTCCGTCCAAAGATTTTCTATGGGGTTGAGATCTGGAGACTGGCTAGGCCACTCCAGGACCTTGAAATACATCTTACGAAGCCACTCCTTCGTTGCCCGGGCGATGTGTTTGGGATCATTGTCATGCTGAAAGACCCAGCCACGTTTAATCTTCAATGCCCTTGCTGATGGAAAGAGGTTTTCACTCCCCATTCATTCTTTCCTTTACATGGATCAGTCGTCCTGGTCCCTTTGCAAAAAAACAGCCCCAAAGCATGATGTTTCCACCCCCATGCTTCACAGTAGGCATGATGTTCTTTGGATGCAACTCAGCATTCTTTGTCCTCCAAATACGACGAGTTGAGTTTTTACCAAAAAAGTTATATTTTGGTTTCATCTGACCATATGACATTCTCCCAATCTTCTTCTGGATCATCCAAATGCTCATAAGCAAACTTAAGACGGGCCTGGACATGTACTGGACATGTACTTTGGTCCCAGCTCTCTGCAGGTCATTCACTAGGTCCCCCCGTGTGGTTCTGGGATTTTTGCTCACTGTTCTTGTGATAATTTTCACCCCACGGGGTGAGATCTTGCGTGGAGCTCCAGATCGAGGGAGATTATCAGTGGTCTTGTATGTCTTTCATTTCCTAATAATTGCTCCCACAGTTGATTTCTTCAAAGCAAGCTGCTTACCTATTGCAGATTCAGTCTTCCCAGCCTGGTGCAGGTCTACAATTTTGTTTCTGGTGTCCTTTGACAGCTCTTTGGGCCTGGCTATAGTGGAGTTTGGAGTGTGACTGTTTGAGGTTGTGGACAGGTGTATTTTATACTGATAACAAGTTCAAACAGGTGCCATTAATACAGGTAACGAGTGGAGGACAGAGGAGCTTCTTAAAGAAGAAGTTACAGGTCTGTGAGATCCAAATACTTATTTTCAACCATAATTTGCAAATAAATTCATAAAAAATCCTACAATGTGATTTCTGGATTTTTTTATAATTTTGTCTGTTATAGTTGAAGTGTACCTATGATGAAAATTACAGGCCTCACTCATCTTTTTAAGTGGGAGAACTTGCACAATTGGTGGCTGACTAAATACTTTTTTGCCCCACTGTATATTATGCTCCACACACAGTGAGCTACAGTAGAAACGGTATAACAAGACATACAGAAACTATTATAATGTAATAAGGCACTTACTTTGATAGAAACACAGTCTGGATTTGATTCTGGGTGTCTGTAGTGACGCCTCTCGCACTGAGATGCTGTGCCTTAGACAGCTGCGCCACTTGGGAGTCATAAGGCCAGGGTAGCTTCAAAATACAACACAGGCTAATACTTCTCTGACGCAATTAGCATTGTTTTCCAGAGCTAATAGAATAATGTATCTAGCTACCTAAGCATTGAGCAAAACACCATAAAGGTTATGAAAAGAGTAACGTTACCTGGCGTATCCGCGGTTATAAGGAATATACACAAAAATATTATGCTAAGTAGAAACGACATAACACGACATGCAGAAACTATTATAACGTAATAAGGCTCTTACTTTGAAAGAAACTCACACATTTCCAAAGTTATTATTGGTAACGAAAACAACTATGACTGCGATGCAGGCAAGAGACGGAAAATGTATTGAACTGCACTAACAATTGGGAAGTGTTTGGGGAATTTTGTCCGGGTCAGAAATGTCTAAAAAATGTATTGGTCCGCAAAAGTAAAAATGACTACTTTTATGTGAATGAGGCGGAACACTCCTCAAATCAAACTGTTCTTAGAAAATAAAAAAACTTGTCAGAAAATAATTTTAAATTGAAGTTGAAAACAGCCTATGAATAAAAACAAGCTGCATGCCTTGGTTTGAGGGCAGTGGAGATTAAATGTACTGTTGTGTAACAATCACATTCTGGAACGGAGAGAACGTTCTAACATCACGGGCATGAAAAAACTCACGCTGGGGCGACCTTTAGAGATATTTGGAACTCACGCATGAAAGGGTTAATATGTTAGGAGTTAACAAAAAAAATAAAATTCTCTCATGTGCTTATTTTCTTTACTACCCCAGTACTAAGCTTTTATAACAACTACTAGTGTTTCTACCTTATCTGGTGTAATACTTTCTACGATGAGAATATATTTTATAGTGTATCTGTCATGCGTAGGTGTAATAGGTGGCAGGGAAGTCAGGCGCAGGAGAGTCAAATGGAGTGTAAAATGGAGTCTTTTAATAAAGTCCACGGAGTATGCTCCATAACACTAAATGTACATAAACATGGGTACGAGGACCCGACGCGCACCTATACAACAATCACACTACACTGACAATTAAACAATCTCTGACAAAGACATGAGGGGAAACAGAGGGTTAAATACACAACAGGTAATGAATGGGATTGAAAACAGGTGTGTGGGAAGACAAGACAAAACCAATGGAAAATGAAAAAAGGATCAATGATGGCTAGAAGACCGGTGACGTCGAACGCCGAGCACCGCCCGAACAAGGAGAGGCAACGACTTCGGCAGAAGTCGTGACAGTACCCCCCCCCCGACGCGCGGCTCCAGCTGCGCGTCGACACCGGCCTCGGGGACGACCCGGAAGGCGAGGTGCAGGGCGATCCGGATGGAGACGGTGGAATTCTGATAACATGGAAGGATCTAACACGTCCTCCACCGGAACCCAGCATCTCTCCTCCGGCCCGTACCCCTCCCAGTCCACGAGGTACTGAAGGCCCCTCGCCCGACGTCTCGAATCCAAAATGGATCGAACAGAGTACGCCGGAACCCCCTCGATGTCTAGAGGAGGCGGAGGAACATTACGCACTTCAGCCTCCTGGAGCGGGCCAGCCACCATCGGCCTGAGGAGAGACACATGGAACGAGGGGTTAATACGGTAATGAGTGGGTAGTTGTAACCTATAACATACCTTGTTCACTCTCCTCAGGACTTTAAACGGCCCCACAAACCGCGGACCCAGCTTCCGGCAGAGAAGGCGAAGGGGCAGGTTTCGGGTCGAGAGCCAGACCCTGTCCCCTGGTGCGAACACTGGGGCCTCACTGCGGCGACGGTCTGCGCCAATTTTCTGGCGCCTTATGGCACGCTGAAGGTGGACGTGGGCTGCCTCCCAGGTCTCCTCAGCGTGCCGAAACCAATTGTCCACCGCAGGGGCCTCGGTCTGGCTCTGATGCCAAGGAGCCAGAACCGGCTGATACCCTAATACACATTGAAAGGGAGTAAGGTTAGTGGAGGAGTGACGTAGCGAGTTCTGAGCCATCTCTGCCCAGGGCACGAACTTCGCCCACTCCCCCGGCCGATCCTGGCAATAAGACCGCAGAAACCTACCCACATCCTGGTTAACTCTCTCCACCTGCCCATTACTCTCGGGGTGAAAACCTGAGGTAAGACTAACCGAGATCCCTAGACGCTCCATGAACGCCTTCCAGACCCTTGATGTGAACTGGGGACCCCGATCAGACACTATATCCTCAGGCACCCCATAGTGCCGGAAAACGTGTGTAAACAGGGCCTCTGCAGTTTGTAAGGCCGTAGGGAGACCGGGCAAAGGGAGGAGACGACAGGACTTAGAAAACCGATCCACAACGACCAGGATCGTGGTGTAACCCTGTGAAGGTGGAAGATCGGTCAAAAAATCCACCGACAGGTGCGACCACGGCCGTTGAGGAACGGGTAGAGGTTGTAGCTTACCTCTGGGCAGGTGTCTAGGAGCCTTGCACTGGGCGCACACCGAGCAGGAAGAAACATAAATCTTCACGTCCTTAGCTAAAGTGGGCCACCAGTATCTCCCGTCAAGACAGCGCATCGTCCGACCTATCCCAGGATGACCAGAGGAGGGTGACGTGTGAGCCCAATATATCAATCGGTCGCGGACAGCAGACGGAACGTACAGACGACCAGCTGGACACTCAGGGGGAGAAGGCTCTGCACGTGACGCCCGCTCAATGTCCGTGTCCAGCTCCCACACTACTGGCGCCACCAAACACGAAGCTGGGAGTATGGGAGTGGGATCCATGGACCGCTCCTCTGTGTCATACAGCCGAGACAATGCGTCTGCCTTAACGTTCTGGGAGCCTGGTCTGTAAGAAAGAGTAAACACAAAACGAGTGAAAAACATGGCCCACCTTGCCTGGCGAGGATTCAATCTCTTTGCCTGCCGGATATACTCCAGATTGCGGTGGTCAGTCCAGATGAGAAAAGGGTGTTTAGTCCCCTCAAGCCAATGCCTCCACACCTTCAAAGCTTCTACGACAGCTAACAGCTCCCGGTTCCCCACATCATCGTTTCGCTCCGCCGGGCTGAGCTTCTTTGAAAAGAAAGCACAGGGGCGAAGCTTCAGTGGCGTACCCGAACGCTGAGAGAGCACTGCTCCTATCCCAGCTTCGGATGCGTCCACCTCCACTATGAATGGCAAAGAGGGATCCGGATGAGCCAGCACAGGCACCGAAGTAAACAGAGTCTTCAGGTGCTCAAAAGCCCTGTTCGCCTCAGCCGACCACCGCAAGCACACCGGGCCCCCCTTTAGCAGTGAGGTAATGGGAGCTGCCACCTGACCAAAACCCCGGATAAACCTCCGGTAGTAATTGGAAAACCCCAAAAAACGCTGCAACTCCTTTACCGTGGTTGGAGTCGGCCAATTACGCACGGCTGTAATGCGGTCGCTCTCCATCTCCACTCCTGAAGTGGAAATCCGATGCCCTAGGAAGGAGATGGATTGTTGGAAAAACAAGCATTTCTCAGACTTGACATATAGATCATGCTCCAACAGGCGACCAAGCACCCTGCGCACCAGGGACACATGCTCGGCGCGTGTAGCAGAGTATATCAGAATATCATCGATATACACCACTACACCCTGCCCGTGCAGGTCCCTGAAGATCTCATCTACAAATGATTGGAAAACTGATGGAGCATTCATCAACCCATATGGCATGACCAGGTACTCATAATGACCTGAGGTGGTGCTAAATGCCGTCTTCCACTCATCACCCTTCTTAATACGCACCAGATTGTACGCACTCCTGAGATCCAATTTTGTGAAAAAACGTGCCCCGTGCATTAACTCAATAATCGTATTGATCAGAGGTAGCGGGTAACTATATTTCACTGTGATTTTATTAAGACCTCGATAATCAACGCACGGGCGTAAACCGCCATCCTTTTTTTTCACAAAAAAGAAACTCGAAGAGACGGGTGAAATGGATGGCTGAATGAACGAATGAATGATGCAGGGATTCAGAGATATATGTCTCCATAGCCTCCGTCTCCGCTTGCGACAGGGGATACACGTGACTCTTGGGATATGCAGCGTCTACCAGGAGATCTATCGCACAATCCCCCAGTCGATGGGGTGGTAATTGAGTCGCCTTCTTTTTACAGAAGGAGAGAGCCAAATCGGCATATTCGGGGGGAATGCGCACGGTGGAGACCTGGTCTGGACTTTCCACCGTAGTAGCACCAACGGAAACCCCTAAACACCTACCTGAGCATTCTCGCGACCACCCTGTGAGAGCCCTCTGTGGCCAAGAAACAGTGGGGTTATGACAAACTAACCAGGGTAGGCCTAGCACCACAGAATACGCAGGAGAATCAATAAGGAAAAGACTAATCTTCTCCTTGTGACCCTCCTGCGTTATCATACACAAAGGTGCGGTTACCTCCCTGATAAACCCTGACCCTAATGGTCGACTATCTAAGGCATGAATAGGGAAAGGCATATCCACAGGAACAATAGGGATCCCTAAACTATGAGCTAGACTTTTATTAATGAAATTCCCAGCCGCACCCGAATCTACTAGCGCCTTATACTGGGAATGCAGTGAAAAATCAGGAAAAAAGACAGAGACAAACAGCAGAGGGCTCTGGATGAGAATGGTGCCTACTCACCTGGGGTGACGCCAGAATGCCCTGCCTGCCCTCTCTATTCTCAGAGGAACCAACCCGGCACCGACCAGCAGTGTGCTCTCTGCGACCTTGAATGGTGCTCGAGCGGACATGTCCACCAGCTGGTTGAAGGTGAGGGTGGTGTCTCTACAGGCCAGCTCCCGACGGACGTCCTCGCGTAGACTACAACGGTAATGGTCGATCAGGGCCCTGTCGCTCCATCCAGCGCCGGCAGCCAAGGTCCTAAACTCCAAAGCAAAATCCTGTGCACTCCTCGTCTCCTGCCTCAGATGATAGAGAAGCTCACCCGCTGCTTTGCCTTCAGGTGGGTGATCGAATACTATCCGGAATTGGCGGGTGAACTCCTCAAAATGGTCCAGCGCCGCATCCTCCCTACTACACACAGCGCTGGCCCATTCCAGGGCTTTCCCGGTGAGGCATGAGACGAGGGCGTAACTCTTCTCACGGTCAGATGGTACTGGGGAGGCCGTGGCTAGATACAAGTTCAGTTTAAGGAGGAAACCCTGGCAGCCGGCAGTATCTCCGTTGTATCCCGTAGGTAGGGATAAATGGATCCTCGATTCCGGAGAGGAAAAATCGTTCACGGGAGATTCCGGTTGTGGTGGTGGTGGCGCTGGAGAAACTCCCTGTCTCTCCCAGCGATCCATTTTCATGACAATGTGATCCATGACGGAGCTGATAACGTCAAGCTCCCTAGCTTGTTCCTGAACGCGTTCCTCCAGCTCCATGGGCATAGTGTCCTCTCCTGCTGACTTCATATATTGGTCAGAGATTCTGTCATGCGTAGGTGTAATAGGTGGCAGGGAAGTCAGGCGCAGGAGAGTCAAATGGAGTGTAAAATGGAGTCTTTTAATAAAGTCCACGGAGTATGCTCCATAACACTAAATGTACATAAACATGGGTACGAGGACCCGACGCGCACCTATACAACAATCACACTACACTGACAATTAAACAATCTCTGACAAAGACATGAGGGGAAACAGAGGGTTAAATACACAACAGGTAATGAATGGGATTGAAAACAGGTGTGTGGGAAGACAAGACAAAACCAATGGAAAATGAAAAAAGGATCAATGATGGCTAGAAGACCGGTGACGTCGAACGCCGAGCACCGCCCGAACAAGGAGAGGCAACGACTTCGGCAGAAGTCGTGACAGTATCGTGTCTTATTTTTGTCTCCTGCTATCACAGTGAGGGAACGCCGTTGTCATAACGGCATACAGTACTACTGCAGTTTGTTTTTCAGAAAAGGGCATGTTACATCATGTACATAGTTTTTTCCCATTGTGTGGAACTGTGGTTAATAGGGCACTGAGGTAGACTTGTGAATAGTGTGTCACTGGTTTAAATACAGGATAAAGGCATTACCCATAAATCCTTAAGCATCAAACTGTACCAGCAGCCTTACCACAGTTGGGCGTAAGCAGTGTTCTAGCAGTGACTGTTTTTTCCAATGAGATGGTTATATGCTGTACTTTAGCTTAAGCTCCCATACATTTTTGAAAATCTGAAGGTGCAGTAGCTGTATATCTCATGTCTGATGCAGAGACATGTTTAAAATACTCTGAAATCATAAATGCTCAAAAGTTAAATGTAATACTTTCATTTTGTGCAGTTGTTATTTATTAGGGTCCATTGAAATGGTTATTTACCATAATTCATATTAAATTAATTTAATATGCATTCAAAACAAGTGCAGTAAGTGTAAATCTTATATCTGACTTACTTTAGAGACATTTTTCAAATGCTCTGAAATCTCAAATTCTCAAAATAAAAAGTAATACTTACATTTTGTATGTGTGGGTTGGGATGATAATCCACAAGGCTGGCACAGTATACCCGGGAAAGCGGGGGAAGCCTAAGAATGCTTACAGTGCCTTGCAAAAGTATTCATCCCCTTGGAGTTTTTCCTATTTTGTTACGTTACAAACTGTATTTTAAATGGATTTCATAAAATGGACATACAAAAAATAGTCCAAATTGGTGAAGTGAAATGAAAAAAAAAATATTAGAAGAGTAAAAAAACAGAAAAGTGGTGCGTGCATATGTATTCACCCCCTTTGCTATGAAGCCCCTAAATAAGATCTGGTGCAACCAATTACCTTCAGAAGTCACATAATTAGTTAAATAAAGTCCACCTGTGTGCAATCTAAGTGTCACATGATCTCAGTATATAAACACCTGTTCTGAAAGGCCTCAGCGTCTGCAACACCACTAAGCAAGGGGCACCACCAAGCAAGCAGCACCATGAAGACCAAGGAGCTATCCAAAAAGGTCAGGAACAAAGTGTGGAGAAGTACAGATCAGGGTTGGGTTATAAAACAATATCCGAAACGTTGAACATCTCACGGAGCACCATTATATCCATTATACAAAAAATGGAAAGAAATAGGCACCACAACAAACCTGCCAAGAGAGGGCCGCCCACCAAAACTCACAGACCAGGCAAGGAGGGCATTAATCAGAGAGGCAACAAAGAGACCAAAGATAACCTCGAAGGAGCTGCAAATCTCCACAGTGGCGAATAGGGTATCTGTCCATAGGATCACTTTAAACTCCACAGAGCTGGGCTTTACGGAAGAGTGACCAGAAAAACATAACCAAATATGTTTGGTGTTTGCCAAAAGGCATGTGGGAGACTCCCCAAATATGGAAGAAGGTACTCTGGTCAGATGAGACTAAAATTTAGCTTTTTGGCCATCAAGGAAAACACAATGTCTGGCGCAAACCCAACAGCTCTCATCATCCCGAGAACCCCATCCCCATGTTTTTCATAGGCAGGGACTGGGAAACTGGTCAGAATTGAAGGTATGATGGATGGCGCTAAATACAGGGAAATTCTTGAGGGAAACCTGTTTCAGTCTTCCAGAGATTTGAGACTGGGACGGAGGTTCACCTTCCAGCAGGGCAATGACCCTAAGCATACTGCTAAAGTAACACTCGAGTGGTTTAAGGAGAAACATTTAAATATCTTGGGATGGCCTTGTCAAAGCCCACTCTCAATTTGATTGAGAGTCTGTGGTATGACTTAAATATTGCTGTACATCTGCAGAACCGATCCAACTTGAAGGAGCTGGAGCAGTTTTGCCGGTGGCTAGATGTGCCAAGCTTACAGAGACATACCCCAACTGACTTGCAGCTGTAATTGCTGAAAATGTGGCTCTACAAAGTATTGACTTTGGGGGGGTGGATAGTTATGCACGCTCAAGTTTTCTGTTTTCTTGTTTGTTTCACAATAACAAATATTTTGCAACTTCAAAGTGGTAGGCATGTTGTGTAAATCAAATTATACAAAAATCTATTTTAATTCCAGTTTTGTAAGGCAACAAAATAGGAAAAATACCAAGGGGGAAGAATACTTTCTCAAGCCACTGTATGCTACATTAATTTGTCTAGGAGAAAAAAATGATTTAAGTTTTATGGCTGAGTTTTAGCATTGAATGCACTGTGTAAAAATGACCTCAGATTACAAATCAGTTTAGATATGTGTCCCAATATGTGTCCCTATTCCATGACCCATGGTGGTCTAAAGTAGTGTTCTATATAGGGAATAAGCTTCCATTTTGTACACACTTTCAAGGCTTTGCTGCCTTCCATTTCCAGGAATGCTGATTTGAGATTGGTTACTGTACATATGCAATATACAGTACTAGGCAATACAAAGCTTATTTTTAGACTGTGCCCAGAATATGAGAAAAGTACTGAAAGCAGTAGAATTAGATTTTATACTAGTTTATGAGATGAGAGTGAATGCAAAACTGCAGACTGCTCAGAGAATCATCAAATAGCACATATGGGAATCCAATTGACAAACTGCCTGGGGTGAAATATGTTTTAAATTGGTTTTAAAAATTGGGCCCTTTTTCGCAAATAAAAAAATATTAAGTTTGCGTTTCAAATTGATTATTCTCTGTTAATGGTCCACAGTTTAGGTGGAATGTTTTCCATTGTGCAACTTTGATCACAGACAATAATGGATTGAGTAGTAGATATGAGAATGGATAGAATGCCACAATATAGCTGCTGGTTGCCGAATCATCTATATAAGGAGTTCTTATAGAGATGTATTTAATTATTAGATTTGCATTCAGACTGTCCAAGTGGCAATGCCTGCAAACCCAAGGGGAAAGGGAAATGCGGATGCATCGATAAGAGCTGTTATGGAGAAATTGTGATAACGAGAATATAAATAATTGTTTATTGTATGTTGCGGTGCAATTGTATGTGGATATACTGTACATTATCAGCACATGGTAAATAAGATAATAGGGAAAAGGAAGCATGTTATAAAACATATATTATTACATTCATATTCTGTTTACATTTTGCAGTGTGCAGATAGTCAAATGCACTCTTTGGAAGTGGAAAGACAAAGACTTTTGTGCAACAGAAATCAATTGAAAACAGTGCACTCAGCATATAGGGATGACATCCGTGCAGGACAATTGGTTGATTACTATAACTACATTCAATTTAAGTAGTGTACAACTCTATATATCAACAATTGTTTATTCCAATGGAAAATAAAGAATAAATATAGCTGCGAGCAGCAATGAATGGGGTTCACAGGATCACAGAAAGGACGCAAGATCAGTTGCATAACAAAGCAAGCACTCTATCATGTAGGAACATTCTTTCTTTACAATATGTGCAATCAGTGAAAGCATTACCATGTTTATCTCTCAATCAGATGTTTTGAAAGTAACATTGATGCATTCAAAGATGGCCAAGCTATACCAGTAGATGCATATTAGCACATGCAAAAATATGCTAAAAATTCTTCAGAAATCTTCTCATGAACCATAGGACCAAATGTGGAATGTAGGCCCATGGTACATTTCTTAACTTAGTTTGAGAAAAGCTAAGGTAGTGTCTGGGCTAACATGGTTAATATTAATAAACTGCAATTACCTTTGCAAGTTTAAACCACGTAAACCATCTCACAAGAGAATATGTAATGTCATTGTTTGAAATTAATAATATAAAATATTATTAATTTGAGATTTTTTGGGAGATTTTCTTATTTTATTTGCAATATATAAAAATATAATCTGTAATGAAATGTGTAAAGTACACATTGGCTATTGTGTGTGTGTGTGATATATTTTTAACATTTATTTTACATAAACATGGCATGGAACAGCCCTTCACCATAGTGATTATGTTACCTGTACTCTATATTTATATATATTTACTTTACGTGTTGATACAGGGCTCATACGTGAAAGTATTGTTACTGATATTTAAAAATCTTTCACAGTGGCAGTGATTCTGATTATGAGCCACCAATGTCAAGGTGTCCATCTCCCTCTGAAGCTGGTTCATCCAGCCGGACCCCCACTGTCTCTGGCTCCACACCTACCTGGCCATCAAGAGATGTGAAGTCAGTGACAAAGACGCGGAGGTGTGGAGGAGAGAAACCTGCAGACAGAGGGCCAGATGGCCTTTGGCACACTGTGTTAGAAGATGATGTGTAACCAAATCCACCAGTTTTTAGACCCAAAAGGCAGCCAGGTCCTCAACTAGACATGACTGCAAAGTACAGCCCCCTTCAACTTTTTCAACTGTTTTTCACCTCGTCAGTTGTTTATTCCCTGGTGTCGAACACAAATAAGTACGGGGCTAAGAAGTAGGCAGGAAAGAAAGAGGCATGGAAGACCATTTCCATGCAGACCTTTTCTGCTACTTATCAATGGTCATTTACATGGGGCTGGTGAAGTTGAAAAAGGGACTACTGGAAAACGTCAGCTCTCTATCAACTGCCTTTCCCCATGACTGTCATGTCTTGTAAAAGGTTTCTGACTATCTCACGGGCGCTTCACATCAGTGACCCAGAAGTTGATGGGGAGAATGACAAGAAGAGAGGCACATAGGCGGTGCAAAATCAAACCTCTATACCCCAACATCGTTGAGGCCTGCAAGACCTATTTTGAGCCCGCCCAGAACCTGTCCATCGATGAGAGGATGACAGCCTCAAAGGCAAGAATCAGCCTCAAATAATAAATGTGTAACAAACCAACCAAATGGGGTTACAAACTGTTTGTTTTGGCTGATTCTGTGTGTGCCTACACTTGCAATTTTTTTGTTTATGAAGGGAAAAACAGTTTTGCTACCGGTAATGGACTGAGTTATGATTCCGTTATGGAGTTATTGGATTTTCAACTGCTGGGGAAGAGCTACAAACTGTTTGTGGACAACTTCTACACAAGCCCTACCCTGTTTACAGAGCTGAGGAAGCGGGATGTGTGGGCTTGTGGCACCATTCGGACCAACAGAGTGGGCTTTCCAAAGACAAACGTCGTCAGGCGTGTGAAGGACGGTGCCGGGGCATGGACCACAAAAAATGTCCCCATTGCAGCTGCTGTGAAGGACTAAAACAAGAGCATGGGAGGTGTGGACCTGTCAGATGCGCTGATAGGATACTACAATGTTCTCCACAAGACCATGAAATGGAACAAGACATTTTTCTATCATTTCATTGACATTGCTGTGGTGAATGTCTTCATCCTCCAGAAGGAAATGGCTAAGAGCTGTGGACAGCCCCCCATCTCACAGCTAGCCTTCAGGGAGCTGCTCATCCAGGAGCTTGCTAGCTACAGCAAGTCCACTGTAGCACCTTCTGCCCCCTCTACCTCTGTCCCTTCTGCTCCAACCAGTGGTGTTCACTTCCCAGATTCATCTCTACAGGCATGAATGTGCCTTGGGGCAAAAAGGGCACCGTAGGGAGACGTCGTTATGCCCTTTGTCACAGGAAATGCCCCATCACCTGCACCACCTGTTCAGTAAGCATTTGCTTTACAGCAGAAAGAGACTGCTATGGGCCATGGCACCAGCAGCACAATATTGTGTAGAGGACTGAGGGTATTCACAATATTGGAAATAGAAAATATGTAAATAGTTACCCTTGTTAATTGTTTGTTTTATTATTATTATTCTATATTTTTTTATATATATATATATATATATATATATATATAGATACACTGCTCAAATAAATAAAGGGAACACTAAAATAACACATCCTAGATCTGAATGAATGAAATATTCTTATTAAATACTTTTGTCTTTACATAGTTGAATGTGCTGACAAAAAAATCACACAAAAATTATCAATGGAAATCAAATTTATCAACCCATGGAGGTCTGGATTTGGAGTCACACTCAAACTCCTGGACAGTCGGTGGTGCAACGTGGCGTTGGTGGATGGAGCGAGACATGATGTTCCAGATGTGCTCAATTGTATTCAGGTCTGGGTAACGGGCGGGCCAGTCCATAGCATCAATGCCTTCCTCTTGCAGGAACTACTGACACACTCCAGCCACATGAGGTCTAGCATTGTCTTGCATTAGGAGGAACCCAGGGCCAACCGCACCAGCATATGGTCTCACAAGGGGTCTGAGGATCTCATCTCGGTACCTAATGGCAGTCAGGCTACCTCTGGCGAGCACATGGAGGGCTGTGCGGCCCCCCAACGAAATGCCACCCCACACCATGACTGACCCACCGCCAAACCGGTCATGCTGGAGGATGTTGCAGGCAGCAGAACGTTCTCCACGGTGTCTCCAGACTGTCACATCTGTCACATGTGCTCAGTGTGAACCTGCTTTCATCTGTGAAGAGCACAGTGCGCCAGTGGCGAATTTGCCAATCTTGGTGTTCTCTGGCAAATGCCAAACGTCCTGCACGGTGTTGAGCTGTAGCACAACCCCCACCTGTGGATGTCGGGCCCTCATACCACCCTCATGGAGTCTGTTTCTGACCGTTTGAGGAGACACATGCACATTTGTGGCCTGCTGGAGGTCATTTTGCAGGGCTCTGGCAGTGCTCCTCCTGCTCCTCCTTGCACAAAAGCGGAGGTAGCGGTCCTGCTGCTGGGTTGTTGTCCTCCTACGGCCTGCTCCACGTCTCCTGATGTACTGACCTGTCTCCTGGTAGCGCCTCCATGCTCTGGACACTACGCTGACAGACACAGCAAACCTTCTTGCCACATCTCGCATTGATGTGCCATCCTGGATGAGCTGCACTACCTGAGCCACTTGTGTGGGTTGTAGACTCCGTCTCATGCTACCACTAGAGTGAAAGCACCGCCAGCATTCAAAAGTGACCAAAACATCAGCCAGGAAGCATAGGAACTGAGAAGTGGTCTGTGGTCCCCACCTGCAGAACCACTCCTTTATTGGGGGTGTCTTGCTAATTGCCTATAATTTCCACCTGTTGTCTATTCCATTTGCACAACAGCATGTGAAATGTATTGTCAATCAGTGTTGCTTCCTAAGTGGACAGTTTGATTTCACAGAAGTGTGATTGACTTGGAGTTACATTGTGTTGTTTAAGTGTTCCCTACATTTATGTATTTTGTATAGTTCTTTCCTTCAAAATGTATCACTGTACCAATTCGGCCATTTGGGTACATTTGTGTGGGACACCTGGGTGACTTCATGCTCAATGTCATGTAGCTCGCTCATTTTTGAAGTTATCTGTCCAAAACTTTTCTCAGTTATTGTTGCCGTCTTATGTTCTTTATTCAAATCATCCACAGCATCCTATATGTATATGTCGCTGTTCTTGGTCATTTGAAAGATGATGCAGCAACAATAAAAAACAGAAAACATATTTTTATTTCCTTGTATTTTCTTCTACCAGATCAATTGTGTTATATTCTCCTGAATTCAATTCACATTTCCACAAACTTCAGAGTGTTTCCTTTCAAATGATACCAAGAATATGCATATCCTTGCCTCTAGGCCTGAGCTACAGGCAGTTAGTTTAGGGTGTCTTTAGGCAGAAATTGAGAAGAAGGGGGGTGTACCCCAGAGAAGTTAACCAAACCCACTCTACTTCTCTTGTGGCGGTGCATTCAATCTAAAAGGTTCCATCAAGCCCCTTCCTCTTTCAACTGATCTCCAGCAAGCTTTTATTTTCCCTCTTTCTTTCTCTCTTTGACTTCTGCTCGTATCTTTCCTCAGAGGAAAAAAACACTCAAAAACATGAAACCCAAATGCAAATTCTGCCAGGTGCAACCGCTTCATACCATGATAGAACTTTGTAAGGGGATCTTTGAGGAAGCAAAGGGACTTTTAATTAACAAGCCCTTTATTGATCTGTGGACAAAACAGATGTTAATTATGTGAGCGAAGGCATTTAATTGAGGGAGTGAACCGGGGTCCCTGCTCGCTAGGCTAATACTTGCTCAAGAATGAGGAGAATTTGATTGAGTTCAGTGCCGCCAGGTTGAAGCCGGTGTACAAATTATCCTTCAACCAATGGGCTGGAGGTTCCTCAGCTCTCTCTCGCTCTCTTGTTTCGTTTTCATTCTCTCTTACACACTCACTCTTGTTCTCTCTCACTCGAAAAATAAATTGCATTGCTCTCCTTCTGTTTTTCAACTGCCAATGTACAGCCTATGTGTCTTTTTTGCCTTTTCTGTTATTGAAACGCCCTGACCTTAGAGAGCTTATTTATGTCTCTATTTTGGTTTAGTCAGGGTGTGATTTGGGTGGGCATTCTATGTTCTTTATTTCTTTCTTTCTGGCCGAGTGTGGTTCCCAATCAGAGGCAGCTGTCTTTCATTGTCTCTGATTGGGGACCATACTTAGGCAGCCCTTTCCCTCCTGTGTGGGATCTTGTTCTTTGTTTGTGTGCAGGTAGTTTGCACAACAAAGCTGTGCAGTCATTAATGTTTTGTATTTTCTAAAGTTTCACTTTGTTAATAAATTATGTGGAACTCAAAGAACGCTGCACCTTGGTCTCATCCTTTCGACGACACCCGTTACAGGTATTGCTTTGCTGGCATATTTTATGACATCACATGTACATGAAGGCTAACTGACAGCTAACTGACGGACTAACTAACTAGGAGTGAGTCTGGCAGAACATAGAGTTGAAGTCGGAAGTTTACATATACCTTAGCCAAGTACATTTAAACTCAGTTTTCACAATTCCTGACATTTAATCCCAGTAAAAAATCCCTGTTTCAGGTCAGTTAGGATCACCACTTTATTTTAAGAATGTGAAATGTCAGAATAATAGTAGAGTGATTCGGGTTTGTAGGCCTCCTTGCTCGCACATGTTTTTTCAGTTCTGCCCAGAAATTGTATACGGGATTGAGGTCAGGGCTTTGATGGCCACTCCAATGCCTTGACTTTGTTGTCCTTAAGCCATTTTCCCACAACTTTGGAAGTATGCTTGAGGTCATTGTCCATTTGGAAGACCCATTTGCGACCAAACTTTAACTTCCTGACTGATGTCTTGAAATGTTGCTTCAATATATCCACATAATTGTCCTACCTCATGATGCCATCTATTTTGTGAAGTGCACCAGTCCCTCCTGCAGCAAAGCACCCCAACAACACGATGCTGCCACCCCCGTGCTTCACAGTTGGGATGGTGTTCTTCTGCTTGCAAGCCTCCCCCTTTTTCCTCCAAACATAACGATGGTAATTATGGCCAAACATTTCTATTTTTGTTTCATCAGACCAGAGGACATTTCTCCAAAAAGTTTGATATTTTTCCCCATGTGCAGTTGCAAACCGTAGTCTGGCATTTTTTTTATAGCGATTTTGGAGCAGTGGCTTCTTCCTTGCTGAGCGGCCTTTCAGGTTATGTCGATATAGGACTCGTTTTACTGTGGGTATAGATATTTTTGTGCATGTTTCCTCAAGCATCTTCACAAGGTCCTTTGCTGTTGTTCTGGGATTGATTTGCACTTTTCACACCAAAGTACGTTCATCTCTAGGAGACAGAACGTGTCTCCTTCCTGAGCGGTATGACAGCTGCGTGGTCCCATGGTGTTTTTACTTGCGTACTATTTTTTGTACAGATGAACGTGGTACCTTCAGGCATTTGTAAATTGCTCCCAAGGATGAACCAGACGTGAAGACGTCTCCAATAATTATTTTTGAGGTCTTGGCTGATTTCTTCTGATTTTCCCATGATGTCAAGCAAAGAGACACTGAGTTTGAAGATAGGCCTTGAAATACATCCAGTTACACCTCCAGTTTACTCAAATGATGTCAATTAGCCTATCAGATGCTTCTAAAGCCATGACGTAATTTTCTGGATTTTTCCAAGCTGGTTAAAGGCACAGTCATCTTAGTGTATGTAAACTTCTTGACCCACTGGAATTGTGATACAGTGAATTATACGTTTTATAATCTATCTGTAAACAATTGTTGGAAAAATTACTTGTCATGAACAACGTATATGTCCTAACTGACTTGCCAAAACTATAGTTTGTTGACAAGTAATTTGTGAGGTGCTTGAAAAACGAGCTTTTATGACTCCAACCGAAGTGTATGTAAACTTCTGGCTTTAACTGTATAATTGACTGGAGCAGTGGGTGCTTAGTTGCGTGTGGAGTACCCAGTCTAGGGCTGCTGTAGAAGTGGAGGTGATTGTGTTATCTTGTGTTTCCTTTCATTTGTTGTGGTCAGTCATCAGTCTGTGACACAGTGCTCTTCTTCATGTGGCTCACACAAGCTGCACGTACCTCTCATGGTTTCTCTATTTACAGTACATTATTTGCCTACCATAGAGGTCTCCAAACATGGCTGCCCTATTATATACTCTAATTAGCAAATGCAGTTATGGAAATGACTAGGAAGGTGTGGAGACTGAAATGACTGTAGTAGCAACTGGGAACTGAAATGAATGTAGGAAGACATGGGGACTGAAATTACTTTTGATTTATAGCTGACAAACAGTGCATTCATAAAGTATTCAGACCCCTTGACTTTTTCCACATTTTGTAACGCAACAGCCTTATTTTAAAATTGAATAAATATTTTTTTCCCTCAATCAACACACAATGCCCCATAATGACAACGTGAAAACAGGTTTTTAGATATGTTTGCAAATGTATTAATAATAAAAACAGAAATACCTTATTTACATTAGTATTTAGACCCTTTGCTATGAAATTCAAAATTGAGCTCAGGTGCATGCTGTTCCACCATTGATCATCCTTGAGCTGTTTCTACAACTTGGAGTCCACCTTTTGTAAATTCAATTGATTGTACATGATTTGGAAAGGCACAAACGTCTATATAACATCCCACAGGTGACAATGCATGTCAGAGCAAAAACCAAGCCATGAAGTTGAAGGAACTGTCCGTAGAGCTTGGAGACAGGATTATGTCGAGGCACAGCTCAGGGGAAGGGTACCAAATGTCTGCAGCATTGAAGGTCCCCAAGGACATACTGGCCTCCATCATTCCCAAATGGAAGACGTTTGGAACCACCAATACTCTTCTTAGAGCTTGCTGCCCGGCCAAACTGAGCAATTGGGGAGAAGGGCCTTTGTCAGTGAGGCGAACAAGAACGTGATTGTCACTCTGAAATAGCTCCAGAGCTCCTCTTTGGAGATTGGAGAACCTTCCAGAAGGACAAGCATCTTTGCAACACTCCACCAATCAGGCCTTTATAGTAGAGTGACCAGAGTGTAGCACTTCTCAGTAAAAGGCACATGACATCCCGCTTGGAGTTTGCCAAAAGGTACCTAAAGACTCTCAGACCATGAGAAACAAGATTCTCTGGTCTGATGAAACAAAGATTGAACTCTTTGGCCTGAATGCCAAGCGTCAAATCTGGAGGAAAACTGGCACCATCCCTATGGTGAAGCATGGTGGTGGCAGCATCATGCTGTGTGGATGTTTTTCAGCGTCAGGGACTGGGAGACTAGTCAGGATAGAGGGAAAGAGATCCTTGATGAAAACCTGCTCCAGAGCGCCTAGGGTGTCAGACTGGGGCAAGTGTTCACCTTCTTACATGACACACCCAAAAGAACACACAAGTCTCTGATTGTCCTTGAGTGGCCCAGTCTGAGCCCGGGCTTGAACCCAATTGAACATCTCTGGAGAGACCTGAAAATAGCTGTGCAGCACCACTCCACAGCCAACCTGACAGAGCTTGAGACGATCTGCAGAGAAGAATGGGAGAAACTCCTCAAATACAGGTGTGCCAAGTTTGCAGCATCATATAGTCTCAGCCCCCCCCCCCCCCCCCTGGACTCTATATTAACTGGAATCCATATATCCTGAGGCTGCATTTATTGTAGCTGTGGATTTTAACAAAGCTAATTTAATAACAAGTTTACCTAAATTCAACCAGCACATTGATTGTTGTACCCGCTCGAGTAAAACATTAGACCACTGCTACTCTAACTTCTGCGATGCATACAAGGCCCTCCCCCTCCCATCTTGTTGCTCCCTTCCTATAGGCAGAAACTAAAACAGGTTGCGCCCCTGCTTCGGTCTATTCAACGCTGGTCTGACCAATTGGATTCCACCGATCATGTGGACTGGGATATGTTCCGGGTAGCCTCAGACAATAACATTGACATATACGCTGAGTTTAAAGTGCATTGGAGATGTTGTACCCACTATGACTATTAAAACCTACCCTTACCAGAAACCACGGATTGATGGCAGCATTCGCGCAAAACTGAAAGCTCGAACCACAGCATTTAATCATGGCAAGGCGACTGGAAACATGACCAAATACAAACAGTGTAGCTATTCCCTCCAAGGCAATCAAACAAGCAATGCGTCAGTTTAAACACAAAGTAGAGTCGCAATCACCTCCCAGTGTGCTGTCCCCACATGCTACAAGATGGCCACCATTGTTCCTGTTCCCAAGAAAGCTATGGTAACTGAACTAAATGACTATCGCCCCGGAGCACTCACTTCTGTCATCATGAAGTGCTTAGAGATGAGTCAAGGGTCATATAACCTCCACCCTACCTGATACCCTAGACCCACTCCAATTTGCTTACCATCCCAATAAGTCCACAGACGATGCAATCGCCATCACACAGCACACTGCCTTATCCCATCTGGACAAGAGGAATACCTACAGTATGTAAGAATGCTGTTCATTGACTACAGCTCAGCATTCAACACCATAGTACCCTCACCATTGACTACAGCTCATCATTAAGCTTGAGACCTTGGGTCTCGACCCCGCCATGTGCATCTGGGTCCTGGACATACTGACGGGCCGCCCCCAGGTGGGGAAGGTACTGCTGATCCTCAACACTGGGGCCCCACAAGGGTGCGTTCTCAGCCCTCTCCCTGTTCACCCATGACTGCGTGGCCATGCATGCTTCCAACTCAATCATCAAGTTTGCAGACAACACCACAGTGGTAGGATTAATTACCGACAACGACTTGACAGCCTACAAGAAGGAGATGAGAGCCCTCGGAGTGTGGTGTCAAGAAAACAACCCCTCATTCAACGATAACATAACAAAGTAGATGATCGTGGACTTCAGGAAACAGCAGAGGGAGCACCACCCCACCCCCCCACCCCACATCAAGGACAACAACTACCCGAGCCACTGCCTGTTCACCTCGCTATCATCCAGAAGGTGAGGCCAGTATAGATGCATCAAAGTTGGGACCGAGAGACTGAAAAAACAGCTTCTATCTCAAGGCCATCAGATTGTTAAACACTCATCACCAACATAGAGAGGCTGCTGCCAACATACAGACTCAAATCCCTGGCCACATTTAATAATGTTATCACTAATCACTTTACATATCCTACATTACTCATCTCATACAGTTGAAGTCAGAAGTTTACATACACTTAGGTTGGAGTCATTAAACTCGTTTTTCAACCACTCCACAAATGTCTTGTTAACACACTATCATTTTGGCAAGTCGGTTAGGACATCTACTTTGTGTAATTTTTCCAACTATTGTTTACAGACAGATTATTTAACTTATAATTCACTATCACAATTCCAGTGGGACAGAAGTTTACATACACTAAGTTTACTGTGCCATTAAACTGTTTGGAAAATTCCAGAAAATTATGTCATGGCTTTAGAAGCTTCTGATAGGCTAATTGACGTCATTTGAGTCAATTGGAGGTGTACCTGTGGATGTATTTCAAGGCCTACCCTCAATCTCAGTGCCTCTTTGCTTGACATCATGGGAAAATGAAAAGAAATCAGCCAAGACATTAGACAAAAAAGTCTGGTTCATCCTTGGGAGCAATTTCCAAACGTCTGAAGGTACCACGTTCATCTGTACAAGCAATAGTGCGCAAGTAATAACACCATGGGACCACACAGCCGTCATACCGCTCAGGAAGGAGACGCGTTCTGTCTCCTAGAGATTTTTACCAGGATTAAATGTCAGGAATTGTGAAAAGCTTAGTTTAAATGTATTTGGCTAAGGTGTGTTTAAACTATCGACTTCAACTGTATGTGACCAATACAATTTTATTTGATTGACGAGGGGGAAAAAAACAATTTAATGAATTTTAGAATAAGG
Source organism: Oncorhynchus clarkii lewisi (assembly GCF_045791955.1). Lineage (NCBI taxonomy): Eukaryota > Metazoa > Chordata > Actinopteri > Salmoniformes > Salmonidae > Oncorhynchus > Oncorhynchus clarkii. The sequence goes on along the minus strand of NC_092163.1, from coordinate 28,033,969 downwards.
CTGTAACGTAAAAAGTGGAAAATGTCAATGGGTCTGAATACTTTCCGAATGCACTGTATCGGCAAACCTACATGCCAATTTGGCCTCCGCTACACTTTACACATAATCAGAGGTCACATCAATGCATAGCAATCCTCCCATTTTAAAATATTTAATCTCAAAATGTATGTAGTTTAACATAGGCAGCAGTACAGCGGACATAGTCTAGATGGTTATTCTTCTATTATTAAGTTAAGGACATGCTATTCATGGGTTGAGCATTGCGTTTTGAACGCTCTTTTGAAGACTAAAGCCCGACTGAAAGTTTTAACGTTAAACACAATGACATTTAAAAAGGAGGCCTATATAGGAAAACCTTTTTCATCATTGTGATGTTGCCAGATTGACTTTAGATGAGGTATAACTGTATCTAGCTAGCTAAGATGGTGGGGACTACACTGACCACTACCATTAGCATTGCTAACTTGGCTAGCTAATGACAACATTGTCATCTCTAAATTCATTTTACGACATTATGATGGCATAGTTTCATACTTTTTATTTGCCTGCTTTAGCAATGTCATTGTATTTCCAGGTTATTATAGTATAATTTACACAAAACAGTCATTGGCTAGCTTAGCTATGTTTTAGCAGCAGCAGCCTCATCAACTCATCAATATTGAAATGGGGACTTTTCAACCCTCTTGGACAGCCAAATCTTGTTGGCCCATTTTTCCCAATCTTTCTAATTTACTAAATAACTATTTGTATGTCACCACATTCTGTCAAAATGTGTTGTGTAAGAGGGCAGTGAATATGTAAAAGGTGTCTAGCAAATTATGGTATGGATATGAAAGTGCTTTAGATGTATTGCATATTTTTTATTTCTTTCTACAGACAAGGCACCAAATCCGCACTCAAGGTTACTGTGTTTGGCCTCCGAGATGCAGAGGCGTATAGTTTGCCCTGCAGATAATCATTGCATTTGGCAATGAATAGATGGAAGACAGGGTATAGGCCAGGATGGTCCACCTTGCAAACAAACTGTTCTGGAACCAGTCTGCATCTTCTGGTGACCTATTGAAAACATTTCAACAATAGCAAATTAAGATGAATGAATATTAAAAAGAATAAAAAGACTGCATGGGTGCTTTAAGACCTAGAGACAGTTATCGTTCAGAGATTACGTGTGTGTATAGGTGTTTAAATACATGTAAACTTAATGTCACTCGGGTTCTCATTAAAATAGTCTTATATTTACCTTTTGTACATTCCAAAGAAACCAAGTTGGTGGTCTTGAAGTGCCGTGCCGGTAGCAATTACCATACCTAATAATTGGTTTTATAATTCTTACTTTGGGGAGGCTGTTAACTGTATTCTGGTTGCTTTTCATAAGGTGTCCAAGGTGGAAAAAATATGTTTTAAATATCTTTCAATTACTGTCACGCCCTGGTCTTAGTATTTTGTGTTTTCTTTATTAATTTGGTCAGGCCAGGGTGTGACATGTGTTTTTTATGTGGTGTGTTTTGTCTTGGGGTTTTGTTAGGTATTGGGTTTGTGGCTTAGTGGGGGTATCTAGTATAGTCTATGGCTGCCTGGAGTGGTTCTCAATCAGAGACAGGTGTTTATCGTTGTCTCTGATTGGGAACCATATTTAGGCAGACATATTCTTTGAGTGTTTCGTGGGTGATTGTTCCTGTCTCTGTTTGTTTGCACCAGATAGGCTGTATAGGTTTTTGCGGTGCGTTTCTTGTTTTGTATTGTTCGTGTTTTATTTGTTTATTAAACATGAATCTAAATAACCACGCTGCATTTTGGTCCTCCTCTCCTTCACCTCAATAAAACCGTAACAATTACACTACATTAATATATTTAAGTATATCCGTGATAAATATACTTTAGAATATTTAAAATCGAAATTATATCTAAATTAATCACAATTATACCTGCAATGCTGATGGCTAGAGTGCACATGCCAAAACTAGACTAGGCACATTTGCTATTTAATACAACAGTTTTTGTGACAACTATCAGTAGAGTTGAACATGTAATGGAAACACATTGAACTTTAGATGTTTATTGTGTACATGAAATTTTAGCAAAAAAGTATATTTTGTGTGCACCACGCACTGATTTTTATCCGCAACAAGTCAGTTTGGTGGAAACACACCACTGGTGGGAAAATGTGCGTATTTGTTTCATGCAGACTTTAGAATGTTGAAATGAAAAATCTGTCGTCATCTTAATGGAAACATACCTAGTGTCAACTTCCTCTTTCTCTGCACTCTTCTGAATGGGAATTCAGAAAGTATTTAAACTCATTATTGGCACTGAAATGTGATCACTCATAACAAAAATCAATGCGTCAACTTAACAACTGTGTATTTTCAATGAATTACAATTAAAGCGTATGAAATTGAAGAACAATTTTAATAAGTGTGTTTAAGTGTAATAATAGTGAACATATAGTATACTTAAAATATACTAGAAAAGTACATATTGTATAAGAAGTATGTTATATGAATTTGTACTATATTTAAGTATGCTTCAGTATTAAAATGTAAATATAGACTTAATTAAAACCAACTTTTTTTTATCTTGGGGTGACTGAAGATACAGTCAGTCGTAAGTAAAGCTCATGTAAGGCATGGAGTATGGGTCTGAAAGAGACGCTTCATGAAGTCTTAAAAATTTACTTCTATTTGTGCACAAACATGGAAGCGTTTTGATAATAGTAGTTGTAGTTTTTAACTCTTCTCATTCTGTGTATTGTCTTTCATGAAACTAGCAGATAGAAAATCACTTACCGTAATATTTGCTACCATTGTTTTGGGAATTATAGTGTGTGACATTAAATCCCAAATGTGTTTGAACCCTTAGAAATATGGAATGTCCAGCTACTCTATCCATTCTGGTACTATCCATGGCCCTTACCCAGTTGGAAAATGAAATGTTTTGCAAACTGCAGCATAATTCATTTGTGACCTCTGCTATGAGCTTTAGAACTCCTAGTGTTCTAAAGCATCTCAGAGTAGGAGTACTGATCTAGGATCGAGTCCCCCATGTCTATGTACAGTGCCTTGCGAAAGTATTCGGCCCCCTTGAACTTTGCGACCTTTTCACATTTCAGGCTTCAAACATAAAGATATAAAACTGTATTTTTTTGTGAAGAATTAACAACAAGTGGGACACAATCATGAAGTGGAACGACATTTATTGGATATTTCAAACTTTTTTAACAAATCAAAAACTGAAAAATTGGGCGTGCAAAATTATTCAGCCCCTTTACTTTCAGTGCAGCAAACTCTCTCCAGAAGTTCAGTGAGGATCTCTGAATGATCCAATGTTGACCTAAATGACTAATGATGATAAATACAATCCACCTGTGTGTAATCAAGTCTCCGTATAAATGCACCTGCACTGTGATAGTCTCAGAGGTCCGTTAAAAGCGCAGAGAGCATCATGAAGAACAAGGAACACACCAGGCAGGTCCGAGATACTGTTGTGAAGAAGTTTAAAGCCGGATTTGGATACAAAAAGATTTCCCAAGCTTTAAACATCCCAAGGAGCACTGTGCAAGCGATAATATTGAAATGGAAGGAGTATCAGACCACAGCAAATCTACCAAGACCTGGCCGTACCTCTAAACTTTCAGCTCATACAAGGAGAAGACTGATCAGAGATGCAGCCAAGAGGCCCATGATCACTCTGGATGAACTGCAGAGATCTACAGCTGAGGTGGGAGACTCTGTCCATAGGACAACAATCAGTCGTAAATTGCACAAATCTGGCCTTTATGGAAGAGTGGCAAGAAGAAAGCCATTTCTTAAAGATATCCATAAAAAGTGTTGTTTAAAGTTTGCCACAAGCCACCTGGGAGACACACCAAACATGTGGAAGAAGGTGCTCTGGTCAGATGAAACCAAAATTGAACTTTTTGGCAACAATGCAAAACGTTATGTTTGGCGTAAAAGCAACACAGCTCATCACCCTGAACACAACATCCCCACTGTCAAACATGGTGGTGGCAGCATCATGGTTTGGCCCTGCTTTTCTTCAGCAGGGACAGGGAAGATGGTTAAAATTTATGGGAAGATGGATGGAGCCAAATACAGGACCATTCTGGAAGAAAACCTGATGGAGTCTGCAAAAGACCTGAGACTGGGACGGAGATTTGTCTTCCAACAAGACAATGATCCAAAACATAAAGCAAAATCTACAATGGAATGGTTAAAAAATAAACATATCCAGGTGTTAGAATGGCCAAGTCAAAGTCCAGACCTGAATCCAATCGAGAATCTGTGGAAAGAACTGAAAACTGCTGTTCACAAATGCTCTCCATCCAACCTCACTGAGCTCGAGCTGTTTTGCAAGGAGGAATGGGAAAAAATGTATCTCGATGTGCAAAACTGATAGAGACATACCCCAACCCGCAGCAAAAGGTGGCGCTACAAAGTATTAACTTAAGGGGGCTGAATAATTTTGCACGCACAATTTTTCAGTTTTTGATTTGTTAAAAAAGTTTGAAATATCCAATAAATGTCGTTCCACTTCATGATTGTGTCCCACTTGTTGTTGATTCTTCACAAAAAATACAGTTTTATATCTTTATGTTTGAAGCCTGAAATGTGGCAAAAGGTCGCAAAGTTCAAGGGGGCTGTAATCTTATTCGTTGTGATCCAAAACACAAAACTGATTCTAGATCAGCACTCATAGATGTTTTATAAATACAGGTCCTGGTTTAAAGGCACAGTTCATTTCTAGCTCTTGACTCTTTTAGTGAGGTATTGATGGGGGCTATTTCTTATAATAATTTTCTCTCTGTGCTCTGTAATTTATTATGCTATTGAATACTTTGATGGGGGTGGGAGAACCCACATCCATACCCACACCTGCAGTCAGAGCCGACTGAGCGCCCCCCCCCCCCCTCCTTGACAGTAGATGCATTTTATTTTTAGTGTTAATTTCTTGCAATTCTACCAATTTACCATGGGGGGAGAAGATTTTTGCAATTTATCTAATTTCATTTAAAAAAAAACGTATTATACATTAGTATAATATTGTCAAAAAAGTATTTCTAGGATGCTTTTTACCTGCACTGTCACACACTGATCTGTTTCACCTGTCCTTCTGATTGTCTCCACCCCCTCCAGGTGTCCCTTATTTTCCCCCAGTGTATTTGTCCCTGTGTTTCCTGTCTCTCTGTGCCAGTTCGTCTTGTCTGTTTTAAGTCAACCAGCTTGTTTTCCCCGTGCGCCTGCTTTTGCTATTCTCTCTTTTGCTAGTTCTCTGGGGTTTGACCCTTGCCTGTTTTCAGGACTCTGTACCCGCCTGTACCCGCCTGCCTGACCAGTCTGCCTGCCTTGACCTTGAGCCTCCCTGCCGCTCTGTACTTCCTGGACTCGGATCTGGTTTTGACCTTTTGCCTGTGCACGACTATTCTCTTGCCTACCCCTTTTGGAACTAATAAATATCAAACACTCAAACCATCTGCCTCCCGTTTCTGCATCTGCGTCTGGCCCTGAGCCCTTATAGCACATTGCACTGTTATCCATCGCCATTGGAATTATGCAGCTAACGTCCTCACCTATGGGCATGGTGTTAAAATGAAATCCTTGACTGATATAATATGTGACTGCCCATAATGTCTTTCCTCTGCAAAACAACAGCGTGTCGTTGCTTGCCTTAGTAGCTCAACAGGGTGACATTATGAGCCTAGCAGCGTGCCTGTTTGTTTTTCAGTATTAGCCCAGGGTCCAAAGCCCCCATTGCTTTATAATGAATGTACAGGGTGCCTGTGTCTGCTTGTACTAATATGAGTGTTTCGTCTACCTGTGGGCACTGTGTTTTCAGACACAGCATTACAGATATGGATGTATTGATTTTCTTTATTTTGCTGTCTAAAATTTGGCATCTTGTGTTGGTTTTACAAATAGCTGCGCACTCACATGCATCATCAACATATACCAGGGTTTCCATTGGGTGCATTACCCATTAGGGCATCCACCCAATGGTGCTCAGAATGACAGAAATCCCATTATGATTATGGTAATGCATCTTAAGAGAACATTCAACTCGTAATGAAGCAGACAATGAAACTTCATTTTCAAATATTTGCCAAAATGCAATTCGCTGGAAAACAGCATTCTACACAGCGCACCTGATAGCGCTTCCATATGTGATAGAGATTAAAATCTATTTTAGAAATGTAGAAAGAGGGGGGGAATCTAAAGATCTCAGAACTAGTTGCTAATATGACTAGGATTGTGCCTTTGCCTTCTGGACTAACGAAAGAAAGTTGATATGAAAAACAAAAGGACAACAGATAAATGGCATAGTGGTGGGTCAAATAGGGAAGTAAATCGAAATACAATTGCCAAATTTACAGAATTACTTCAAAATACTTAACCAGAAAGCATGACAATCACAGAGGAAACGATTATCATTAGCTTCTTTTGAAGCTAATGATTTGGGCAGTGTGCATTAGGGTTGAATTGTGGGAAACCAGTTACCGGGATTTACCACCTAAAACCACTCCCTTTTCCTGGGATAAATAACTGCGAGAAACTGGTAAAATATTATTTATTATTTATATGAACAGCATGGCTTGTAATGGAACTGTTACATTATATGGTGACGTCATGAATCTGGCTTCTTTACGGCCCCTGCATGATGAATCATCAACGCTCAGGGTAGGGACAAACAGCCCATCTCCATATGAAGCGCAGTACACAATGCATGTAGACCTATCATCTAATCATGGTAAAAAAAAATATTGTGACAGGTAGGCCTGCATTTTTTGCAGCATAGTCCTATGCTACAATAATATAAAGACCAAATGCGAGTCTAATTTACCCATCTCCATCTGGCTTTCCGGGGTCACCTTATTTGAAATATAATATATTTTTTTAATTGCAGTTGCAGAGTTTTTAAACAGCCTATAACTCGAATATTGTTGCTTTAAATCAGTGCATATGTGAGCACTCTGTCTTTTTCTTTCTCCATCCAAAATAGATAATCCTGTTCTAAATTGATGTGTTTTGTCATATATTTATTCCCTGTCCCCGCAGGTGGCCTTTTGGTAGGCCGTTAATGTAAATAAGACTTTGTTCTTAACTGACTTGCCTAGTTAAATAAATAAATACAAATATATCCCAATATATAGATGTCCTAGCCTACCTCTTCCAGGTAATACATTCAATGCGGTAGTATCCTCATATTTAGCTATTTAATGATGGGTTATGTATGATAAGCTTCTAACTTATAGCCTCCGTCTCTTGCGCAATACGCATGCACCTGATCTCTGCTGGCCTCTCTCCTTAAACGCTCCTTAGCTCTTGGCGTCCTATGCAGGAAAAGCTAGGATAGCTTGCTGTACATTTTTTTTTTTTACTATTTGAAGAGGGACGCAAAGCTCTTGTTTGCTGAATGTTAAATACAGCAGCTAATAGATCTCAGGGGTATTTTGAAAGATGTGTGAACTTCCAATGGTGGTAGGCTATAGCAGTTATTTATTCAGTCTTCCTGAAGAGAAGTGAAAACCTTCTGTATCTAATTCTAGTCCTATGTTATTCAAGGAAGTAATTGGAATGATGAAGATAAGAACAACCAAACTTATTACATTTAACTGTTGAAAGCAAAGAAGGAATGAAGCAACAATAGAGAGAAAAGGAGGTACGCTAATAACATTATTATAACAAATATTATGAAAGTTATATATGCGTTAGCCAACTAATTATACAAATAAACCCTATTTTTCAAAATTAAAATCAAATTCGCTAGCCTAAACTTTGTAGGCCGGATTTGCTGCATCTCATGTATTCTCAACTGCTTTATCATGGTTTGAACGATGTGCGTAATTCCAATCCAAATAATACAGTATAATACAATACAGTAATACAGTTCACACTCAAAAATATTAGCCTATTGGAGCAAGTTTAATGTATTTACCCCAGAGAGCATATAGCTAGCTACATATATGGGCTTTTGTGTTTTTCTGTCATGCGCAATGTGCAGTAGTACTGTATGTATTGGTAACAGCACAATCATTTGGGCTTTTTTGACTTGGGCTCATTAAATATTTCTAATGTAGGGTTCATCAAGCTCAGGTAGCATCAGGCTTGAATTTTTGATCACATCTCGAATCAAATCCAAACATAGGCTTATTTATATGGTCTATAATGCTTTTGAATGACACTTCCAGTTTATAGAAAATATATTAAAACTAAAGTTCCTCACATTGAGCTATTTGAAAAATCTTTCCAACAATTTCTCCCTCGATAATCACCAATCCTTTGTGTGAAAGCGCAATGGAAGATATAGACCTACTGCTGCATTTGTCTATAGGCTATGAGTTCATTGCGCTCATTTCTTTAGCTGACAATTTTATTTATTTATTTAATTTTTATTTAACCTTTATTTAACCAGATAGGCTAGTTGAGAACAAGTTCTCATTTACAACTGCGACCCGGCCAAGATAAAGAAACAACAAACAACAACACAACGTTACACATGGAATAAACAAACATACAGTCAATAATACAATAGAAAAAGTCTATATACAGTGTGTGCAAATGAGGTAGGATAAGGGAGGTAAGGCAATAAATATGCCATAGTGGTGAATAATTGCCTATAGCAATTAAGTGATAGATGTGTAGAAGATGAGTGTGCAAGTAGAGATACTGGGGTGCAAAGGAGAAAAATAAATAACAGTATGGGGGATGAGGTAGTCGGATGGGCTATTTACAGATGGACTATGTACAGGTACAGTGATCTGTGAGCTGCTCTGACAGCTGGTGCTTAAAGTTAGTGAGGGAGATATGAGTCTCCAGCTTCAGTGATTTTTGCAGTTCGTTCAAGTCATTGGCAGCAGAAAACTGGAAGGAAAGGCGGCCAAAGTAGGAATTGGCTTTGGGGGTGACCAGTGAGATATACCTGCTGGAATGTGTGCTACGGGTGGGTGCTGAGATAATGCGGGGCTTTACCTAGCAAAGACTTATAGATGACCTGGAGCCAGTGTGTTTGGTGTCAAAAATGTAGCGAGGGCCAGCCAATAAGAGCATGCAGGTCACAGTGGTGGGTAGTATGTGGGGCTTTGGTGACAAAACGGATGGCACTGTGATAGACTACATCCAATATGCTGAGTAGAGTGTTGGAGGCTATTTTGTAAATGACATCGCCGAAGTCAAGGATCGGTCAGAAAGTCAGTTTTACGAGGGTATGTTTGGCAGCATGAGTGAAGAATGCTTTGTTGCGAAATAGGAAGCCGATTCTAGATTTAATCTTGGACTGGAGATACTTAATGTGAGTCTGGAAGGAGAGTCTACAGTCTAACCAGACACCTAGGTATTTGTAGTTGTCCACATATTCTAAGTCAGAACCGTCCAGAGTAGTGATGCTGGACAGGTGGGCAGGTGTGGGCAGCGATCGGTTGAAGAGCATGCATCTAGTTTTACTAGCATTTAAGAGCAGTTGGAGGCCACAGAAGGAGAGTTGTATGGCATTGAAGCTCGTCTGGAGGTTAGTTAACACAGTGTCCAAAGAAGGGACAGATGTATACAAAATGGTGTCGTCTGCGTAGAGGTGGATCAGAGAATCATCCGCAGCAAGAGTGACATCATTGATGTATGCAGAGAAGAGAGTCGGTACAATAATTGAACCCTGTGGCACCCCCATAGAGACTGCCAGAGGTCCGGACAACAGGCCCTCCGATTTGACACACTGAACTCTATCTGAGAAGTAGTTGGTGAACCAGGCGAAGCAGTCATTTGAGAAACCAAGGCGGTTGAGTCTCCCGATTATAAATGTGGTGATTGACAGAGTCCAAAGCCTTGGCCAGGTTGATAAATACAGCTGCACAGTATTGTCTCTCATTGATGGCGATTATGATATAGTTTAGGACCTTCAGCATGGCTGAGGTGCACCCATGACCAGCTCAGAAACCAGATTGCATAGTGGAGAAGGTACGGTGGGATTCGAAATGGTCGGTGAACTGTTTGTTAACTTGGCTTTCAAAGACCTTAGAAAGGCAGGGTAGGATAGATATAGTAGAAATTTGGGTCTAGAGTATCTCCCCCTTTGAAGAGGGGGATGACCGCGGAAGCTTTCCAATCTTTGGGGATCTCAGACGATACGAAAGAGGTTAAACATGCTAGTAGCAGGGGTTGCAAAAATTTCGGCTGGTAATTTTAGAAAGAGGGTCCAGATTGTCTAGCCCGGCTGATTTGTAGGGGTCCAGATTTTGTAGCTCTTTCAGAACATCAGCTATCTAGATTTGGGTGAAAGAGAAGTGGGGGAGGCTTGGGTAAGTTGCTGTGGGTGGTGCAGGGCTGTTGACAGGTGTAGGGGTAGCCAGGTGGAAAGCAAGGCCAGCCGTAGAGAAATGTTTATTGAAATTCTCAATTATCATGGATTTATCGGTGGTGACAGTGTTTCCTAGCCTCAGTGCAGTGGGCAGCTGGGAGGAGATGCTCTAATTCTCCATGGACTTTACAGTGTCCCAGAACATTTTGTAGTTTGTGCTACAGGATGCAAATTTCTCTTAGGAAAGAAAAGGCTAGTTTTTTCAAACTGCCTGTGTATAAATAAAAATAGTAGCCCGTTTTTAACAGGTTGTTGCATTTAGAATTGTTTTGCAATGAATGGGCTTATAAAAGCAGGAACCACCAACTGAGGAGTTACAAGAGAAATCCCTCTCAAAATAGGCTCTGTATGTTATGCTCCTGTGATCGATAAATAAGATACATGATGACTAACGAAAATGAACACAGGCCAATGTAATTCCAATTAAATAATGCAAATGTATCTAGACAGAAAAGCATGACGGTCAAATGTTTTTTATTCGATTGGTATTTCTGTCAATGAATAAAAACAGATGTTTTGCATTTTTCTCTGGGACAGTTTTATTTAATCGTCTTTGCATCTTTTTTTAGAAACTGCGACCTGGCCAAGAGCCGACAATAGCCGGCTAATGGAAACACTAACATATACAGTACATGTGTCTATTTACGGTCTCCATATGAGCACCTTGTGCTGGGGACAATAAAAGGCCACTCTAAAATGTGCGGTTTTGTCACAAATGCAATGCCACAGATGTCTCTGAGGAAGCGTGCAATTGGCATGCTGACTGCGGGTATGTCCACCAGAGCTGTTGCCAGATAATTTCATGTTATTTTCTCTACCATAAGCCACCTCCACAGTTTTAGAGAATTTGGCACTAGGTCTGACCGGCCTCACAACCACAGACCACGTGTATGGCGTCGTGTGAGCGAGCAGTTTGCTGATGTCAGCGTTGTGAACAGAGTACCCCATGGTGGCGGTAGGGTTATGGTGTGGGCAGGCATAAGCTACAGACAACGAACACAATTGCATTTTGTTGATGGCAATTTTATTGCATAGAGATACCGTGACGAGATCCTGAGGCCCATTGTCGTGCCATTCATCTGCTGGCATCACCTCATGTTTCAGCATGATAACCAGTCTGCCTCATGTCACAAGAATCTGTACACAATTCCTAGAAGCTGAAAATGTCCAAGTTCTTCCGTGACCTGCATACTTACCAGACATGTCACCCATTGAGCGTGTTTGGGATGTTCTGGATCGACATGTATGACAGCGTGTTCCAGTTGCCGCCAATATCTAGCAACTTCATACAGCCATTGAAGAGGAGAGGGACAACGTTCCACCAGCTACAATGAACAGCCTGATCAACTCTATGCAAAGGAGATGTGTCGCACTGCATGAGGCAAATGGTGGTCACACCAGACACTGTCGGTTTCTTTTGATTAGACTGATTTCCTTATGAACTGTAACTCAGTTGTCACGATTGACAATGAAAGTCATGAATGTCATTGAAAGTAACAGAAAGCACAACAGTGGCAGTAACTCCAAAGTGTGTCAAAACTAGTGCTATGTTGGTCATGCATACGATTATCTGTCTACAACTCACAGTTGTGAAGCATTCAGGCATTATGTTCAATTTGATTGCATAGGAACCTGTTAAGAAATGTTGCTTGATTTGTCTCACAATTTTAACAATTGTTTAATTGTTACATACACTGGATAGGTGCAGTTAAATGTATTATTTTACAGGGTCAGCCATGTTAGTATGGTGCCCCTGGAGCATATTAGGATTAAGTGCACATCGAAATATGTTTCTACTTGTCGGCTCGGGTATTCAAACCAGTGATCTTTTGGTTACTGGCTCAACACTCTAACCACCAATCTACCTGCCGCCCAACTAGTTTAATCCTCTAACGTTAGCCCACTAACCTAGCGCCAGTTAATAATGGCTCAATAGTTGAAGTTAGGGGGAAATCATGATGGATCTCCCAAAGAATACTTTAACAAAACACAGTAATTAATGCCTTTTCATCCCGGTTTCGATTTTACCAAGTTGTATTTCAATCTATATTTTCCTTCAACTGGCAAGCACCCAGCCTTCAAAAAAAGTAGTTAGCAAAACCAGCATCTCGTCATCTCGTCGTGTGTGTGTGTTTTAATATGTGGGTACGGGTGTGGGCTTGTTTGTGGACATATTTGTTCATATGTATGTGTACATGTCAGACCTGGGTTCAAATAGTATGTGTTCTTTGAAATACTGTACCTGAGCTTGATTAAGCTTGCATGGTGCAAAGGAACCAATGGAATAATCCCAAAAGTGCAACCCCGCCTATCTTGCACTCCAGGCAGGCTCAAACAAACTCTCAAAGTATCTGAAAGAAAACAAAATACTATTTGAAACCAGGTGTTGTGTGTGTGTGGTGAAGCTCTTCCCAGCTTTGTCAGTCATTCATTGATTGTGATACCTCTCTTCTCTGACCCCTTTGTTTGGGTTGTGGGAACGGCTTGTCTCGATCGAGAGAGCTACCAGCCGCCTTCAATAAAAAGTCAACAAACACTCCGCCACACTCCCAATTGAATTTCCCCCAGGATATGAGTTACTTGCACTGACGACACCTGCCTGAAAAACAATCAATGGTCCATTTTCAGATAGCGACTGTTCCTGAAGAAAACAGTAAATTCTCGATTGACAAAATCGACTAGTACAGTACAATCAAGACGAGATGTTACTTTCCATGAAGAATAGGGCACTAACTTTTTACCTAACTGTTAGGCCTGGTTATAATGGTACCCTGTTTGAAATTGTATTCTTGTAATCCAGATTACACTGAGGGGTCATTTAGATCTCTAAAATGAATCAGGTGATCTGGGCTCGACTGTAGTATGTTTCTAGTCGACACAGATATTGGCTTGTAATACAGTTTGTGTCAAGACTTTTTTTTAAATACATTTTTGTTCAAGAGCACATAAAGACCATGTACCATACATACACAACTTATCTTTGCTGTCTTTACATTAACATGCTAAGGGTACATTTTGGCTGTACAGAGCAAATATTTCAAGAGTCTGAATAAGAATACAATGTGGATTAAACCATACAAAAACAACAGAAAAAAACAAAAAGCACATAAAAGACAGAATAAGTACGATATGTCAGGAACTCTGACCAGACACCGTCATACCTATGCTGTCTATGTTGCAAGGTTGATGGAATTCTCTCCATGTCAGCAAGTTCGTGCGTGTTCGTTTTTCCAGCATTTTGTTACACATTTCCTTGCTGCTGCTCAAAGATAATCTATCAATTTAAGTGGAGAGGATTGGAGTGTATCCACATTTTCAACCTCTCCTAGACTGAGTCTGTAATACAAACATGTTTCAAGCAGACCACCATAGTCCCTGTGCCCAAGGAAGCGAAGGTAACCTGCCTAAATGATTACCGCCCCGTAGCACTTACATCGGTAGCCATGAAGTGCTTTCAAAGGCTGGTCATGGCTCACATCAACAGCATCCTCCCGAATACCCTAGACCCACTCCAATTCACATACCACGCCAACAGATCCACAGATGACGCAATCTCAATCGCACGCCACACTGCCCTTTCCCACCTGGACAAAAGGAACACCTATGTGAGAATGCTGTTCATTGACCACAGCTCAGGGTTCAACACCATAGTGCCCACAAAGCTCATCACTAAGCTAAGGACCCTGAGACTAAACACCTCTGGATCCTGGACTTCCTGACGGGCCACCCAAAAGTGGTAAGGGTAGGCAACAACACGTCTGCCGCGCTGATCCTCAACACGGGGGCCCATCAGGGGTATGTACTTAGTCACCTCCTGTACTCTCTGTTCACCCACGACTCCAACACCATTAAGTTTGCTGACGATACAACAGTGGTAGGCCTGATCACCAACAATGATGAGACAGCCTATAGGGAGGATGTCAGAGAACTGGCAGTGTGGTGCCCGGACAACAACCTCTCCCTCAATGTGAGCAAGACAAAGGAGCTGATGGTGGACTACAGGAAAATGCGGGCCGAACAGGCCCCATTAACATAAACGTGGCTGTAGTGAGGCGGGTCGAGAGTTTCAAGTTACTTGGTGTCCACATTAACAACGATCTATCATGGTCCAAACACACCAAGACAGTCGTGAAGAGGGCACGACAAAGCCTTTTCCCCCTCAGGAGACTGTAAATGTTTGGCATGGGTCCCCAGATCCTCAAAATATTAGACAGCTGCACCATCGAGAGCATCCTGACCGGTTGCATCACCTCCTGGTATGGCAACTGCTCGGCATCTATTAATAAAGTGCTACAGAGGGTAGTGCGAAGGGCCCAGTATATCACTCGGGCAAATTTACCTGCAATCCAGGACCTACAGTTGAAGTCGGAAGTTTACCTACACTTATGTTGGAATCATTAAAACTCGTTTTTCAACCACTCCACAAATTTCTTGTTAACACACTATAGTTTTGGCAAGTCGGTTAGGACAATTGCTTGGGATACATTTCCAAACGCCTAAAGGTACCACGTGCATCTGTACCCACAATAGTACGCAAGTATAAACACCATGGGACCACACAGCCGTCATACCGCTCAGGAGGGAGACGCATTCTGTCTCCTACAGATGAATGTACTTTGGTGCGAAAAGTGCAAATCTATCCCAGAACAACAGCAAAGGACCTTGTGAAGATGCTGGAGGAAACAGATACAAAAGTATCTATATCCACAGTAAAACGAGTCCTATATCGACTTAACCTGATATGACACTCAGCAAGGACGAAGCCTTGCTGTTTGGCCATAATGACCATCCTTATGTTTGGAGGAAAAGAGGGAGGCTTGCAAGCCAAAGAACACCATCCCAGCTGTGAAGCACGGGGGTGGCAGCATCATGTTGTGGGGGTGCTTTGCTGCAGAAGGGACTGGTGCACTTCACAAAAAAAGATGGCATCATGAGGTAGGAACATTATGTGGATATATTGAAGCAACATCTCAAGACATCAGTCAGGAAGTTAAAGCTTGGTCGCAAATGGGTCTTCCAAATGGACAATGACCCCAAGGTTTCTTCCAAAGTTGTGGCAAAATGGCTTAAGGACAACAAAGTCAAAATGGTAGCCATCACAAAGCCCTGACCTCAATCCCATAGATCATTTGTGGGCAGAACTGAAAAAGTGTGTGCGAGCAAGGAGGCCTACAAAACTTGATTCAGTTACACCAGCTCTGTCAGGAGGAATGGGCCAAAATTCACCCAACTTATTGTGGGAAGATGTGGAAGGCTGCCCGAAACGTTTGACCCAAGTTCAACAATTTAAAGGCAATGCTACCAAATACTAATTGAGTGTATGTAATCTTCTGACCTGCTGGGAATGTGATGAAAGAAATTAAAGTTGAAACAAATCATTCTCTCTACTATTATTCTGACGTTTCACATTCTTAAAGTAAAGTGGTGTTCCTAACTGACCTAAGACAGAAATTGTGAAAAACTGAGTTTAAATGTGTTTGGCTGAGGTGTATGTAAACTTTCGAGTTCAACTGTATTTCATAGGCGGTGTCGGAGGAAAGCCCATAAAATTGTCAGAGACTCCAGTCATCCAAGTCATAGACTATTTTCTCTGCTTCCGCACGACAAGCGGTATCGGAGCGCCATGTCTAGAACCAAAAGGCTCCTTAACAGCTTCTACCCCCTAGCCATAAGACTGCTGAACAATTAATCAATTGGCCACCGGACTATTACATTGACCACGCCCTCCGTTTTTTTTTGTATACTGCTGCTACTCACTTTATTATCTATGCATAGTCACTTCACCCCTACAATTTACCTCTAACCTGTACCCCCGCACACTGACTCGGTACCGGTATCCCCTATATATAGCCTCGTTATTGTTATGTTATTGTGTTACTTTTAATAATTTTTTACTTTAGTTTATTTGGTAAATATTTTCTTCACTCTTCTTGAACTGCACTGTTGGTTAAGGGCTTGTAAAGTAAGCATTTCATGGTAAGGTCTACAACTGTTGTATTGGGCGCATGTGACAAGTACGATTTTATTTGATTTTGAACAATACCTAGGAGGAGATGACATGGGTCTGGTGGAATACCTGTGATGTCCTGTATAACATGGAGAATTTCAAAATGTTTGGACATTGCCAAAATATATGTGATAAAGTGCCTATTTGTCCACTGCCTCCAAGTAGCTGATATTCCTTTGTTAATTTTATTAAGTTTATCAGGGCTCATAAAAAATGTTGTAGTACTTTGAGTTGAAACCCCCTTGTTTGATTACATGTAGTAGCTTTATATAGTATTCACCCAGCTCTCCTCTGATACTTGCACCTGTAATTCAACCTGCCATGAGTTTCTAAGATTATCTAAATATAATATTTGCATGTTAAGGATATTGTGATTCAAATGTGAAATGGTTCCATTGCTTTCCCCTTGATAAAGTTATTCAATCATCTCGTCAATAGGCATAATCGGCTCAGTCATTTTTTGTAACAATGCTTTTTAAACAATGAATTGCCATACTTGAAGTTACCTATTTCTTCTAATTGTGAGATTTCTCTATCCATCTTCTCTTGTTTTTGTATCCGATTTTTTTCTGTTGCATAGATGAATAGGCTATGATTTGACCTCTAAGATAAGCCTTAGCACTCTCCCATAAAATCAAATCAAATCAAATCAAATTTTATTTGTCACATACACATGGTTAGCAGATGTTAATGCGAGTGTAGCGAAATGCTTGTGCTTCTAGTTCCGACAATGCAGTAATAACAAGTAATCTAACTAACAATTCCAAAACTACTGTCTTGTACACAGTGTAAGGGGATAAAGAATATGTACATAAGGATATATGAATGAGTGATGGTACAGAGCAGCATAGGCAAGATACAGTAGATGGTATCGAGTACAGTATATACATATGCGATGAGTATGTAAACAAAGTGGCATAGTTAAAGTGGCTAGTGATACATGTATTACATAAGAATACAGTCAATGATATAGAGTACAGTATATACGTATGCATATGAGATGAATAATGTAGGGTAAGTAACATTATATAAGGTAGCATTGTTTAAAGTGGCTAGTGATATATTTACATTGCCCATCAATTCCCATTATTAAAGTGGCTGGAGTTGAGTCAGTGTCAGTGTGTTGGCAGCAGCCACTCAATGTTAGTGGTGGCTGTTTAACAGTCTGATGGCCTTGAGATAGAAGCTGTTTTTAAGTCTCTCGGTCCCAGCTTTGATGCACCTGTACTGACCTCGCCTTCTGGATGATAGCAGGGTGAACAGGCAGTGGCTCGGGTGGTTGATGTCCTTGATGATCTTTATGGCCTTCCTGTGACATCGGGTGGTGTAGGTGTCCTGGAGGGCAGGTAGTTTGCCCCCGGTGATGCGTTGTGCAGACCTCACTACCCTCTGGAGAGCCTTACGGTTGAGGGCGGAGCAGTTGCCGTACCAGGCGGTGATACAGCCCGACAGGATGCTCTCGATTGTGCATCTGTAGAAGTTTGTGAGTGCTTTTGGTGACAAGCCAAATTTCTTCAGCCTCCTGAGGTTGAAGAGGCGCTGCTGCGCCTTCTTCACAATGCTGTCTGTGTGAGTGGACCAATTCAGTTTGTCTGTGATGTGTATGCCGAGGAACTTAAAACTTGCTACCCTCTCCACTACTTTTCCATCGATGTGGATAGGGGGGTGTTCCCTCTGCTGTTTCCTGAAGTCCACAATCATCTCCTTAGTTTTGTTGACGTTGAGTGTGAGGTTATTTTCCTGACACCACAATCAGAGGGCCCTCACCTCTTCCCTGTAGGCCGTCTCGTCGTTGTTGGTAATCAAGCCTACCACTGTTGTGTCGTCCGCAAACTTGATGATTGAGTTGGAGGCGTGCGTGGCCACGCAGTCGTGGGTGAACAGGGAGTACAGGAGAGGGCTCAGAACGCACCCTTGTGGGGCCCCAGTGTTGAGGATCAGCGGGGGGGAGATGTTGTTGCCTACCCTCACCACCTGGGGGCGGCCCGTCAGGAAGTCCAGTACCCAGTTGCACAGGGCGGGGTCGAGACCCAGGGTCTCGAGCTTGATGACGAGCTTGGAGGGTACTATGGTGTTGAATGCCGAGCTGTAGTCGATGAACAGCATTCTCACATAGGTATTCCTCTTGTCCAGATGGGTTAGGGCAGTGTGCAGTGTGGTTGAGATTGCATCGTCTGTGGACCTATTTGGGCGGTAAGCAAATTGGAGTGGGTCTAGGGTGTCAGGTAGGGTGGAGGTGATATGGTCCTTGACTAGTCTCTCAAAGCACTTCATGATGACGGAAGTGAGTGCTACGGGGCGGTAGTCGTTTAGCTCAGTTACCTTAGCTTTCTTGGGAACAGGAACAATGGTGGCCCTCTTGAAGCATGTGGGAACAGCAGACTGGTATAGGGATTGATTGAATATGTCCGTAAACACACCGGCCAGCTGGTCTGCGCATGCTCTGAGGGCGCGGCTGGGGATGCCGTCTGGGCCTGCAGCCTTGCGAGGGTTAACACGTTTAAATGTCTTACTCACCTCGGCTGCAGTGAAGGAGAGACCGCATGTTTTCGTTGCAGGCTGTGACAGTGGCACTGTATTGTCCTCAAAGCGGGCAAAAAAGTTATTTAGTCTGCCTGGGAGCAGGACATCCTGGTCCGTGACTGGGCTGGATTTCTTCCTGTAGTCCGTGATTGACTGTAGACCCTGCCACATGCCTCTTGTGTCTGAGCCGTTGAATTGAGATTCTACTTTGTCTCTGTACTGACGCTTAGCTTGTTTGATAGCCTTGCGGAGGGAATAATTGCACTGTTTGTATTCGGTCATGTTACCAGACACCTTGCCCTGATTAAAAGCAGTGGTTCGCGCTTTCAGTTTCACGCGAATGCTGCCATCAATCCACGGTTTCTGGTTAGGGAATGTTTTAATCGTTGCTATGGGAACGTCATCTTCAACACACGTTCTAATGAACTCGCACACCGAATCAGCGTATTCGTCAATGTTGTTGTCTGACGCAATACGAAACATGTCCCAGTCCACGTGATGGAAGCAGTCTTGGAGTGTGGAGTCAGCTTGGTCGGACCAGCGTTGGAGCCTCTTGTTTTAGTTTCTGTCTGTAGGCAGGGATCAACAAAATGGAGTCGTGGTCAGCTTTTCCGAAAGGGGGGCGGGGCAGGGCCTTATATGCGTCGCAGAAGTTAGAGTAACAATGATCCAAGGTCTTTCCCCAGCTACAATGAATGCAGCCTCCGGATAAATGGTTTCCAGTTTGCAAAGAGTCAAATAAAGTTCATTCAGAGCCATCAATGTGTCTTCTTGGGGGGGGATATATACGGCTGTGATTATAATCGAAGAGAATTCTCTTGGTAGATAATGCGGTCTACATTTGATTGTGAGGAATTCTAAATCAGGTGAACAGAAGGATTTGAGTTCCTGTATGTTTCTTTCATCACACCATGTCACGTTAGCCAAAAGGCATACGCCCCCGCCCCTCTTCTTACCAGAAAGATGTTTGTTTCTGTCTGCGCGATGCGTGGAGAAACCCGTTGGCTGCACCGCCTCGGATAGCGTCTCTCCAGTGAGCCACGTTTCCGTGAAGCAAAGAACGTTACAGTCTCTGATGTCCCTCTGGAATGCTACCCTTGCTCGGATTTCATCAACCTTGTTGTCAAGAGACTGGACATTGGCAAGAAGAATGCTAGGGAGTGGTGCACGGTGTGCCCGTCTCCGAAAAACATATTCTTGGTCGTACTGATGGTGAGTTGACGCTGATCTTATATTCAGTAGTTCTTCTTGACTGTATGTAATGAAACCTAAGATGACCTGGGGTACTAATGTAAGAAATAACACGTAAAAAAAACAAAAAACTGCATAGTTTCCTAGGAACGCGAAGCGAGGCGGCCATCTCTGTCGGCGCCGGAAGTACCGGTGGGCTGATACCTTCTGTTCAGTTAAATTCCCAAAATGTTGTAAGTTCAGCTTGAATAATCTTTTGAAAACAAGTTTCTCCAAGAAGAGAAGCATTTAGCCTCCACCTCCATGCATCATGTTGTCAATCTTTTAACTTTAGTTTTAGTGATACCGGACTATGATTTGAGATGGTGATGTCATTAATAATACAGTTTTCTACCTGATGAGCTAAGGTCTGAGTGATAAGTAAAAAGTCTATCCTAGAGTAAGTGCCATGAGGATTTGAAAAGAGAGTATAATATTTTGTTGTTGGGTTTAACTTTCTACAAATATCAATAAGCCCTTGTTCTTCACAGTGACATGTAACTGCTCTATACGTGTTTAATATGGGATCACCTCGTTGTGTCTTGTCCAAATGTGGAGGCAATGTGCAATTAAAGTCACCTCTAACTACACAATGTGTATTTGGATGCTTAGCATTCTCTTAGAAACATATATTAATAAATTGTGGGAAACATAATTTGGTGCATACAAATAAGCAAAAGTCAAATCTATGCCAAATAGTAGGCACTGAACAACAACAAACCTACCCCCTGAATCAGTTACCTGATTTTTTCAATGTAAAATACTTATTAACCAGTATACAAACAAGATTTCTCTTTGCGGAAGAGTGAGAGGAGAAAAAGGTCTGACCTACCCATTCCCGTTTAAGCTTTTTGTGCTCCTCATCTGATAAGTGGGTCTCCTGGAGGAGGGCAATGTGTCACGTTCTGACCTTTATTTCCTTGGTTTTGTATTTATTTAGTATGTTCAGGGCGTGAGTTGGGTGGGCAGTCTATGTTTGTTTTTCTATGATTTGGGTATTTCTATGTTTCGGCCTAGTATGGTTCTCAATCAGAGGCAGGTGTCATTAGTTGTCTCTGATTGAGAATCATACTTAGGTAGCCTGGGTTTCACTGTGTGTTTGTGGGTGATTGTTCCTGTCTCTGTGTTTTGCACCAGATAGGGCTGTTTTGGGTTTTCTCGTTTCTTGTTTTTGTTAGTTTGTTAGTTTGTTCATGTGAAGTGATTTATTAAAACATGAGTCAAAATAACCACGCTGCGCTTTGGTCCGCCTCTCCGTCAATGGAAGAAATCCCTTACACAATGTCACAATCCATTTGTTTTAGCTGTGTCAATATTTTCTTCAGTTTAATCACATGGTTTAAGCCCTTCACGTTATAAATCAAAATATTAAGTGACTTCATTGTCATTATAAAGTGTCTATATAAAACACTACAGACCTTTTTTGAATTGACCTTTTCCTTGTACCCATAATTGCAGACAGAAATTCTCCCTTGTTTTTCATTTCAATACAAAACACACAGAGAAACAACAAGAAAATCAACACAAAAACAAGTCCCCACTAGAACGAAGGGAGCCCAAGCAGTGAGATTAAAAGTTGAACACATAAGACTGGGTATTTATCACAGACAATTTCACTTCAGCGACCTATAATTTAAAGAGTAGCCTGGATTCAAAAATAAATTAATAAATAAGAAACAGAAAAGGAGAGGAGCCCATAAACGGACCCGTTATAAACTATGACATATAGCCCCATAGCCTATTAAATGTTTTCCCAACTCAAATAATATTAGGCAATAAGAAAACAGAACACAATTATTATTTTTTTAATTATACAAGCATATGCGGGCAGGCTAACTGTCTCTCCTTCCAAAGCAGGCTGTGCTAAACGGTAAGGGTTACATGCTGGAAATTAAATGTAATCCAAAAGCATTGTATAAATCAATATAGGATCAGCACATTTTAGACTAATATTTTCACTAACCTACACTTGGGTAGCCTATATGTAATTGCCATAAAACAACGTAAAACATTGATCATCTGTACTCTATAGTACTAAACAAGTGGGAATAAGGAAAGCAGGCTATTCTGTTTTTTTCCAGATTGAATAATTACTTTATCATCCCAACAAACTGTAGGTCAAAGCCTATTGGGCAGCAGGTAGCCTAGTGGTTAGAGCGTTGGACTACTAACCGAAAGGTTGCAAGATGGAAGCCCGAGCTGACAAGGTAAGAATCTGGCCTTCTGCCCCTGAACAAGGCAGTTAACCCACTGTTCCTAGGCCGTCATTGAAAATAATAATTTGTTAACTGACTTGCCTAGTTAAATAACGGTAAAATGAAAAAAGATTGATGAATTAGTCCAGCAATAATATCCCAACTATGTTCATACATCCAGGTAGTTTCAAGTCAATATGAAGAAGGGGTCGCTTCAGTAGTCAATGTGAATTGGACAATGTTCCGCAGTAGATTTAGGCTACTTCCTAGGGCTTGGGTCCTTCAGTCTCTCACTCCTTCTGGGCCAACAATTTTCCACATAGTCGGCATATTTGTTTGGACCCGGGAAGGTGGTGTAATCCCAATGGAGCGCAGGAAGGACTCGGCATTAGCTACAGAATGAAAGATATGGGTCTTGCTCTCTTGGGTGACGCACAACTTCGCAGGGAACATAAGAAAGTATGTGATGTTTTTGGCTGCCAATTCTCTCTTGATCCCGTCGTAATCTTTTCTCTTCTGCAACAGCTCTGCAGACTAGTCATTGACGATAGATATGACTTTGTCTTTGTAGAATAGTTTTCCCTTGGTTCTTGACAGCTGCATTATGTCCTGCTTCGTTTTGAAGTTGAGAAGGTGCACAATGATAGCGCTGAGCCTCTGTGTGCCCTTCACTCCGGGCCTGCTCTGGGCTGCAGGTGCGGTTCTGTAGGCCATCTATGTTCTCAAATGTTGACATTTTCTGCCCCCTTTCTGCATTGGTTTCAACCCCAAAAATTATAATATTATTATGACACGAATAGTTTTGCAACAAGTCTCCCTTCTTTTCCAATTCCTCTACCTGGCCCATCAGGTCTTGTTGTATTAACTTTTTGTCAATATCCTCATTTTTCTTTTCAATGTGGGTCATCTGTTTATCATTTTTCTCTAGAGTAGCCTTCATGCCGTCGATAGAGATTTGCATTTTGCCGAGTGAGGTGGCTGTTTCTCGTCGAAAAGTTCTGCCATGAGAGATGAACCTCCTGTTTTGGCTGTGTACTATGTACTTTTAACGTGAAGTTTAATTTAGGCCAAAATTGTCACAGAGCTTGATCAGTACACAACCTTTCCCCAGAATACTATTGCAGGATTTCCGACTGTAGATTTTTAAATGTATTGTAAATCAAACAGCGTTATTGTCAGGACCAGCACATGTAAAACTAATGGAAATAAATTGTGATATTCTGTAGCATGTTGACAGGATACAGTATTTTTTTAATGTAGCATTTATGTACACAAATCCGACATGTAATTTAGATAAATACTGAATCCAGCGAATAGGTTTGTCAGAAAATATTGGAAAGAAAATATATGAATGGGATTCAACCAAATACAGATAGTGGATTTCCAGATGGTACTTTAAGAAGGGCATTTAATTTTCCACTATTTTGCACAGCCTCATGACTTGACACTTAATATAAAAATTACCTGTCTGGTTGTGTACTCTGAATGACTTCTCAGCCAGGTGTGTGGTCAGAACTGAACAGGTCATGCCATGGGATTTCCACTTTCTTTCATTTGTTTGATTTTGGACTATGTCAAAATGTTTTATGCTAAGTAAACTATGAGGAAAAATGTAATATACTGTACACTATAATATTGGGGAAAAGATTTTATGATTTTCAGACCGAAGCTAAAGCATCTTCTAATGCAGGTACCTACAATCCACCATTTTGGTACCACCAATACAGGACTAATTTATTAATGATCCAAAGCTAGTCTGCTCTTACAAATCAATGTGTTTTATTGCCTTCCTGAAACTTCTGCAATGTGAAAAGAGACTTTTCCATTTCCAGTCCGTGCTTCACTAACATCCTGGCCTCGCTAGGGAAATAAAATCATTACGATTCATGAGAACAACAAACCAGAAAGTAAGCCTGGCCGATAAGAGTAATGGCACATGCATATTGTTGTCCCCTTGCATTAAGTCAGCATCATACAACTTGTATGTCATTTTCCAGAACCGTTCTTATTTGATATCGAAGTACTGGTGGTGGATCACCACCTGCTAATGCCTTATTTTGGCATCCCTGCACGACAAACTTAGCGGAAAATTTCAACCCATGGTGATTGCTGCATTCAGATGTGCAGGATGAGATGGGAAATTGAGGCATGGTGCAAAGGCGGCTACTGCAGTGCACAGAGACTGATGGGTATGTACTAATCAGAGGGGGATTGGTAGAGGTAATTAACAAACAAAGCTAAGGCTAGTTGCATCCCAAATGGCACCATATTCCCTATATAGTGAACTCCACTATATAGGGCCTATAATGCGGCACTGGTCAAAAGTCGTATGTAGGAGATAGGGTGGAATTTCTGATGCAGCCTGGGACGGTAGCTAGTGGATTAATGGGTGGATCACTAGCTCAGTTCAGGAATGTGTACAGTACCAGTCAAAAGTTTGGACACACCAACTCATTCCAGGGTTTTCCTTTATTTTTTCCTATTTTCTACATCAAAACTATGAAATAACACATATGTAATCATGTAGTAACCAAATAAGTGTTAAACAAATCAAAATGTATTTTATATTTGAGATTCTTCAAAGTATCCACCCTTTGCCTTGATGACAGCTTTGCACACTCTTGGCATTCTCTCAACCTGCTTCATGAGATAGTCTTCTGGAATGCAATGGACATTAGACCTGTGGAACTCCGTCCTTTGGTCTTACGAGTCCAAATTTGGCCTCCACAGTCACCTGACCTCAACCCAATTGAGATGGTTTGAGATGAGTTGGACCGCAGAGTGAAGAAAAAGCAGCCAACAAGTGCTCAGCAAATGTGGGAACTTCTTCAAGACTGTTGGAAAAGCATTCCAGGTGAAGCTGCTTGAGAGAATGCCAAGAGTGTGCAAAGCTGTCATCAAGGCAAAGGGTGGCTACTTTGAAGAAACTAAAATATATTTTGATTTAACACTTTTTTTGGTTACTATATTTAGAAAATAGTAAAAATAAAGAAAAACCCTTGAATGTCATATTTTGACTGGTACTGTATGTACATGTATCACAACTCAGGATATGACCCAGATGCAGACACGGGAGGCTGATTGTACAGTTCTCAGATTATTTATTTGAAACACAGGGGCATGCAAAGGGCAGGTCGAGGGCAGTCAGAGGTTCGTGATCAGGTCAGAGTCAGGCAGGTACAGAACGGCAGGCAGGCTAAGGGGTCAGAACCGGGAAAAACTAGGAAACAGAACTAGAGAAACAGGAAGGCGGGAAACAACGCTGGTAAGGCAAGACGAACTGGCAACAGACAGACAGAGAACACAGGTATAAATACAAAAGGGGTAATTGGGAAGATGGGCTACACCTGGTGGGGGGTGAAGACAAGCACAAAAACAGGTGAAATTGATCAGGGTGTGACACATGTAGGCTTAAATCTGGGTGTTTCATTTTATATTTTAGCAATTTAGCAGTTACTCAACCAGCGCGACTTACAATTAGTGCATTCATCTTTAGTTAGCTAGGTGAAACAACACATGACAGTCGTATCAAGTACATTTTCCCTCAAGGTTTTTATCAGCAAAGTCAGTGCTAGTAGGAAAAGACAAGTGCCTTTTTGGGGGGTACTGTGAGAGTTATGAAAATACTCTTAAAAGTGTTTTGACGTTTTCGGGAAGATGGGCAGGGACTCTGATGTCCTGACTTTAGGGAAAAGCTTGTTCCACCATTGGGGTGCCAGAATAGAGAAAAGCTTTGGCTGGGCTGAGCGGGTGCTGCCCTCCCATAGGTGTGGGAGGGCCAAGAGACCAGATGTGACGGAACGGAGTGCTCGGGTTGGGATGTAGGGTTTGAGCATAACCTGATGGTAAGGAGGGTCAGTTCCCCTTGCTGCTCCGTAAGCAAGCACTTCAAGAGGATCAAGGTTCTACTGGAAGCCGGTGGCGTGTGCGGAGGAGCGGTGTGACATGGGAGAACTTATTAAGGTTGAACACCAGGTGGACTCTGCATAAGTTGCAGGGGTTTGATGGCACAAATGGGGGAGCCCAGAATGTTGAAGAGCATAAACATGCAGGAGTGAGCCACTGCTTTAATGTTTGCAGAGAATGAAAGGGTGTTGTCCAAGGTCATGCCAAGATTCTTTGCACTCTGGGAGGGGGACACCATGGTGTTCCTCCTCCCGAGCAGGCCTTTCACCGGGAGGAAGAGCAGCTCTGTTTTGTCGAGATTGAGCTTGAGGTGGTGGGCCAACATCCAGCTGAGATGTCTGCCATCACGCAGAGATGTGTGTTTCTACATGTGTGTCAGAATGGGGAAGGAGAAGTGTTATCCGCATAGCAATGATAGGAGAGTCCATGTGAGGATATGACAGAGCCGAGTGATTTGGTGTAAGGAGAAAAGTGTGTAGGGCATAGGACCGAGCCCTGGGGGACGACAACAATAACAGCATGTAGTGCAGACACAGATCTTCTCCACGTCACCTGGTAAGAGCAACCTAACAGGAATGATGTAAACCAGGAGTGTGCGGAAAGCCTCTGAGACACAGAGGAGAGCGGTCTCAGTTGAGTGAGCCACCTTGAAGCCTGACTTGTTAGGGTCAAGAAGATCATTCTGAGCTAGATTAACGTTTTCATAGGAATGTTCCCGCGACCTCTCCCTTAATGTCAAATAGAATTTACCCAGAACGTGGTTACCACTTAAGATGTTAATGTTCTAGACACGTTTCATGGGAACATTGCAAGAACATTAATGTGTCCAGTTTTCTGTGGGTGAGGAGAAAATTCCATCAATGTCACACAGAACATTAATATGCACATAAAATAATATGATATCATTTTTATAGCGCTTTTCATTCCAGCAAGAACCTCAAACACTCTTAAAACAACAAATCAAAACATTTCAGTAAGGCTATTGACAGTTTTGGCTGGTAAATCTTCCATAGTCATCCACAGAGGCAGGTGCAAGTCCAAAAGGTCACATCCTGTGTCCGATCCACACTCCATGCGCACCTTCTTCTCCCGCTCCATCCACGTCTCTTCCGACCGTGGCCCAGATGAAGGGTTGAGCAGGGGGGGCCGTAGACTCCTTGGTAAACTCCTCCGAAAATCGCCCCATCGTTCTCAACTCGGTCATCATGAAGTGCTTTGAGATGCTGATCATAGGCCACATCAAGGCCAGCATGCCATGCACTCTAGACCCACTCCAATTTGCCTACCGCTCCAACAGATCCACGGAAGATGCCATTTTTATCAGTATTCACACGGCTGTAACACATCTGGACAAGAGGAAAACCTATGTGAGAATGATGTTCATTGACTACAGTTCAGCATTCAACACTATTGTTCCCTCTAAGTTCAACCCAAAACTCAGAGCCCTAGGTCTGGACACCACCCTCTGCAAATGGATCCTGGATTTCCTGACGGGCATTCCCCAGACTGTGTGGAGGCTGTGTGGAGTGGAAACAACACCTCCTCCACAGTGACTCTTAACACAGGGGGTCCCTAGGGGTGTGTCCTCAGTCCTCAGCTGTACTCCCTGTTCATCCACGACTGCGTGGCTTTGCACGGCACCAACTCAAGAATCAAGATTGAGTTACAAGTTTGAAGTTAATTTGCGTCCACATTACCATGAACTTATCATGGACCAACTACACCACC
Source organism: Oncorhynchus clarkii lewisi (assembly GCF_045791955.1). Lineage (NCBI taxonomy): Eukaryota > Metazoa > Chordata > Actinopteri > Salmoniformes > Salmonidae > Oncorhynchus > Oncorhynchus clarkii. The sequence continues at coordinate 28,006,039 of NC_092163.1, read as the reverse complement.
ACTCTTGTCAAGGGGGTTCTACTTCCTAAGGCGGCTGAAGAATACTACCGATGCACCATCGAGAGCATACTGACCGGTTGCATTACGACATGGGGCCGTGTTTCCACCCATCCAGGACATCTACTCAAAACGGTGCCTGAGAAAGGCACGCAGCATCATCAAGTCCCCCACACACCCCAGCCACGAGCTGTTCTCACCCTTACTGTCGGGCAGACGGCATGGTAGCATGAAGTCTGATACCAACAGGTTCAGAGAGCGTTTATATCTACAAGCCATCAGACTGCTGAACACTTGAACTGGACTGACCACCTGCTCTGATTCAAATTCAAATGTGTTTATAAAGCCCTTTTTACATCAGCAGATGTAAAAGTCTAAAATCCCAAACAGCAAGCAATGCAGATATAGAAGTATGGTGGCTATGAAAAACTCCCTAGTCCATAATTTGTCTGTAATTTGCTTTCTAATGATCATGATCTTTTTGTTGAAGAAGTTCATGAATTCATTACCGCTGAAGTGAAAGCTGTCTTTTCTTGGGGAATGCTGCTTTTTAGTTAGCTTTGCAACAGTATCAAAAACACAATTTGTATTGTTCTTATTCGCCCCAATTAGGTTGGAAAAATTGCCTGATTGAGCAGCAGTGAGCGCTTTCCGATATTTCACTTTGCTGTCTTTCCAAGCTAGTCAGAAGACTTCCAGTTTGGTGGAGCACCATTTCCTTTCCAATTTTCTGGAAGCTTGCTTCAGTGCTCTGATTATTTTCTGTATACCAGGGAGGTAATTTCTTTTGACAAATACTTTTTTAGTTTTTAGGGGTGAGACTGCATCTAGGTTATTACGCAAGGATACATTTAGATCCTCAGTTAGGTGGTTAACCGATTTTTGTACTCCGGTGGTGGGATTCTGGAAGGGCATCTAGGAATCTTTTGGTTGTCCGAGAATTTATAGCGCAGCTTTTGATAATCCTTGGTTGGGGTCTGAGCAGATTATTTGTTACGATTGCAAGCATAATAATATGGTGGTCTGATATTGAAGGATTTTGTGGATCTACAATATTTATTCCACAGGACAAAACTAGATCCAGGGAATGACTGTGGCAATGCGTAGGTCCGGAGACATGTTGGACAAAACCCACTAAGTCGATGATGGCTCCAAAAGCCTGTTGGAATGGGTGTGTGGACATTTCCATGTGACTATTGAAGTCAACAAAAATGTGAATATTATCTGCGCTGACTATGGTCCGATAGGAATTCAGGGGAATCAGTGAAGAACGCTTTAGACGGCCCAGGTGGCCTGTAAATAGCAGCTATTAAAGTGATTGAGTAGGCTACATAGATGTCATGACATGTTAGCAACACCTCGTAAATGTTAGCAACACCTCCGCCTTTGCGGGATGCACAGGTTGATGTGGTCACTAGTGTAACCAGGAGGAGAGGCCTCTTTTAACACAGTAAGTTGATCAGGCTTGAGTCATGTATCAGTCAAAATAAAATATCCCTATTTTGAGATATCACAATCTCTTTCAATAATGACAGGAATGGAGGAGCTTTTTATTCCAGTGTGATTTCTAAGGCGAACACCGCCATGTTTAGTTCTGTCCAACCTATATCGAGGCACAGACACGGTCTCAATGGGGATAGCTGAGCTGACAAATCTGACTGCGCTAGTGGCAGACTCCAATAAGCTGGCAGGCTGGCTACCTGCACCCTATCTCATTGTGGAGCTAGAGGAGTTAGAGCCCTGCCTGTGTTGATAGATATGAGAGCACCCCTCCAGCTAGGATGGAGTTCGTCACTCCACTCCAATAAATATCCCAAACTTTGAACATCCCATGGAGCACCATTAAATCCATTATTTAAAAAAAATGGAAAGAATATGGCACCACAACAAACGTGCCAAGAGAGGGCCGCCCACAAAAACTCACGGACCAGGTAAGGATGGCATTAATCAGAGAGGCAACAAAGGGACTCTGAAGGAGCTGCAAAGCTCCACAGCAGAAATTGGAGTATCTGTCCATAGGACCACTTTAAGCCGTACACTCCACAGAGCTGGGTTTTACGGAAGAGTGGCCAGAAGAAATCCATTGCTTAATTAAAGAACAAAATAAGCAAACACGTTTGATGTTCATCAAAAAGGCATGTGGGAGACTCCCCAAACATATGGAAGAAGGTACTCTGGTCAGATTAGACTAAGGGAGCTTTTTGGCCATCAAGGAAAACTCTATGTCTGGCGCAAACCCAGCACCTCTCATCACCCCGAGAATACCATCACCACGGTGAAGCATGGTGGTGGCAGCATCATGCTGTGGTGATGTTTTTCATCATTAGGGACTGGGGAACTGGTCAGAATTGAAGTAATGATGGGTGGCGCTAAATGCAGGGAAATTCTTGAGGGAAACCTGTTTCAGTCTTCCAGAGATTTGAGACTGGGACGGAGGTTCCCCTTCCAACAGGACAATGACCCTAAGCATACTGCTAAAGCAACACTTGAGTGGTTTAAGGGGAAACATTTAAATGTCTTGGGATGGCCTAGTCAAAGCCCAGACCTCAATCCAATTGAGAATCTTTGGTATGACTTAAATATTGCTGTACATCAGCGGAATCCATCCAACTTGAAGGAACTGGAGCAGTTTATCCTTGAAGAATGGGGAAAAAATCCCAATGGCTATATCTGCCAAGCTTATAGAGACATACCCCAAGGGACTTGCAGCTGTAATTGCTGCAAAAGGTGGCTGTATTGACTTTGGGGCGTGAATAGTTATGCACGCTCAAGTTTTCAGTTTTTTTGTCTTATTTTTTGTTTGTTGCACATCTTTAAAGTGGTAGGCATGTTGTGAAAATCAAATGATACAAACCCCCCAAATATCAATTTTAATTCCAGGTTGTAAGGCAACAAAATAGGAAAAATGCCAAGGGGTGTGAATACTTTTGCAAGCCACTGTACAACAGGTGTACCTTAAAGTGAAATTTTATTTACAAGCCATTGTCCAACAATGCAGTTTTAAGAAAATAGAGTCAATGTGTGGGGGTAATTGAGGTAATATGTACATGTAGGTAGAGTTATTAAAGTGACTATTCATAGATAATAATAGAGAGTATCAGCAGTGTAGAAGGAGGGGGGGGGGGTTACATGCAAATAGTATGGGTAGCCATTATATTATATTTGCAGGAGTCTTATGGCTTGGAGGTAGAAGCTGTTTAGAAGCCTTTTGGACCTAGGATTGGCGCTCCGGTACCGCTTGCTGTGCGGAAACAGAGAGAACAGTCAATGACTAGGGTGGCTGGAGACTTTGACCATTTTTAGGGCCTTTCTCTGACACCGCCTGGTATAGAGGTCCAGGATGACAGAAAGCTTGACCCTGGTGATGTCCTTTGCTGTGCGCACTACCCTCTGTAGTGCCTTGCAGTCGAAGGCTGAGCACTTGCCATACCAGGAAGTGATGCAACCCGTCAGGATGCTCTCGATGTTGGATCTGAGGATCCATGCCAAATCTTTTCAGTCTCCTGAGAGGGGAATAGGTTTTGTCATGCCCTCTTCACAACTGTCTTGGTGTGCTTGGAACATGTTAGTTTGTTGGTGATGTGGACGCCAAGGAACTTGAAGCGCTCAACCTGCTCAACTATGGCCCCTTCGATGAGAATGGGGTGTGCTCAATCCTCCTTTTCCTGTAGTCCACAATAATGTCCTTTGTCTTAATCACGTTGAGGGAGATGTTGTTGTCCTTGCACCACACAGCCATGTCTCTGACCTACTCCCTATAGGCTGTCTCATTGTTGTCAGTGATCAGGCCTACCACTGTTGTGTCATCAGCAAACTTAATGATGGTGTTGGAGTCGTGCCTGGCCGTACCGTCATGAGTGAACAGGGAGTACAGGATGGGAATGAACATGCATCCCCGAGGGGCCCCCGTGTTGAGGATTAGCGTTATCTACCCTTACCACCTTGGGGAAGTCCAGGATCCAGTTGCAGAGGGAGGTGTTTAGTCCCAGGGTCCTTAGCTTATTGGTGAGCTTTGAGGGCACAATGGTGTTGAATGCTGAGCTGTAGTCAATGATTATCATTCTCACATAGGTGTTCCTTTTGTCCAGGTGTGAAAAGGCAGTGTGGAGTGCAATAGAGATTGCATCATCTGTGGATCTGTTGGGGCGGTATGCAAATTGGAGTGGGTCTAGGGTTTAGTGGATAATGGTGTTGATGTGAGCCATGACCAGCCTTTTAAAGCATTTAATGGCTACAGATGTGAGTGCTATGGGTTGCTAGTCATTTAGGCAGGATACTTTAGTGTTCTTTGGCACAGGGACTATGATGGTCTGCTTAAAACATGTTGGTATTACAAAATGTCAGTGAAGACACTTGCCAGTTGGTTAGTGCATGCTCAGAGTACGTGTTCTGGTAATCCATCTGGCCCTGAGGCCTTGTGAATGTTGACCTGTTTAAATGTCTTACTCACATCGGCTGGGGAGAGCAGGATCACGCAGTCGTCCAGGACAGCTGATGCTCTCATGCATGTTTCAGTGTTACTTGTCTCGAAGTGAGCATAGAAGTTATTTAGGTCGTCTGGTAGGCTCGTGTCACTGGGCAGCTCTCGGCTGTGTTTCCCTTTGTAGTCTGTATTAGATTGCAAGCCCTGCCACATCCGACGAGCGTCGGAGCCGGTGTAGTACGATTCAATCTTTGTCCTGTATTGACACATTGCCTGTTTGATGGGTCGGCGGAGGGCATAACGGGATTTGTTATAAGCTTCCGGGTCAGAGTCCCGCTCCTTAAAGGCTGCAGCTCAACCCTTTAGCTCAGTGCGAATGTTGCCTGTAATCCATGGCATCTGGTTGGGTTATGTATGTCCAGTCACTGTGGAGAGTGTACAGTCACTGGGGAGAGCTTTGTACATGTCTCTGTGTGTCGAGTAAAGGTGGTCTAGAGTTTTTTTACCCTCTGGTTGCACATTTAACATGCTGATAGAAATGAGGTAAAACTGCTTGTCTTGTTTTTGGTACAGATCCCTATGACAGTATTTTCCGCGGCTTTGAATCTCATTCCTTCAGTATGTGTTTTTTATAACCAGCTAGCAGTATTGGATGGCAAAGGCAGATTATCCACTTATCGCCTGATCCTCAAAAGGCACCCGTATCCCTGTTCTGGTGTTTGGAGTATATCCTTCCCGTCCGACTCATTAAGAAAAATTATTTGTCCAATTCGAGGTGAGTAAACACTGTTCTGATGTCCAAAAGATCTTTGCGGGTGTAAGAGATGGTAGCAGCAACATTATGTACAAAATAAGTTACAAACAATGCAAAAAAACTAACAAAATAGCATGTTTGGTTAAGAGCCAATAAAAAGCCAGCCATCCCCTTTAGCGCCATCAGGTTGGTCCTGTGTATAGGTGAATCCCAGAAAGAGGGACAATTATCTACAAATAGTATATTTTGGGAGGGGCAGAAACAGTTTTTCAACCAGCAATTGAGTTGTGAGACTGCTGTAGAGCGCATTACTCCACCCGACTGGGAGGGGGCCAGAGACAATTACTCGATGCCGACACATCTTTCTAGCTAATTTAGACATTGAAGCTATGTTGCGCTTTTTGACCTCTGACTGTTTCATCCTAACATTGGGGGGGATTTATACTACTATCTGTACTTACTGGTGACACAGACATTGTTTCATCCTTTCCTACACTTAAATTGACCTTGCCTAATGATTGCGTCTGAAGCTGGGCTTGCAACTCGGCTATCCTCACCTTAAGGCGATTGTTCTACTTCATATTTTGAGTACAGCAACTGAAATTAGATGGCATAGCGTTAATGTTACTACTTAGCTTTTTCAGCTAGTGGAGGTCCTGTAGAACTATGTCCAGATAAAGCATCCGGGGTGAAAAAATTGAATGAAAAACATTGAGCGAGGAAAGCACCTTAGCCCACATCACAACTGCTGCTAACAGACTTATTATACTGCTCAATTTATACACTTGCCCCCCGTCCCCACCTTCCCCAATACACGTGTAATATTGTACTATAAATTGTCCCTTCCTGGATTATATTTATGTTAAAATCTTTATTCTGTTCTACTACCATTTACTTTTGTTTTGTATTGTCGAGAAGGAACCTGCAAGTAAGCATTTAGTTGGCCGATATACCACTTGAAACTAAAACTCTTAATATACTGTATGTACAACATTTTCAGAGCACTCTGCCTAGGCGACCTCACGGCGCAATGGCACCACAGAACATGTTGACTGACTATTGTCGTGTCTTTGGCATCAGTAAAGGTGAAGACTGTTATTTTATCAAATCAATTCTCTGTAATTATTATTATGTGATTTAAGTAATCATGTAAATTGAATTAACTAGGAAGTCGGGGCACTAGGGAAGATCTTCAGATTACAAAGTTATACTTTTCAGAATAGAACTCTTCTATTAATTAATTATTCTTTACCTCACGTCAGTCTCATCTGAATGTCATAAATTGTTGGTTCTCTGCACAAACCCAGCCTTTACTATGAATCATCCATACACCAATTAGCTTAATCATTTATTTACTAACTATCTAAATAATCACAGAAATGCATCAACAAACAAACAGTAGATATTGGTTAATACTACCGATATGACGGCTTGGTGGACAAAGGGAAGGGTGTGTGGACTGAGAAAGGAACGGGAAAGACAAAAGGGATCGCTACACACAGTTGATAATTATATTAATTTAAATGCTAATCCTTTGCACATGAACACTCACTCATTCGGGAATAATTGCAATCAATATATATTTACGCCCATATGTCATTGTGATCTTCTCTGTTGGAATCGTCAGTCCGTCTGCGGGAGAGTCAGTTAATCAGAGAGTCTCTGGTTACTCATGGTGGTTGCTCTATCGGCGGCTCCTGATCGTGTCGGTTGTAATGGATACGTCAGGCGTCGCTTAATCTGACTATTTTCATAATTGATTTTTTGAACGTATTTCCGCAAAGGACTTTCTGTATAGTTGTCTAATTTTGGTGTGGCATATTAACATGTTTTAATGATACTCCTCAATCACTATGATCACAAAATGTTTTTGAGTGTATGTTTAATAGAGCTGAGATTTATTTCACAGTGTATTCACCTTATTGCTTACACCTATCAAGTAGTTTCAGATCTATACAGGTGCCTAGGGAGGAGGGTTTATATTTTCTTCTGGACAAGGCCTAACTATTCTGGTGCAATACGCACATGCTCTAGAGATATCCCTTATTGGAACAGGGGTTAGAACATTTGTCTTTGGTGTTGGTGGCCTGAATTTGAACTCACCTGCTAGGGGAGTTTCCTTACTTGATGGACTACTCTGTGAACCCTTAGAAAACTGGACACAGGAATGTTCTTGCAACATCCCATGAAATGTTTCTAGCACATTAATATCAGAGGGGCTATGTCAAATGCATTCAGCTGTGCAACTGACTAGGTTTCCCCTTCGTATATTCAGAGAACATGGCAGCCATGTTTGGTGGAATGTTGATGGAATATTCTCCTAACCGTTAGAAAACTGGACACATGAATGTTCTTTCAACGTCTCATAAAACTTGTCTAGAACATTAATGGTGTATATACTGAGAACATTGGAACCATGTTTTAAATAAGTTCTACTTGACATGAAGGGAATTTTCTCCTAACTTTAACACTAAAACTTCCAAAAATGTTTCCCAGAAGGTTTGTGCTAACATAGAATGTCCCCCTGAACAATGGCAAACTGGACACTCAAACATGAGGGGAATATTACAGGTAACATTACAAAAATGTTCTCTCTCCTTAGAATTGTTAGGTAGGATCACCTGTGTTTTTTTGCTTCATTGTTTAGTAAATCCAGAGTATCTTGATATTTCAAATAGGAGCTTGATGAACATGTGCAAAGTCCAGGCAAGACTTGTTCATTTGTCTTGTTATCCAGCCCAGATTCCTCATAGCCACACTGGTCTTGCAGATCGAGATTCCATTTTCTCTAAAGGCAGTCCTCTGTCAAACTTCACCAAATTTCCAATTAGCACTCTATATTCTGTACTGTATCCCCAGCAAGCACTCACTGCCTTATCTACAAACCGAAAGAAACCCCTCTCCCCATTGATCTGAAGCTTTGGTGCAGTGTAGCTACTTGAGGAGAAGGATGGAATATCTGGAGTATTTGCAGTCGAGTGGAGACGCACAAATAAGATAATGACTTGGAAATAACAATTTCAGCGTGCCATGTGGGATGGTGAAGAGGGTTTGAGAAAGGGAAGAGGAGAGAGAAAAAGAGCAAAAGAGAAATGACCATGAGAGAGAGAGAGAGGAGAACAAGCTCTGCCTAAATTAGACCAAATGGCAAGACCACTACTGTCTCTCGAGTAAGGATGATATTTGTATTTGAGAATAGCTAAGTAAAAAAACGGAATATGGATTTTTCCTCTTATAAGTACACCTGTATGTCAGTTAAGAAAGCCTGATCTCTCTCCCTCTTGTCGATGCCTTTAAGTCTGTCAGAACTGGGGAAGCTTTTGACCCTGTTTCTATGGGCATTCGTCTGTCAGACTGGTGGACTTTGAGTTATAGTGGCCGCAGACACTCGGGAAACCTTCCTAAGAGCTAATACGGGTGCATGATCTGACACTGAAGGCAAGGGCTCTAGGCAATTTATAATATTTTCCCCCTCTCGCTTCACTACCCCGTCTCTCTATCTCCTCTTTGACATTGCTAACTGCTCAACAAAGGACCTAATGAAGCAGCAGAGGGGGAATTTTGCCGCTACTTAAGAAAAAAGAAAGCAGGAAGTTTGAAAGCAGCTATTTAGACTGTAATTATCCTCTTCTCTACACTCTGGTCTATACTTTTCTACACCTATGCACTCCCTCCCTCCTATCTTTATGTTTTCAGCATGTAATTAACACAATTATGTTTTGTTTATGGGTGTCATGCTGGCAGTGGCTTAGCCACTGCTAATGTGCCGGTTATTTTCTGTTGTGTGCATGCAGTAGATGTAACAATCAAGCTCACTCTAAATATATACAGTCGTTGCCAAAAGTTTTGAGAATGAAACAAATATTGATTTTCACAAAGTCTGCTGCCTCAGTTTGTATGATGGACATTTGCATATACTCCAGAATGTTATGAAGAGTGATCAAATGAATTGCAATTAATTGCAAAGTCCCTCTTTGACAAGCAAATTAACTGAATCCCCAACTAACATTTCCACTGCATTTCAGCCCTGCCACAAAAGGACCAGCTGACATCATGTCAGTGATTCTCTTGTTAACACAGGTGTGAGTGTTGATGAGGACAAGGCTGGAGATCACTCTGTCATGCTAATTGAGTTCGAATAACAGACTGGAAGCTTCAAAAGGAGGGTGGTCCTTGGAATCATTGTTCTTCCTCTGTCATCCATGGTTACCTGCAAGGAAACACGTGCCGTCATCATTGTTTTGCACAAAAAGGGCTTCACAGGCAAGGATATTGCTGCCATTAAGATTGCACCTAAACCAACCATTTATCGGATCAAGAATTTATCAAGAACTTCAAGGAGAGTGGTTCAATTGTTGTGAAGAAGGCTTTACGGCACCCAAGAAAGTCCAGCAAGCACCAGGACCGTCTCCTAAAGTTGATTCAGCTGCGGGACCGGGGCACCACCAGTACAGAGCTTGCTCAGGAATGTCAGCAGGCAGGTGTGAGTGCACAAGCACGCACAGTGAGGCGAAGACTTTTGGAGGATGGCCTGGTGTCAAGAAGGGCAGCAAAAGAAGCCAATTCTCTCCAGGATAAACATCTGGGACAGACTGATATTCTGCAAAAGGTACAGGGATTGGACTGCTGAGGACTGGGGTAAAGTCATTTTCTCTGATGAATCCCCTTTCCGATTGTTTGGGGCATCCGGAAAAAAAGCTTGTCCGGAAAAGACAAGGTGAGTGCTACCATCAGTCCTGTGTCATGCCAACAGTAAAGCATCCTGAGACCATTCATGTGTGAAGTTGCTTCTCAGCCAAGGGAGTGGGCTCACTCACAATTTTGCCTAAGAACACAGCCATGAATAAAGAATGGTACCATCACATCCTCGAGATTAACTTCTCCCAACCATCCAGGAACAGTTTGGTGACGAACAATGCCTTTTCCAGCATGATGGAGCACCTTGCCATAATGCAAAAGTGATAACTAAGTGGCTCGGGGAACAAAACATCGATACTTTGGGTCCATGGCCAGGAAACTCCCCAGACCTTAATCCCATTGAGAACTTGTGGTCAATCGTCAAGAGGCAGGTGGACAAACAAAAAAACAGAAATTCTGACAAAGTCCAAGCATTGATTATGCAAGAATGGGCTCAGTCAGGATGTGGCCCAGAAGTTAATTGACAGCATGCCATGGTGGATTGTAGAGGTCTTGAAAAAGAAGGGTCAACACTGCAAATATTGACTCTTTGCATCAACTTCATGTAATTGTCGATAATAGCCTTTGACACTTATGAAATGCTTGTAATTATATGTCAGTATTCCATAGTAACATCTGCCAAAAATATCTAAAGACACTGAAGCAGCAAACTTTGTGAAAATTAATATTTTTGTCATTCTCAAAACTTTTGGCCTTGACTGTTTATATAGAGATTCAGTCAAAATTACATGTTTTATCAAGCCAAGTCAACAACATTTGACTTCAACTCACTCAAAATGTAAAAACTTAAGAAATCAAGTTGAGTTAGCAAAAAACAATGTTTTTACTTAGATATTCACAACTATGATGTTAAATTTGCTGAAGCAACATAACAGTTGTTGATTAAAAATGTCAAGTTAAGATGATTTCAACTTATTTTTGAGGGGCGGAGCTCATTAGAATAATGTCAAGAATGCTTTGCAACTGTTAATTTTAACATTTACATTTTGCTACTTTAGCAGACACTTATATCTAGAGCAACTTTAGTTAGTGCATTCAACAAAGGTAGATTAATAAATAAAATAAAATTGTATTTGTCCCATACACGTGGTTAGCAGATGTAATTGTGGGTATAGCTAAATGCTTGTGTTTCTAGCTCCAACAGTGCAGTAATAGCTAACAAGTAAAATCAAACAATAAACACAATCTAAAGTAAAGGAATGGAATTAAGAATATGTAAATATTTGGAGTAGCAATGTCAGAGCGGCATAGGATAAAATACAGTATATACATATGAGATGAGTAATGCAAAATATGTCAACATTATTAAATTGACTAGTGTTCCAATTATTAAAGTGGCCAGTGACTTCAAGTCTATGTATATAGGGCAGCAGCCTCTAATGTGCTAGTGAAGTCTGTTTAACTGTCTGGTGGCCTTGAGATAGAAGCTGTTTTTCAGTCTCTCGGTCCCAGCTTTGATGCACCTGTACTGACCTCGCCTTCTGGATGATAGCGAGGTGAACAGGCAGTGGCTCGGGTGGTTGTTGTCCTTGATGACCACAACCGCATCACAACAACCACAAGTAAAATGTTTCTGTAACCGTTACTGAGAATATTGCTTAAAGTGGTCTGTTGATGGGTTGACATTACTGATTGCACTGCCAGTTTTACCCTCTATAGGGTATGTGGGACGCTAGATTGCAGAGCGCCAAATTAAAATAAATAAATATTCAATATAAAAATTCAGAAAAGAAACAACTATTTTACATAGGTTTAAAGATTAACTTCTTGTGAATACAGCCACGGTGTCAGATTTTTAAAATGCTTTACGGCGAAAGCATACCTTACAATAATTTGAGAACATAGCCCAGCAGACAAATCATTACAAACAGTAACCAGCCAAGTAGAAGAGTTACACAAGTCAAAAATAGAGATAAAATGAATCACTTACCTTTTGATGAGCTTCATATGTTTGTACTCAGAAGGCATTCATTTATTCAATAAATGTTCCTTTTGTTTGATAAAGTCTCTTTATATCTGAAAATCTCAGTTTTGTTTGCGCGTTTTCTTCAGTAATCCACAAGGCTCAAACGCAGTCACAACAGGCAGACAAAAAAAATCCAAATTGTATCCGTAAAGTTCATAGAAACATGGAAAACGATGTTTATATTCAAACCTCAGGTTGTTTTTAGCCTTAATAGTCGATAATATTTCAACCGGACAATAACGTCGTCATTATAAAAGGTAAACAAGAAAGGCACTCTCTCGGTCGCATGCATGAAAAAGCTCTGCGACGCGGCAGGGTCCACTCATTCAGACTGCTCTTACTCCCTCATTTTTCAGAATACAAGCCTGAAACAATTTCTAAAGACTGTTGACATCTAGTGGAAGGCATAGGAACTGCAATGTGAGTCCTAAGTCAATGGATACTGTAATGGCATTGAATAGAAAACTACAACAACAACAAAAAATCCTACTTCCTGAATTGATTTCTCAGGTTTTTGCCTCCCAAATCAGTTCTGTTATACCCAGACATTATATTAACAGTTTTGGAAACTTTAGAATGTTTTCTGTCCAAATCTACTAATTATATGCATATCCTATCTTCTTGGCCTGAGTAGAAGGCAGTTTAATTTGGGCACGCTTTTCATCCAAAATTCCAAATGCTGCCCATACCCTAGAGAAGTTAAACTGACAAAAAAAGTTCACGCATGACCAAGAGACAGATGGGAACATAATGTTCTAAAGTCTCTATTATATCATTGTTAGGGTTAGGGTTGTTTACTAACTGCTCAACAAAGGAGCTAATGATCAGAAGAGGGAGAATATTTGCCAGGTAATTAAGGAAAATGAATGCAGGGAGTTTGAAAGCGGCTATTTAGACTGTAATTGTCCACTTTTCTACGCCTATGCACTCGCTCCTTCAGAAAGTATTCACGCCTGAATTTAAAATGTATTAAATTTTGATTTTGTGTCACTGGCCTAACACACAATACCCCATATTGTGAAAGGGAAATTATGTGTTTACAAATTAATAAAAAATAAAAAGCTGAAGTTTCTTTTTTTTTTATTTTTTTTACCTTTATTTAGCCAGGCAAGTCAGTTAAGAACAAATTCTTATTTTCAATGACGGCCTGGGAACAGTGGGTTAACTGCCTGTTCAGGGGCAGAACGACAGATTTGTACCTTGTCAGCTCGGGGGTTTGAACTCGCTACCTTCCGGTTACTAGTCCAACGCTCTAACCACTAGGCTACCCTGCCGCCTTGAGTCAATGAGTTTTCAGCCCCTTTGTTATGGCAAGCTTAAATACATTCAGGAGTAAAACATTGCTTAACAAGTCACATAAGTTGCATGCACTCACTCTGTGTTACAATAATAGTGTTTATCATGATTTTTGAATGACTACCTCATCTCTGTACCCAACACATACAATTATCTGTACGGTCCCTCAGTCGAGCAGTGAATTTCAAACACAGATTCAACCACAAAGATAAGGGAGGTTTTTAAATGCCTTGCAAAGAAGGGCACTTATTGAAGATCCCTTTAACTGACTTTCCTAGTTAAATAAAGATTAAATATTTTTTTTTTTAACTTGATAGGGATTTAGATTAATAAAAAAAATATGAAGTCATTGAAAAATTAAGGGTAGTTATCTATACTAAAATGTTAAATTGATTCAACTATAAATATTAGGTTATACTGACAAACTGTAAAACTGTAAATTAGTCAAAGTAAATTGTGTGTAAATAAGGATAGCTTGAAATCTAAGGTTGATAGCTCCTCTCATCCTAATTAATCTATTTCAATAGAAATGTACTCAAACTGGAAAAATTAATCCAAAAACACCTTTTTAAACACAATCACTGCTGAGAGTTTCTAAAGAAAATAACTGCTGAGAGTTTCTAAAGACAAAAAGGAAGATACATTTGTTTTTTCTTTGAAATGTCAATCCAGTTTTGGTTTAAAGTTGCACAATGCAGAGATCTCTCCACCATTACCGGGTTGCTAAAACTCTAAAAGTTCACCTAATTTCAGTTGATGTGACAAAATAACCTAGTAATGTTTAGAGAACCATTTTACCATCTAAACTGTGGTGAAATATATTTCATAAACCAAAAATATAGTGGTTCAGTTGTTTTGAAGCAGGTGTACAAAACCGAAAGTGAAAAACGCAAATAGAACAGATCTACCATCTCTTAGAGTTGCTTTCAAAAAGAATGATAGATCTATAACTCATGTCTATGTGAATTTGGTAGCGTCGCTCAAAAAGTTACAAAAAGCTACAGTATGTTCATCAAGGATAGTGTCTTGTCATGATGTTGCACTCTTTGGGTACAGCGAGCACCATCCACCGCTCTCTGCTTCTACAACCAGACTGCTGTGGTCAGAGAGAGGTCGTAAATTCCTGAGGAGAAGACCCTGCCTCATGGCCACACAGTATTTGAGACAGAGTGAATCTTCATAGAGAACAAAGGAATTTCTTCCACCTCACAGAACTCGAGGTCCGAACAAATTTCATGTTCCGGAGAAGGTATACAAGATCGGTGAAGAATTCAGCTACGAACTGGTCTGTTTGTTACAACTTGGGGAAGCTCATGGGAGACAGTGTGGCCACATTACCATAATAATGTTTATATAATGGCCTCAGATATGAGGTTTACATCTAATTGTTGTATAAGATGAATGAGTGAGTATGATAATGTTTGTAAAATTGTGTAATGTGATTTTGGACTGTTTAATGAAGGAAACTCCAATTCCCTTTTGAGTTTAACTAAATCAGAGGACCGCACATGAGCCCAGTTAGGGTCAGGCATCCCGGACAGCCCCTTTTCTGCAATTCCGAATAAAACCCAACTTTGAGAAATTCTCAGCAGACCATGTTTTTCTCTATTACGAGTGGACGGAGGTTGCAGACCATTGCTGAATCTTTTAACCATACCACGTGGTTAAACTCTTAGACTATCGATACCGACAGAATAAGAACAAGTCTTTGATATTAATTACTAGTCTGCAGCTAGGAATTCGGTATCATTGAACGCGAAGAACAAAGACAAGACGACACACAGAGTTTTTGTTCCCAAATGAGTGAGCATTCATGTGTAAAGGAGTAGCTTTTCAATTGTTATAATTATTAACTCTGTGACTTCTTAGTCGACCCCCACTTCCCTTTTGTCTAACAAGTTGCTATGCCAGTTTAGCCCACTAGGGCACATTTCCCTATCATTTCTTGTAACCATATTTACTGTGTTTGTTTATGCATTTCTGTGAATTACTTAGTTAGTAATAAATACATGATTTAAGACAGTTGATGTATGGATGACTCATAGTGAAGACTGGGTTTGTGCAGATAACCAACCCTTTACGAAGTTTGGAATGAGACTAACGTGAGGTAAAGTAAATAATTAATTAATCAGAAGACTATGCATCAGATATTAAAATATATCAAAGGTTATATTGGAAAATTATAACTTTGTAATCTGAATATTTTCCTTGGTGCCCAGACTTCCTAGTTAATTACAGTTACATGATTAATCAGTTTGATCGCGTAATACTAATTACAGAGAATCTTTGATAAAAACTAAGTCTTCAATTTAATGATAGTAAAGACAATACAGTCTGTATCTCTACTATATCAGTCCGCTTTGAAACACCGCTAGCTGGATTTGAGAGAAGGGCCAAGCAGCAGATGCATCTAAGATACAGTGGCATAACAGTGCTGTAGGATTAGTTTGTCTGGCAGGCATGTATTGGTAGTACAGAATCACTGGAATTAGTGAAACCACTTATCATTTATTCTGGGTGTACTGGTACTGATAATTCAAAATTGGACAGCAAATTATTTAGGGGTGTATTTAGCCAAATTACATTTTGAGTGGCTTGATGTGTTCGTGCGTATTGTGTTCTGAAAGATGAGGAAGAAAGAGAACTGTGCTGGATGGATTTTAATATTTTCTGGGATTATTGTATATTCATAGTATTCATAATCTGATTATCATCAGTAAGGAAGTACATGCAAAATGATGCACATTATGGCATATTCATTGCATCACTGTTGAATGTCTCATTCATTTCTTTAGATGAGAAAGTGAGAATAAAAAACTTGCCAAACACCTCCTGAAGTAGATTCCTCTCAACGATCTCGCTTTCCCACTCAGCCAATTAAAATCCTGCCCTTTTCCTCCTTCAAATCACTCCGACATCCTAGTCATTTTATGCAAAAGATTGCCTCTTTTTGCCTCGATGAAACACAACGAATAGATTGATTAGCCTATATCATAATGGCGAGTCATGTAATGAGCCTGTCAATCATGTTGGGGACAATGTGTGTGAGGGTATGGATTATTACCACAGAATAAGGGGTTAGATGTTTCACCGGATATATAAATCTAAAACATCCGCTTGGCATTTCCCACAGTGGCCGGCAGTGGTAGAAGATGGAGTGAGATGATTTTGGCTGACATTCTGGAAACTTTTCTCATCTAGGAAACATTTAATCTCATAACAGTTTCCTGTTCCCAAAACTAGAATCTGTTCCAAACAGAGTGGACTTAGTTTTGTAGACTTTACTCTTTGTCAAAGTTTCAAATAAATTGCGTTGCTGATTGAGTTATTGCACACGCGCACTTCACAGAGTAGGCAGTATGCAAATACATGCTAGAACGCTAGCGCATGCTTGGCTCTGCTCACCTGCTTGCTTGTTCTATCCACTATGATTACTTTTCTCCCATTGGAAATGACAGGCTGTGGTCCATCTTGGGTTAGTTATACATTATTGGCATTACTCTTGCTATGTGAATGAACGGGGAAGGAGTATGTGTATTGAAACCCTTTATCTAGAGATTGTCGAGTTCATAATGCCAAGCCTACTTTTAAAGTACCGTTAGGTTTAATGAAGCCTTCTTAGATCCTCTATTAGACCATATGTATAATATATATATATATATATATATATATATATATATATATATATATTAATTGAAGTCGGAAGTTTACATACACTTAGGTTGGAGTCATTAAAACTCGCTTTTAAACCACTCCACAAATTTCTTGTTAACAAACTATAGTTTTGCCAAGTCGGTTAGGTCATCTACTTTGTGCATGACACAAGTAATTTTTCCAACAATTTTTTACAGACAGATTATGTCACTTATAATTCACTGTATCACAATTCCAGTGGGTCAGAAGTTTACATACACTAAGTTGACTGTGCATTTAATCAGCTTGGAAAAAATGATGTCATGGCTTTAGAAGCTTCTGATAGGCTAATTGATATAATTGGAGTAATTGGAGGTGTACCTGTGGATGTATTTCAAGGCCTACCTTCAAACTCAGTGCCTGTTTGCTTGACATCATAGGAAAATCTAAAGAAATCAGCCAAAACCTCAGAAAAATAATTCTAGACCTCCACAAGTCTGGTTCATCCTTGGAAGCGATTTTCAAACGCCTGTAGGTACCATGTTCATCTTTACAAACAATAGTACACAAGTATAAACACCATGGGACCACGCAGCCATCATAACGCTCAGGAAGGAGATGTGTTCGGTCTCCTAGAGATGAATGTACTTTGGTGAGAAAAGTGCAAATCAATCCCAGAACAACAGCAAAGGACTTGTGAAGATGCTGGAGGAAACAGGTACAAAAGTATCCACATCCACAGTAAAACCAGTCCTATATCGACATAACCTGAAAGGCTGCTCAGCAAAGAGAAGCTGCTGCTACAAAATCGCCATAAAGAAGCCAGACTATGGTTTGCAACTGCACATGGGGACAAAGATCGTACTTTTTGGAGAAATGTCCTCTGGTCTGATGAAACAAAAATAGAACTGTTTTGCCATAATGATCATAGTTACAGTGCCTTGCGAAAGTATTCGGCCCCCTTGAACTTTGCGACCTTTTGCCACATTTTACAATTTACCACAACAATACTTCATTTGGGATTGGGCATCCTCTCCTTTCTCTCACATTCTCTCTTTATGAAAATCTAATGGCCACTCGGGGTGTGGGCTTACCTGGGCTTGAGGAGGCAGGGAGGCAGCTACAACACATTGGGAGGTTGAGGGGAAACACACACACACACACACACACACACACACACACACACACACACACACACACACACACACTGGGAGACTGGCCTTCACTGACTGCAGGCCGGTCTAATGGGAATCTTATGGCTGAGTGCGCAGGGTGTATGGTGGAGGAATGAAAGTATTCCAGCTGTGCGGCTGACATGGAAAATGAACTCCACTGTGAGGGAGAGCAGGGGGAAAGTGGGAAGGCTGCTGCTGCTGATAGAAATAGTCCACAATGGGATTAATGATGAAGTGGTCAAATCAGAGCCAAGGTGTTTATTTTCTTCCCAGGCAGCGAGACAGTCGAAAGTCATTCAGTGCTCCTGCTTGTCTTCTCACACTGATGCAATGAAGCTTTGTAGTTATCGGCTAGATGGTTTGGTTGTCCCTGTTGCTTTGGCGTTAAGAGTATCTGGGTTATAGTGGTGGAAAATGCCCCTGTACACGTACATGGTGTATTGTTTGTTCTGTTGAGGTACAGTACGTATTTGTTCCATTTATTGAGATAGGATTTATTTTGTCTCAGGATATTATATCCCTGAATTTGTATAGATAAAGGAAAAGCATACAATATTTGTGCTTCTGAAGTCCCCATAACATTTTTATTAGCCTGAATATATTGAGGCTGTACATACAGTAGCATAGGAGGTTGGTGGCATATTAATTGTGGAGGACAGGCTCATGGTAATGGCTGGAGTGGAGTTGGTGGAATGGTAACAAATACATCAAACACATAGTCTGTGTGTTTGATGCCATTCCATTTACTCCGTTCCAGCCAATATTATGAGCCGTCCTCCCCTCAGCAGCCTCCACTGGTTCATTACATTATTATAATTATTACATGATCCTAGGCCCCATGCTCTTCTCAATTTACATCAACAACATAGCTCAGGCAGTAGAAAGCTCTCTCATCCATTATATGCAGATGATACAGTCTTATGCTCAACTGGCCCCTCCCCAGATTTTGTGTTAAACTCTCTACAACAAAGCCTTCTTTGTGTCCAACAAGCTTTCTCTGCCCTTAACCTTGTTCTGAACACCTCCAAAACAAAGGTTGTTTAGTTTGGTAAGAAGAATGCCCCTCTCCTCACAGGTGTGATTACTACCTCTGAGGCTTTAGAGCTTGAGGTAGTCACCTTATACAAGTACTTGGGAGTATGGCTAGATGGTACACTGTCCTTCTCTCAGCACGTATCAAAGCTGCAGGCTAAAGTTAAATCTAGACTTTGTTTCCTCTATTGTTCCTCTTTCACCCCAGCTGCCAAACTAACCCTGATTCAGATGACCATCCTACCCATGCTACATTATGGAAACATAATTTCAGTAGTGGAAAAAGTTCCCAATTGTCATACTTGAGTAAAAGTATAGATACCTTAATAGAAAGGTACGCCAGTAAAATACTACACAAGTAAGTCTAAAAGTATTTGGTTTTAAATATACATAAATATCAAAAGTAAATGTAATTGCTCAAATGTACTTAAGTATCTAATGCAAAAGTGTTAATCACTTAAAATTCCTTACATTAAGGAATGCAGATGGCACCATTTTATGGTAAAATTTATGGATTGTCAGGGGAACACTCCAACACTCAGAGATTTTTTACAAAATATGTGTTTGTGCTTAGTGAGTCCGCCAAGCCACAGGATGACCATGTATTCTCTTGATAAGTGCGTTAATTTGACTATTTTCAATCTCGTCATTCAAAGACTCAATCATGGACACTCTTACTGACAGTTGTGGCTGCTTTGCGTGATATAGTGTTGTCTCTACCTTCTTGACCTTTGTGCTGTTGTCTGTGCCCAACAATGTTTGTACCCTGTTTTGTGCTGCTACCATGTTGTGCTGCTGCCGTGTTGCTACCATGTTGTTGTCATGTTGTGTTGCTATAATGCTGTGTTGTCATGTCTTGCTGCCATGCTATGTTGTCGTCTTAGGTCTCTCTTTATGTTGTGTTATGTTGTCTCTCTTGTCCTATATATTTTATTCATTTTTATTTTTAATCCCAGCCCCCATCCCCGCTGGAGGACTTTGCCTTTTAGGCTGTCATTGTAAATAAGAATTTGTTCTTAACTGACTTGCCTAGTTAATTAAAGGTTAAATAAAAAAAAAACATTATAAAATAAAATTATAAACAAAGCAATTTGAATGACCGTCATTCAAAAACAGAATATTAGCATAAATGACTACAGAAATTTGATCAGCATATTTCTTTAATGAGAAAATGAAGTATCATTGCAAAAAACGTGTGTATATATATATATATATATATATATATATATATATATATATATATATATATATATATATACTAACATTCCTCTTGAATAAATTGACCATTATCCAATCCTGATCTGTTTCACCTGTCTTTGTGCTTGTCTCCACCCACCTCCAGGTGTCACCCGTCTTCCTCATTATCCCCAGTGTATTTAGGCCTGTGTTCTCTGTTTGTCTGTTCTCAGTTCGTCTTGTCAGGTCTTACCAGCGTGTTTTCCCGTCTCTCTCCTTTCTCAAGTTCTGTTTCGCCGGTTCTGACCATTTCTGCCTGCCCTGACCCTGAGCCTGCCTGCCGTTCTGTACCTGCCTGACTCTGACCCGTTTACGAACCTCTGACTGTCCTGACCCGAGTGTGATAACATGCGTCTTGGTGAGAGGTGTAGGAGTCAGGCGCAGGAGAGCAGGGATGTCTGAGAAGCGTGTTTAATAATAGTCCAGCAATGCAAATGGCACAGAACAAAAATCCCAAAACTACGCTCTCGCATAATCGTGCAAACACACGGAGGAACTAACACAGTTCCGACACTTTACATACACGTGCGTAAATGCGAAAAAACAACAAACATCAAATACCATCGAACGCAATACACACAAGTCTAATCCTGCACGAATTACGGCAGGTAACAGCTGCCCTATATAGCCACAGAAATCAAAGCAATTGAAAACCAGGTGTGAAAAGGAACACAGACAAAACAACCAGAAAAAGAAAAAGGGATCGGTAGTGGCTAGTAGACCGGCGACGCCGAGCGCCGAGCGCCGCCCGAACAGGGAGAGGAGTTACCCTCGGTAGAAGTCGTGACACCGAGCCTGCCTGCTGTTCTGTACTTTATTGACTCTGCCCTGGATTACGGACCTCTGCCTGCCTTTGACCTGTCTTTTGCCTGCCCCCTGTTTGGGTCAATAAACATAAACAATAAACAACAACTAGCTGTCTGCATCTGGGTCTTATCCTGAGTTCTGATAATCATTTATATTTTGGTTTCTTGTTTCATGTTAAAGATTGAATCTGAAATAAGGGAAAGAGTGCCACTGACGGCCCCACCGCTGTTGTTATTGTTTTAGTTTTGTTGACCAAGCAGAGGTGAGAAGCATTGTGCAATAACATTTTCTGCTGTTCTATCGAGCCAGCAATAATGTCAGAGGGGAAAGAAAGTGTTTGTTGTTTGCAGTAGCTTCTTTGTGGCAGTTTCACCATAAATGATTCCAGAGTTAACCATTCTTTACTAGTTGAAGACCTTGTTTGGGGCTTAGATTCTTGCTCTTTCTCATGTGGGTTAATATAAGAACTTTGAACACTTTACGTGTCAATACGTAGTGTGCATGGACACACCCAATTAGCACCCTTTCTGTCTCAGTGCCTTCATGGCCTGTTTGTATAGCTCTTCTGCATATCTTTACTGCACTAGTGGGCTCTAAAACATATAGATCTTTAAGAGTTAACAGTGAAGTAATTTAAAAGGGCCAGTTCAATGATTTACTTTTGCAGTTTGATCTGAAAATGCTAATATTAGCATTTGTGGCTATTTTAACAAAACCAAATTGTGGATTGTGGTCACTCCTTGTCCATTGACTGCTTTCAAGGTAAGGAAATAACTATCTTAAAACCTGTTAATGATCCCTTCCAGTGCCGTTAGCGGGATCAATTTGACAACATCCAGTGAAATTGCAGAGCGCCAAATTCAAACTACAGAAATATCAATATTCAAGATAACCAAAAATATAAGTGTAATACATCAAAATAAAGCTTAACTTCTTGTTAATCCAGCCGCAGTTCAAAAAGTCTTCACGACGAAAGCAGACCATGCGATTATCTGAGGACAGCACCCCGCATACAAACTCATGAAAATAATTTTCAACCAGGCAGGTGATGACACAAAAGTCAGAAATAACGATATTAAATGCCTTACCTTTGAAGATCTTCTTCTGTTGGCACTCCAAAATGTCCTAGAAACATCACAAATGGTCCTTTTGTTCGATAATGTCCTTCTTTATATCCCCAAAATGTCCATTTAATTTGGCGCATTTGATTCAGAAATCCACCGGTTCCAACTCGCCCAACATGACTACAAAGTACCTGTAAACTTGGTCCAAACATTTCAAACAACGTTGCTAATCCAACCTAAGGTATCCTAAAACGTAAATAATCGATAAAATTTAAGATGGAATATACTGGGTTCAATACCGGATAAAAACAATGTGAAGCGCATTCCAGTTCACGTACACCAAACAGAAGAGTCCACATGGCTTGATACTCACAAAGAACAGCCCTACTTCTTTTCTCAAAAGAAAAACATCAACCAATTTCTAAAGACTGACATCTAGTGGAAGCCATAGAAACTGCAACCAGGTTCCTATTAAATAGGGATTTCAATAGAAATCTAATGGGAAATACTGGGATCTCAACAACAAAACAATTCCTGGATGGTTTGTCCTCTGGGTTTTGCCAGCCAAATCAGTTATGTTATACTCACAGACATTATTTTAACAGTTTTAGATACTTTTCTATCCAAATCTACCAATTATATGCGTATCCTAGCTTCTGGGCCTGAGTAGCAGGCAGTTTACTTTGGGCACGCTTTTCATCCGGACTTGAAAATACTGCCCCCATCCCTAAGAAGTTTTAATATATAAAATCGCTGAATGGTCCCTTTAAAATCCCTTTGCAATGTGAAACAAAGCAGTTTAATCTGTTTGATTGAGTGCACTCTGGACTCACTGGGTCAGTGGGCTATATACCAACAAGGAAGCTCAACATAGTAGCAAATATACAGATTATGCCCCTGCTGTTGTGTGTGATTAGCTTAGCAACCATCAATTGACAGGCCACGCAGCAGCACCTGAATGATGATGGCTAATTATGATGTAATGAGGACCTCCTCAGAGAGACACGCCATGGCTTGTGGATGATTGATCACATTGGACATGGTCCAGATTTGGGTCTCTAGACTCTTCATCTCCTCGGCTCTGTCAAACCCCTGGCCCTAACCTCGACCCCTTAACGAACCTGAGCTTACAGGAACTGGCAGGTACCCATGCTTTTCTGCTGTTCTGTTCTGGGCCCGACAGCTGTCAGCTGCCTTGGCCATCCCGTGTCTTTCAGTGTTTGCGAGATTTCTGTCTTTGCCAGTGGGGAGTAGTCTGGCCTCAGAGATTTCCAAGTTCTCCCTGCTCTATCTTGTGGCCCCTGATCATTGGCCAGAGCTGGGGCTTCCAGTGCGCCAGATGAGCGATTGAGTAATTGTGCAGCTGGCATCCCATGTGTGTGCCTGCACCACGGTGGTGGGCAGTGTTGAATGTGTAGACATCAGTCAGTGGCCTGTCTGTAGCAGAGCTGTCTGTGAGATAGAGAGAGAGAGGCCTGTTTTTAGCAGAGCCGTCTGTGAGTAGGTCTGTTGCGGTGACCATATTACCGCCACACCAGTGGTCACGAGTCAGGAAGGCAGTCAAATTCCACATGACCGTTTAGTCACGGTAATTAGGCTTCTCCAACCTTAGATGCTGCTGCAGGTTATTAGTAGCCTACAGAAATTGCTAACTGCCTGGTGCTCAGCACTCTATTGTCCCTCTAATCACTCTGACATCAATGCATTGTTTTCGACAATTGAATCAAACACTTCATGAGAGCCCATGAGCTCATGTTGTGCAACATTTCTATAGGCAATGCAAGTGATGGCTGCTAATAAAAAGAAGAAGATCCCATCAGCTTTCTATAGGCTAGGCCTCCAATATTTATTTCTCAACTTTCCTAATATTAAGCACAGGTTATACTCATGTTGTAAATATAAGCAATATCTGGCTGGCATGAAAATAAACCATGGGGAAAAGCGTCCACCATTCACTATTTAAGTGCTTAGATTACATGTATTTTTTCCACTGCCCCTGCTTCGATACAGGTGCATGATAATGGTCCATTCTAAATCAAAACAAATGTCACACACATATTATTTAGAATATGTAAAGACAAGATTAAATCAAGAATAGTCTTATGGGTGACAATATTAGCCTCTCACTTGTGAATTATATATTATCACTTGTGAATGATGCCCAGCATAAGAAACAATGCTTTTTTTGCGACTTCGAATCATTGTCGCACACCTCATGCCTAGCCTAGCCCCGGGGCCTATCACAACTCAAGTGGCCAAATAACTTCTTACAATTAAGCACATGAATCCACTTTACAAGGGGTGTAGAGTCTACACCCCCCCAGTCTATAAGCAGCGCGTGAGTTTCAAGTTTGTGGAGGTTAATTTTCTTCATAAAAATGCACCTTGATAATAAAAGAATTACATGCATTATTGTCACTTTTGATAATGGTGTTTTCCGCTAATGGAACATTTGCGCTTATAGCATTGCTGTGCTTATAATGTGAAGAAATAGCCTAATAGTCAATCAATGTTTTAAGCTAAACATTCTGATCTGTTGTGTCAGCCACATTGCATACATTTTTTTATTTTGATGCTAGTGGTTGTATTAATTTGGGATCTATCGCATCCCACAACTGTCCCAAACTATGTTGGTAATATTTATTTCTCACACAGAATAAAATAGTTTGACTTTTGTACAATGGGGGATAGTAAATTGACATAGGCTAGTGCTTTTGCTGTTCGTTAGGCCTGCTCATCTTGTTGGCTGACGAAAAGTAAATGTCGACAGTTCTTCCAATATCTTCAATATGCGTCTCGGAACTGGATAAGGAACGCGCGCAGTTGCGTCCCCAATGTGTCTGAGGAAGAACTGATCATGTGACGGAGAGCCATGTCAGATTGCGCAGCACACTCAGGGAGAAGGGCACCACGCAGCACTCAAGGTCACAAAAGGCATGGATTTTTTTAGGGTGCATTACGGCCAAAAGGGGGATGCCGCCATGAAATTTGAGTCATTTAAGTTCTTGTCAAATTGTGAATGAGAAACCATTGGAGTGGGTACAGCCTGTGCAAAAAAAAATAAAAATAGAGCTCATACCTTTCAAGCGTCTTTTTTTCAAATAATCATTAAATCAAAACATATAGCCCAACTTTTGTAGAACAACGAAAGTTACATTAAGGGATGTATTGTTTCAATTTTTGCCTAAAATGACATACCCAAATCTAACTGCCTGTAGCTCAGGCCCTGAAGCAAGGATATGCATATTATTGGTACCATTTGAAAGGAAACACATTTTGTGAATATGATAGAATGTCCGTAAATACATCAGCCAGTTGGTCTGCGCATGCTCTGAGGACTGCTAGGGATGCCATCTGGGCCGTCAGCCTTGCGAGGGTTAACATGTGTCTTACTCACATCGGGCATGGAGAAGGAGATAATTTTTTTGCTCTTATATTTAAATTCAATATTTTGTCTAATTTATAAGTAAATAATGTTAAGCCTATACATTATTGCACTGGTCATTTTGAAGTTAGATTTTTATAGAAAATATATTATAGCTTGTTCTGCAACTACATGCAGAACAATAACACTTATTTTAAAATGAATGTAATTCATGAATAGCTGGCCGCGTCGGTGGCACTGTGTTAATCTTCAAAGCAGGCAAAGAAAGTGTTTAGCTTGTCTGGCAGCAAGACATGTCCGTGACGTGGCTGGTTTTCCTTTTGTAGTCCGTGATTGTCTGTAAACCCTGCCACATACTTCTTGTGTCTGAGCCGTTGAATTGCGACATCACTTTGTGTCGATATTGATGTTTTGCCTGTTTGATTCCGTTGTGGAGGGAGCGACTACTCTGTTTGTATTCTGCCATATTCCCCGTCACCTTGCCGTAGTTAAATGCGGTGCTTCATGCTTTCAGTTTTGCACGAATGCTGCCATCTATTCACTGTTTCTGGTTAGGGTAGGTTTTAATAGTCACAGTGGGTACAACATCTCCTATACACGTCCTATACAAATTCAGTGACCGTCTTGGTGTACACGTCCATATTATTCCCAGAAGCTACCCAGAACATATCCCAGTTTGTGTGATCACAACATTCTTGAAGCTTGGATTCCGATTGGTCAGACCAGCGTTGAATAGTCCTTAGCTTCCTGTTTGAGTTTCTGCCTATAGGAAGGGGGAGGGCAAAACTTAGTCGTGGTCAGATTTGCCGAAAGGAGTGCAGGGGAGGGCCTTGTGAGCATCCCGGAAGTTAGAGTAACAATGGTCCAGTGTTTTTCCAGCGAGAGTGCTACAGTCAATATGCTGATAGAATTTTCCTAAAATGAGCTATGTTAAAATCCTCAGCTACAATAAATGCAGCCTCAGGATATATGATTTCCAGTTTGCATAAAGTCCAGTGAAGTTCCTTAAGGGCCGTCGTGATATCAGCTTGAGAGAGGATATACACGGCTGTGACAATAACCGAAGAGAATTCTCTTGAGAGATAATACAGTCGGCATTTGCTTGTGAGGAATTCTAGGTCAGGTGAACAAAAGCACTTGAGTTGCTGTATGTTGTTACAATTACACCATGCGTCGTTAATCATGAAACATACAGCCCCACCCTTCTTCTTCCCGGAGAGATGTTTATTCCTGTCGGCGTGATGCACTGAGAATCCAGGTGGCTGTATCGACTCCAACAGTATATCCCGAGAAAGCCAAGTCCATGAAACAGAATATGTTACAATCCCTGATGTCTCTCTGGATAGTTACCCTTGCCCTGATCTCGTCAACTTTGTTATCTAGGGACTGGACATTAGTGATTAATATACTCAAAGCGGTGGGTGGTGTGCACGCCTCTTAAGTCTGACTAGAAGACCGCTCTGACTCCCTCTTCTCCAGCGGCGTTCTTTTGGGTCGGCCTCTGGGAATCAGTTCAAATTCCCTGGGTGGTGCGGACAAAGGATCCGCTTCGGGAAAGTCGTGTTCCTGGTGCTGGTAAGTTGACGCCGCTCTGATATCCAATAGTTCTTCCCTGCTGTATGTAATAACACAACATTTTCTGGGCTAACATTGTAAGAAATAAAAAAATTACTGCAAAGTTTCCTAAGGACTAGAAGCGAGCCAGCCCTCTCAGTCGGTGCCATTTTTTTTACTTTATTTTCTTCATATCATGCTTCTTTAGACCTGTCTAAAATAAATAATGGATTTATTGTGAAGGTGTAGACTATATTACATGGATTTATTAGACTTTTTAAAATTGCTTGTAGGCTGTGTGGAAGCCAGGAGATGCTAAATGTGTTTATGCTAATTAACGTTCAATTACTGTTGGACCGAGAGTTATTTGCTTGACAATCACAGGCTGACGAAAATTTGTGACCGCCACAGCCCTATCTGTGAGAGAGAGAGACTAATACAAATAGAGATAGTGGAAGGAATCCTCTTCTAAGCCTCGCGCTGTGGGCAGATATAGAATAGATTTTTAGAGCTGTGCCTGTACTGGAGGGAACGAGAGAGGAGAGGGGGGAAAGAATGACAGAGAGGATGGGAGCGGAAAGCAGCAATTTGCGTAATTAGCTAGACTGACAATATACACTGAGTATACCAAACATTAGGAACACCTTCCTAATATTGAGTTGCCTTTTGCCTTTAGAACAACCTCAATTCATCGGGGCATGGACTCTACAAATCAAATCAAGCTTTATTTATACAGCACATTTCAGACATGGAATGCAACACAATGTGCTTCACAGGAAAAAACTAATAAAAACAATGACAAAAAATGAAATATATTCTACACAACAAACATAAGTGGATGAAATACAAAAGAATAACAGTCCCACTTTAAATGACTTTCAGCTTATAAAGGCTTCATAAAGCCTTCATAATGGCTTCATAAACACTTCATAAATGTGTTAGAAAGTATCTATGTCATGCTTTATAAAGGGTTCATAAATGTGGCATAACTGTGACAATCACCAATGTCAAATGTGACATAACCAGCTATGTCGGATATGATATAAACATGTGCTTAATTAAGGGTGACATGTTGTGTGCTGAAGGATGGCATATGCTCTAAAGTGAAGTCTTGTAACATTACACCAATCTCATTTCCAGAGACTTCCGGCTAAATGCGTGGAAGGTCTGGTGGACCAACGCATCAACCTTCGCCTTCATTAGTTAGGGTTAGGTTAAAAAACACATTTTAAGGAGAGCAATTGTGGAAACAGGCATGGTTTAACAATAAATATGACTTTGTGACTTTGTAACCTATTTATTTACACATTATGTAGTGTTCTGTAATGCTTAGTTTGAAGTGAGACTAGGGCTTTGGCGGTCATGCAATTTGTGAGCCAGTGATTCTCAAGAAAATACCTGCCAGTCTCACGGTAATTGACTGTTAATTAACATGAACACGTTTAGCATCTCATGGCTTCCACACATGATGCAGACCTTTGGAACATCTACATTTTAAAAAGCTGTCATCAAGGCAAAGGGTGGCTACTAGAAGAATGTAAAACATATTTTGTTTAACACTTTGTTGGTTACTACATTATTTCATATGTGTTCTTTCATAGTTTTATGTCTTCACTATTATTCTACAATGTAGGAAACAGTAGAAATAAAGAAAAACCCTTGAATGAGTAGGTGTGTCCAAACCTTTGACTGGTAGTGTATGTTTGAAATTAGTTTTGATTTAGAATGGACCATTATCATGCACCTGTCTCGAAACAGGGGTAGTTGAAAAATATATGTCATCTATGCACTTAAATAGCGAATCGTGGATGCATTTCACATGGTACATTTTCATGCCCGCCAGTTAGGCTATACTCCTGTTGTAAGGAGAATCAATGTTAATATTAGGAGTTGAGAAATAAATATAGTAGGTCTAACCTATAGAAAGCTGATGGGATCCTCCTCTTTTTAATAGAGGCCATCACTCTGTTTTCTTACGCAATTCCATAGCCTACAGAAATGTTGTGCAACATGAGCTCATGGGCTCTCATGGAGTGTTTGATTCAATTTTTGATTACATTTGCGTTGATGTTAGAGTGATTAGAGGGACATTAGAATGCTGAGACCGTCAAGTTTTGAGTTGTAAACAAGTCATAATGTGCTCTTCACCAAATGTAATACAATTTTATATTTTTAACAAGAGTAACAGTTAGTATATTACATTTACGCAAATCCTGAATGCTTTTAAAAATATAGATATTTTTATTACTTTCCAAATCAACGTTATATTTCGATGGAAATACATGGGTAGCCATGAGAAAGACCCCCCCCCCCATAGTGATCGACTATCGAGGATTGCTATGGGGCACAATCGGGCGATGTAGGCTTGTACACAGTCGCCCAACCACAATCGCCCAACCTTGTTTTAGGAACAGCAGTAACATCAGGCAGGATTTAGGCTACCAACTGCCTCAATCTTGGGTGCAATTATCACGTTCCCACACTGACTGACTGTGTGGAGGCTCATTGATTTAACGTTACGTTAGCCTACATGATACACTAGTAAAGTAATAAAATATATAGCTTTCGGCTCTATTAGCCATGACTTACCATTCTTTGTGCAGCTTCAAATGTCGAAAAAAAATTAAAATTGATGTGCCTCCGTCTGTAATTTTCTTCTCGCATGTTGCAATCCTTTTTTTGTTCATACACTGTCGTCTTTATACCCAAAAATAATAATTATGGGTATCATCTTTCCAAGTGCTCCAAACTGTAATCCGTTAAATGAAGAGTTGATGTGCTGCACACATTTTTGATAGCATCATTTTTAATATTTGGGCTTGGGGAGGGTATCAAGTCAGGTCGAGTCATAAGGCTCAAGTCCAAGTCAAGTCACAAGTCGTTGGTGTTAAAGTCAAAGTCGAGTTGCAAGTCATCATATTTGTGACTCGAGTCTGACTCGAGGTCAAGTTGTGTGACTCGAGTCCATACCTCCGCTAAACAGTCACGCCGAATTTGATTGCCTGCATAACTCGTGACCGCTGTTGTGACGATGATATGGCCACCTTAACAGCCCTAAGTGAGACACCTTCAGTCATTCATAACACATCCATAAAGACTACATCACATGATGCTGTACTTACTGTAAAGTCAGATCCCTCTGGTCATTCATAACACATCCATAAAGACTACATCACATGATGCTGTACTTACTATAAAGCCAGTTACCTTTGGTCATTCATAACACATACATAAAGGCTTAATGACGTAACCACAAATGTATTAACACTTAGGGAATTATCATTGACAGCTACAACAAATAAGCATTAAAGACATGTTTAAGCCATACATATCCTTTATTTCAATATTTTTTAAAACGAATCAAATACATTATGTTTCAAAAAGTTCAGCAATGCAATTACATTGAACATTACACACACTGTAAATAGTGTACAATAGCTTGTTCCTGAGTTGGTGGACGAATGGTTCTTGCCTTTGGCTGCTGGAGGAACTGCATGTTGGTTCCAACCTTAAAAGTAACAACAAAGAAAGTTATCAGGTCTGTTAGGAAATGCCTTTGTCTCACTATCTAGATAAGGATATTTCTGTGCTGTGCTAGAAAAACTAAATGGGGAGATAGGAAACTCCATTTGATTTGTATTATTATATTCCTCTTTCATTTACAAATCTCAAGATGTGACTATGAGACCTGGTTATATCTATGGGGATTTTATTTTGCTGAATCTGCTAGCTAGAAAATGTTTCGCTAGCTATCAGTTGCTGTGAAGTCACAGAAATGACTTGAAATAATAATAGAGGTGTCTACAGTATGTAATCTAACTCAACACTTAACTACTACAAACACATTTAAATTGCAATAAATAAAGGTTATCTTACTTGTTTATCACTGTCCAGTGGCAACACAAGTAGGTATTTGATTTGTGAACTCATCACGTGCACTTACTGTGCTACAGAAAACCTGCTAACCAAACAACAGTGCAGGGCATGCACACTAAATTAAAAGGACAACTACACAAAAAAATCAAAGTTTCTTAGATTTTTCCCAGACCTCAAAAGCCATCCCCTGATGTGACATTGTTGTGAACACAGAACATCTTTTTTTTTTCTATTTAAAAAGTGTGAATAAATTCAGGGAACACTAGAAAAAATGTGGGAAATCCAAAACTGGAAAAACAAAACAAAAATGGAAAATGGTATTTGCAATAAAAACAGAATTAGGCAAAAACATGTAAACATATTTTAAAAGGTCCTATCAATGTTTTTTCCTGTGCATGACTGCCCTTTAGAGTGTATGTGTTATCCTGCAGCACATAATTTTGGGGAAAGTTGAGGTCTGGTCCAATATTGGCTATGCACCCAAGAGGGAAAGAGGTTGGGCCATCTTAGAAATGTTTTAGAGACACTTTTATCCAAAGCGACTTAAAGTTATGCATTAATAAATTATTACATGTGGATGGTCACGGGAATCAAACCCACTATCCTGGATTTGCAATGCTCTACCAATATGCATGACAGGGTTATAAATGCTTTGTGAAGCCTCGATTTATTGATTTATAAATAATTTATTAAGTCATGCTTGTCACATTTGACACTGGTGGTATGTCACACAGTTCTGCCACATTTATAAACCTTTTATAAAGCATGACATATGGTCATAGATGATGTGTAACACATGTATGTAGTGTTTATGAAGGCTTTATGAAGACTTTATAAATTGCACGTCTTTTAAAGCACGACCAGAATAACAATAAAAACTGAACGACTAAAAGGCACCGTAAGGAAAAGCAAAGCTAAAAAGGTGTGTTTTAAGATCTCTTTTAAATAGTGGTGTTTACAAGGTGTTGAAATAATATAAACATATAATATAAACTATATAAACAATAATATAAACTATAAACAGACCAAACTCATCTTGTCTCCTTAATATCTTTGATTGATGTGAAAAAACTAACATGGTGGCAATCACAAACTACCCATAGTCGGATTACTTTCGATAACTAGAAAGTGTATTACTCAATTATATTGAACAGTGGGGAGCTCACCCGTGATATGACTCATTATAAATAGTCATTGCTATTAGCTAATTCATATTGTAGTTTCTGTCAGCTGAGAGTTATAAAAATATGACTGCTTGTGTTACGTCAATCTTTTCTCAGTTAGCGCTAGGACAAATGTAAATTTTTACATTTTCCGGTTTGGATGATTGTGTTATGCTGTAGCTACTTCTGTGAATGTCTGAACATTGCATCCAAAAATAAACTGGTCACATTCTGGACATAACTTTGTAAGGACTGTGTTTGTGCAAAATGTTTCTGTGAAAAAAACAGTGGCAGCTCAAATGCTGATTGTTGCGTTATTCGAAACCGGACATTCTAAATAAGTGACCACTGTAGAATGATCACACCCATTTGTTGGTACGTGTAAAAAGGTTAAGCTCGGAACCTGGGTCTGAATCCCGCCCTGAACCCCACCCTAGAAAGGTTAACTTCCTGATTGATGTCTTGAGATGTTGCTTCAATATATCCACATAATTTGCCATCCTCATGTTTGCGAAGTACACCAGTCCCTCCTGCAGCAAAGCACCCCCACAAAATGATGCTGCCACCCCCGTGCTTCACGGTTGGATGGTGCTCTTCAGCTTACAAGCCTCCCCCTTTTTCCTCCAAACATAACGATGGTCATTATGGCCAAACAGTATTATATTTTTGTTTCATCAGACCAAAGGATATTTCTCCAAAAAGTACGATCTTTGTCCCCATGTGCAGTTGCAAACTGTAGTCTGGGTTTTTTATGGTGGTTTTTGAGCATTGCTTCTTCCTTGCTGAGCGGCCTTTCAGGTTATGTCGATATAGGACTCTTTTTACTGTGGATATTGATACTTTTGTACCTGTTTCCTCCAGCATCTTCACAAGGTCTTTTGGAAATTGCTCCCAAGGTTGAAACAGACTTGTGGAGGTCTGTAATTGTTTTTCTGAGATCTTGGCTGATTTCTTTTGATTTTCCCATGATGTCAAGCAAAAAGGCACCGAGTTTGAAGGTAGGCCTTGAAATACATCCACAGATACACCTCCAATTGACTCAAATTGTGTAATTTATAAAGTAGATGCCCTAACCGACTTGCCAAGACTATAGTTTGTTAACAATAACTTTGTGGAGTGGTTGAAAAACAAGTTTTAATGACTCCAACCTACGTGTATGTAAACTTCCGACTTCAACTGAATATATTTCGTAATTCCATTATTTTACTCTAAGATTTGTGTGTATTGTTGTGAATTGTTCAATTCTGTTGGAGCTAGGAACACAAACATTTTGCTACACCCGCAATAACATCTTCAAAATATGTGTATGTGACCAATACGTTTTGATTTTATTTGGTGGCTTAATGGCTTAATAAGTAGCAGCGTGTTTCAGCGTTCTTTGGACAGTTTTTCCAGACATTTTCCTGGCTGACGCGGTCAATCCGGATTCTCGTCTCTGATCTCAGCCGGCTGCATCATCGACTTGGCCAATAGGACACTGGGTCCTCTGTATGCAGAATGCTTTTTTTCAAGGTGAAGTTTCCAAACGATAATTGTCTCTGTAGCATTGCTGTCTGGATGAGCCAAATGTCTGGATTATCACAGCATCAGAGGGGCTTTTAATAATTCATGAGTCAATGTTTCAGTTGTGGTGTCTGGAGATGTTTGAATGCATAACTAGATATTTTAGCAAATCCCATCATTTGATAGGAACATTTTTACAGCCAGTGAATCCAAATGGTCTTTTGTATTAACTTGCTCCATTTTGGTGTGTAAATGAAGAGATTTGAAAAACACATTTATATAATAATGATGGTCCACGAAGCAAATACTCTCTTATCCAGGTACGGTGTCAAGAAAAAGTATGTGAACCCTTTGGAATTTCCTGGATTTCTGCATAAATTGGTCATAACATTTTGATGTGATCTTTATCTAATACACACCATTAGACAAACACAGTCTGCTTAAACTAATAACACACACACACACACACAATTATACATTTTCATGTCTTTATTGAACGCTGCGTAAACATTCACAGTGTAGGGTGGAAAAAGTAGGTGAACCCTTTGGATTTAATAACTTGTTGACCCTGGCAACAATAAATTCAACCAAAAGTTTTCTGTAGTTGTGGATCCGACATGCACAACGGTCAGGATACATTTTAGACCCTTCATCTTTACAAAACTGTTTCAGTTCAGCAATATTCTTAGGATGTCTGGTGTGAACCACTTTTGAGGTCATTCCACAGCATTTTAAATCGGGTTGAGGTCAGGACTCTGACTGGGCCACTGCAGCAGGCGTATTTTCTTCTGTTGAAGCCATTCTGTTGTTGATTTACTTCTGTGTTTTGGGTTATTGTCCTGTTGCATCCCCCTAACTTTTGTTGAGCTTCAATTGGCGGACAGATAGCCTTACATTCTCCTGCAAAATATCTTAATTAACTTAATTTTTCCATTGATGATAGCAAGCTGTCTTGGCCCTGAGGCAGAAAAACAGCCCCAAACTATGATGCTCCCTCCACCATACTTTACAGTTGGGATGAGGTTTTGATGTTGGTGTGCTGTGCCTTTTTTTTCTCCACACATAGTGTTGTGTGTTCCTTCCAAACAACTCAACTTTAGTATAATCTGTTCACAGAATATGTTTCCATAAGAACTTCAGACGTGCAGCAATATTTTGGGGGGACAGCAGTAGCTTCTTCCGTGGTGTCTTCCCATGACCACCATTCTTGATTAGTGTTTTACGTATCTTAAACTTGTCAACAGAGATGTAGAGATGTAGTATTCTTCTTAACCTTATTTGGCATTCTGCACTGTGCTCTTGCAGTCATCTTTGCAGGATGGCCACTCCTAGGGAGAGTAGCAACGGTGCTGAACTTTCTCCATTTATTGACAATTTGTCTTACTGTGGACTGATGAACATCAAGGCTTTTAGAGATACTTTTGTAACCCTTTCCAGCTTCATGCAAGTCAACAATTCTTAATCTTAGGTCGTCTGAGATCTATTTTGTTTGAGGCATGGTTCACATCAGGTAATGCTTCTTTTGTGAATAGCAAACTCAAATTTTGTGAGTTTTTTTATAGGGCAGGGCAGCTCTAACCAACACCTCCAATCTCATCTCATTGATTGGACTCCAAGTTATCTGACTCTTGACTCGAATAAGCTGTTGGAAAACTCATTAGCCTAGGGGTTCACATTCTTTTTCCTACACTGTGAATGTTAAAATGATGTATTCAATACAGAAAAGAAAAGTACAATCATTTGTGTTATTAGTTTAAAACTTCTTTGGACATATTTTAAAGAGATATTAAAACACCTTTTTAGTGTTGCTTTTCTAGTCTTTTAGTTGTTATTATTTTGTTTTTATCCTCTTATGTTTGTTGTGTAGTAAATATTTGTTTTTATTTTCATAGTTTAAAAATAACGTTTTTTCCTAGGGCCTCCCGAGTGGCACAGCGGTCTAAGGCATGATCCCAGGCTGTGTCACAGCCGGCTGTGACCGGGAGACTCTTGAGGTGGAGCACAATTGTCCGGGTTAGGGGAGGGTTTGGCCGGCCGGGATGTCCTTGTCCCTTCGCGCTCTAGCGACTCCTTGTGGCGGTCCAGGCGCCTGCAACCTGACCCCGGTTGCCAGTTGTACGGTGTTTCCTCCGACACATAGGTGCGGCTGGCTTCCGAGTTAAGAAGTGAGAAGTGCGGCTTGGCAGGGTTGTGTTTTGGAGGACGCATTGCTCTTGACCTTCACCTCTCCTGAGTCTGTATGGTAGTTGCAGCGATGGGACAAGACTGTAACTACCAATTGGATATCACGAAAAAGGTGTAAAAGTACAACAACAACAAAAATGTTTCCTGTGATGCGCATTGCGTTGCATTCATGTCTGAAATGTGCAATATCAATAAAGCTTGATTTGCTTTTACGGATAAACTTTTAAACTATTATGTCAAGTTTCAAATGGTTTGACCAAAGTTATAGTACTCCTGTGTGAGCATCATTGCTATCTTTTCTGCCTACTGAATTCTCAACCCACTCTTTGTCAATCCTGAACCAGACTACCCATTTAAAACTCCAGATAAAGCACAACCACGTAAAAATTTCACTGCAAAGCAATGTTTTTGTTGTGGATGCTGCTTTTTGTGGTTTTTCTCCCCGAAACTGGGGCCATGGAACCCAAGCAACTGTGACAAATTAGGATTTGAGATAACAAAATCAACTTTTTTTCTAAGCATAGCGAAGGGGATTTGACTCTGGCGGCGGAGCTCACTTGAATAAGCAGACTGTCTGAACTCCTCGTGGGTCCTGCTTTGATGATCACTTTCATCCATCGCATGGACAGTGTTGCAGATGCATATTCAAAACAAATAATATAAAAAACACAGGAGGGAGGATGGGAAGGGTATGTGTCAACCTCAGGCTATTAGTTTACAAATATAATCCCTCACCCCCCTTAGATTTTAATCAATTCTGTCTGTATTTCTTGCCCCCCTGAAATGACGAGCTGTTATAGGAGAAATGTGGTGATGTTGCAGTGATATTAGGACACAGCTCTGCTGTCACGTGTTTAAAGGGGAAATCTGCAGTGGCTACATTCATAAATTAATGATAAATATCCATAGATTTTTAAATAATATAACTAATAATATAACTTATAAATGCCTCATGAGCTGTTCAACTGTCCACATCAGATCCCAAAATATAAGCTTATTTTACTCCAATGTTTGTAAACAATGTAAATATAAACACACACTGTAGAGCCTGAAAACATGGTTAAAGGATAGATGTTTTGATATCATGAATGGTCAGTCCTTGCATCCATAGCTCTGTGGCGGGGTCCTGCTTTGTTATTGTTTCAACTGCGGATTAGTTCTTTAAAGGAACCAACATGGTGGCCATTCATTTTTTACTCACTTGTTGGAACAGTAAACCTTAATCACTAGTTTACATGACAAGGACATTAACAGGGTGCAATTACTTGAGGGAGCATGATGAAGAGATTCAAAGAGGAGGAAAAATAGATTGAGACAGACTGAGAGATGGGGTAATGCAGGGTGAGCGAAATAGATGGAAACATCTAAACATAAAAAGGGAATAAAGGAAGAGAAGGCACATACTGTCAATAGCAGACACAAGCTATGAAATGAATGAACATCAATAGTAGCCTTGAATGAAAAATAGTAGCCTTTGTCTGCAGAGACAGAGAGAAGAAGAGTATGGAGTGATAGAGAAGAGCGGAGGAGATAGAGGGAGAGGTAGAAGAGTGGGAGAAGAGGAAGGAAAAGAGAAGGATGGGGAGGTGGAGACAGTGGGAGAGGAGGTGGAGAGAGAGGGAGGAGACCATTTGGAAAAAGAGGAGGATGAGAAAGAGAGATCCAGAGAGAGAAAGCAAGAGCTGATGAAGAGATGGGTGTAATGGACAGAATGTGGGAGAGGGGAGTGACTGAGATGACCTGTCTCCCTGTCACTGGCCTCACCATGCCCATCACTTTGCAGTGATCCATCTCCCAATCCGTCGTCTGCCGCTTGCCAGCTGACAGGGGGCCTACTCTGGGCACGGC
This sequence comes from Oncorhynchus clarkii lewisi, assembly GCF_045791955.1. NCBI lineage: Eukaryota > Metazoa > Chordata > Actinopteri > Salmoniformes > Salmonidae > Oncorhynchus > Oncorhynchus clarkii. Next base: position 27,968,445 of record NC_092163.1, on the reverse strand, counting down.
CACTGATGAGAAGCAGCAGCCATGCTTTAAAATCAATCCACCACCCTAATATGTCACGAATGACTGCACAGGACTTGCCAATAGCTTTAGGGGTGGAAGAGATGACTTGTGACTGTACTGTATCGGCTAACTAAATGGCTCCTTCTCGGAAGGGCATTCATTGACACAGCGCTAATTAACCCTGGCTACTAGCAACGAACATCTTCTCTCGCTTGCTCTCTCAAACTCATTATGGTTGCATACTTTTTTTTACACCTAATTAAGAGTGAATGCATACGTACTTAATGAAATTCAGAGTTAGCTGGTAGTCTGGTTGCTGTTTTGAAATGACAAGCGGTTCGGAGTCGAGCAAGTGTTTTGGTTTACAGAGCAACTTAAGAGCTGTACTTTTACCCAGAAAAGTGTTTGATATCTTTTTGTTACCATTTCATATTCTAAAATCCTGGTTGATAAAAAGTGAAGTGCTGTTTTGTCCATTGATGGTGCGTGTTTGACCCTGGTGTTTCTCCTCCCAGTTGTCAGGGTTTTCCCGTTGGATCAAACAGTCATGTTGAATTGTGACTTGATTAATCTTTGCCACTTCTTACTCTAAATGTCACATATGTCATAACCTTTTAATATCACAATGATTCATAGATGCGGGACAAACTGTAGCGCTATTACTCAGTGTTATATAAGATAGAACACAAAGCTATCAGAGCACAGCATTTCACAGCCAAAGACATGACAAAATCAAATGGAAAGCATGAGGCCAGAATTGGAAGAATCCATAACTGAAGTGCATCCAATAATTCAAGGTGCAGTCTGTCATGAAGCCGTGCATTTTATTCAATTGGCCTGTATATCACACATGGGCATCTGATGATGTGAAGATACTGTGTGTTTACACTTCACAGATGTTGTACTTTGTATACAATATCTATATAAAAGTTATATTCTCCTTACAAAACGTAGTAGTTGTTATTCATGGAATTTCGATTTCAGAATTCAGTGTGTGTTCAGGAAGCATGTCTTTGCTGCCCAAATACAACGCAAAGCCCTGTCTTAATCGCAATATCTTCCTCCGTTGTTTGTTTGAAGTATTAGGGGGTTGTTGCCATGAGGGATTGAATTGATTGATTAATACTTTTATCCAATTAGTGTTCCCTCATGCAATTAATCAGCTGGCCGGGGTTAGGCCCACTTGGTTGGCCAGACGGAGGCAGACAGATGCTAGGGGCCTGACTCGTGATGAAGAACCATCCCCTTTTTTCTCTCTTGCCTCTATTCTTCTCCATCCTCCCCTCCATACACCTGGCGCGCGCTCCCCTCATACAGTACTGTGCCATCGCTCTTGTGCTTAGAGCACATTGTTTGGGTGCTTGCCGAACACAACAAATGGCAGGCTGAAAACACATTTTCATTATTGTGGCTCGAGTTGTGAAGAGCTAGATGAAAGTTGGCATGAAAAGACATGCATGTTTTGGAGAGATAATGAACGATAAATGAGTTGAGCTTTAGGCATGTTTTGTGTTTGCAGTATGCATTTAAAGCATTTATACAATTTCATATGTGATGGAAAACACTGCAGTGTAAAGCCCAGCCAGTGATAAATGCCTTTTGTTCTACAGGAAAACATGATGGTAACCTATACTTTTCCTTCTTGTCTTTTTCAGGTTTTGCCATTTCCTTCAGCACTTTATGGGGACCCTCTCTATGCCTGAATCATCGAGAAGAATTCTGGAATGGAATAATATCTAAGCCAATGGAGTCCCATGAAGGATACTGTTCCCTAATACTGCAATGTAGTGAAAAGAGACGGTCGCTGGACGCTTGTAATCTGTGGATCTGAGGACTCAAGTGTTCGAATGACCTGCATTTCTTTGAAATCCATTTTAATTTGAAAATACAAAATAAAGATATTTTGAAAGATAATAACTACGTATTTTAGTGTCAATCAGCTCCAATAGTTTGAAGTTAGTGGTGAGATACCCAAGGTTTTTAGTAAGATTTTAACCTTGTTTTACCAGTTGCATCCCAAATTGACCTTGATAATGATACCAAGGCCATTTCAATGGTTATAGGTCCCACGATCTTCTACTCAAAGGAGCTTGTCCATTGCAGGATTTCCCAAATTATGTGATTGAATTTTTACAAAAAAATACCATGTATGGATTGAAATTGTCAATTTGAATTCTCAGGGAGTTTTGTATCAATATCAGGCCCACTCCCTTCAACGCCATACTTGTTTTAGAGATTGTGGTGCTGCCGTCAACGACGTGAAACTGTGCTACCCATAAAGCATATGGGAAAGCTAGTCTTGGAAATCTCGAATGGAGTTTTCCCTTGTACAGTAACAAAAGACATCTCTGTTACCAGAATGGATTTGATACCAGTGTAGACAGACAGTGGATATAAGTCTGGAAAAACTCAATGGCGAAAATCACACGGGAAAGATAAGTCTGTTTCAAAATGATTTGTCAAGTTTCTTCTGCAAAGAGAAAAAACATTCTGCAGTCTTTCTAAATTCCCCGAATCATGGCGTGTCATGACATGCCCTGCATCCTGAGACGGAACTATTTAAGACAATTGAATACTCAAGAATCTTGTGAATTAATCCAAGAGTCCTAGAACAGAAATCTTGGTTGTCCTTGGTGTGTTTGTTCTTCAACATTGCTGGCTTGAGGACTCTTTTCACCTCTTCTGTAATCTCCGTCGTATGTAGAGCCAATCAGGATTTTCCAAAATGGCTACCTGTTGGAGACTGGGAGCTTGTAGCCTCTTGGTGGCCCTTTGGCTTTTGCATTGCTGTAGTTGTGGATGGTCAGAGACCACAAGGACTAATGGCGTGGCCAAGGGTGAAACGAAGGAGCAGGAGCTCATGTCCCATGAACGAGTGAAGAGAGGATGGGTGTGGAACCAGTTCTTTGTGGTGGAGGAGTACACAGGCACGGAACCACTCTACGTTGGAAAGGTAAGTCAACTATGTCTGAGAGATGTTCGTGTGTTTAGCGGGATAACACCAACATAACAGATTAAGTATTTGCTCGAAACATCCCCAGACATCCTATCCTCATTCATATCTTACTTATGAGTTGATTGCGATTTGATTTGTATGACATGTTATGATTGGAAAAGATAAGATGGCAAAAGCGAAAGAAATAGGGATGGTGCTGGTAAATTGTTTCTGCATACCCATGATTGTCTGAATTCAGTCATTGACAATTGATAATCATAAATTCATATATTAAACTCTAGTCTGAATGCTTTTCCTTATAAAGGCAGGAATTACCCCCAGGCCTCCCCGTCTGCCACTGTATTATTTTTCTATTAGGAGACAGACTGTGCTATCTATTCAGCCAGGATACATGATAGGCCTTAGCCAGGCCGATAGAGAGGACGAGCAGAGGAGAGAAAGAGGGTGGGGTGGGGTGGGGCTTGAAGATAAAGAAACAGACAGACAGACAGATGAACAGACACGCATACAGATGGACAGAAAGACAGAGCATGAGAAAAGATGAGCTCAAAAGAATGAGAGGTGGAGAGAGAGGATTCATGCATTTCGAAGTGACTCATTACGGGAGAGTGTGGCGGGGCAAGCGAGGCACTGATATAAAAACGCGGTAGAGGCATAGCAAGGGGGAGCAAAAGAGAGATGATTTTATTAATACAATTACCCAGAGTTATTGCTGTCCATGAAGCCGGGGCACAAGCCAGGACTATTAATAGTAGCTCGGTGGTGATGTTGCCGGACTCATCCATCGCTAAGGATATCAAAAACTTTAATTAGAGCAATATAGGATTAAATACGGCCAGTGTGGGACAACTTCTTCTCACCCAACTCAGCAAAGCTGCCAAGGCTGTCCTGCTGGCCATTAATCTGCTAATGAAATATTATTTTCACTAAATGGCCACTCACATCGCAATAAACTGGCAGCTTTGTTTGATACATTTGGGTAATGAATTTCCTTGGCCTTCTATGATCTGTCCGTCTGTTTGATTCCCCCCTTCTGCTAAGTTCAATATTCAAATTCTGAAAGCTATATTATCCCATTCAGTATTTATCTACAGTGTGTTGCCATTTCCTGGTTTGAGACTAGATGGTAGTTCAGTCAAAACTCATGTCAAATCAAATCAAATGTTATGGTCACATGGTTAGCAGATGTTATTGCAGGTATCTAACATTCCACAACAAAACATAATATCTAACAAATTCCACAACAAAACATAATCCACACAATCTAGTAAAGGAATGGGATAAGAATATATAATTATGAAATATATGGATGAGCAGTGACAGAGCGGCAAGATGCAATTGATAGTAAAGAATAGATAGTTAAGGATATAGTACACAGTATATACAGTGGGGCAAAAAAGTATTTTAGTCAGCCACCAATTGTGCAAGTTCTCCCACTTAAAAAGATGAGAGAGGCCTGTAATTTTCATCATAATGAATTTATTTGCAAATTATGGTTGGAAAATAAGTATTTGGTCACCTACATACAAGCAAGATTTCTGGCTCTCACATACCTGTAACTTCTTCTTTAAGAGGCTCCTCTGTCCTCCACTCGTTACCTGTATTAATGGCACCTGTTTGAACTTGTTATCAGTATAAAAGACACCTGTCCACAACCTCAAACAGTCACACTCCAAACTCCACTATGGCCAAGACCAAAGAGCTGTCAAAGGACACCAGAAACAAAATTGTAGACCTGCACCAGGCTGGAAGACTGAATCTGCAATAGGTAAGCAGCTTGGTTTGAAGAAATCAACTGTGGGAGAAATTATTAGGAAATGGAAGACATACAAGACCAATTATAATCTCCCTCGATCTGGGGCTCCACACAAGATCTCACCCCGTGGGGTCAAAATGATTACAAGAACGGTGAGCAAAAATCCCAGAACCACACGGGGGGACCTAGTGAATGACCTGCAGAAAGCTGGGACCAAAGTAACAAAGCCTACCATCAGTAACACACTACGCCACCAGGGACTCAAATCCTGCAGTGCCAGATGTGTCCCCATGCTTAAGATAGTGCATGTCCAGGCCCTTCTGAAGTTTGCTAGAGAGCATTTGGTAGATTCAGAAGAAGATTGGGAGAATGTCATATGGTCAGATGAAACCAAAATATAACTTTTTGGTAAAAAACTCAACTCGTCGTGTTTGGAGGACAAAGAATGCTGAGTTGCATCCAAAGAACACCATACCTACTGTGAAGCCTGGGGGTGGAAACATCATGCTTTGGGGCTGTTTTTCTGCAAAGGGACCAGGACGACTGATCCATGTAAAGCACATATGTCAGAGTCAAGGCCCGCGGGCCACATCCGGCCCGCAAGAAGGTTTTTTACGGCCCCTGGGATGATCTTGATTTATTATTAGAACCGGCCCGCAGCAAGCCGGCAGCCCGCAGATCTTTTACACGCACCAATACTACATTTCCCACAATGCAAAGGTGACGCACCGAGCAGTAGGCTGCTTCATTTCAATATTTATTGGCACAGCAGTCGTCAGCATCACAGTAAAATTAACTTTCAGATACCCATCAAAAATGGCAAAACGGAAGGTGGATACTGAGAACCGGGGGTTTCAAACAAGGTGGGAGTCGGAGTATATGTTCACGAAGGTAGCTGGAAAACCTGTGTGTCTTCTGTGTGGAGAAAGTGTGGCGGTACTGAAAGAGTATAATCTGAGACGACATTATGAAACGAAACACGCGGACACACACGCGGACGCAACTGTCAAGGCCAGTTTTATTTTGGCAGAAGAGATCGCTAAATCAGCCCGGCCATTTACGGAGGGGGATTTCATCAAAAACTGCATGATTAAAGTTTGTGACGAAGTTTGCCCAGAAAAAAGGCAACTCTTTTTAAATGTGAGTCTGAGCAGAAACACCATTGCCGAGAGAGTAGACCAGTTGTCCATCAATCTAAAGGAGCAGCTTGTGAAAAAGGGAAAAGATTTTATTGCATATTCCTTGGCTGTGGATGAGAGCACCGACATTTCTGACATTGCCCAGTTGTCAATTTTCATCCGCGGAGTGGACTCCAACCTAAGCGTGACAGAGGAGTTTTTGGCTTTACGTCCTATGCATGGCACAACTACGGGGCATGATTTGTATGAAGAGGTGTCAAGATGTGTAAATGAGATGGAGCTGCCTTGGGAAAAACTCGTGGGTTTGACAACCGACGGAGCACCTGCGATGTGTGGACACAGGAGCGGACTGGTGGCGAAGATACGGGAAAAGATGCAAGAGGAAAACGCGACAGGTGAGCTGACAGCTTATCATTGTATCATACACCAGGAAGCGTTGTGCGGTAAAGCCTTGAAAATGGAGCATGTAATGAGCATCATCACGCGCACAGTTAACTTTATCAGAGCCAAAGGTTTGAATCACCGCCAGTTCAAGGCATTTCTGACGGAGTTAGAAACGGAGCATGGTGATTTGCCTTATCACACAGAGGTGCGATGGCTAAGCCAGGGAAAGGTGCTTCAAAGATGTTTCGAGCTTCGTGAGGAGATTTGTCTGTTCTTGGACAGCAAAGGGAAAGACACAACACAACTCCGAGACGAAATGTTTCTGTGTGAAATGGCTTTTCTGTGTGACATTACGAGTCATCTGAATGCAATAAACTTGCAGCTGCAGGGTCGGGATCGTGTCATCTCTGATATGTACAGTACAGTGAAGGCATTTAAAACCAAACTGACTCTGTGGGAGACGCAGATGCGGAAAGAAAATTTGAGCCACTTTCCCAGCTGCCAGACCATGAAAGAGAAGCTCTCTACCAGTGCGTTCCCGAGCACACAGTTGGCTGATAAAATAGGTATGCTTGCCGCTGACTTTCGACGCCGATTTGCTGACTTTGAAGCACAAAAAAGCAGGTTGGAACTGCTCGGTAACCCATTTGCTGTTGACGTGGAAAGCTCACCACCAAACCTCCAAATGGAGTTGATTGACCTCCAATGCAATGATGCACTGAGGGCAAAATATGCGGCAGTGGGTGCTGCGGAGTTCGCCCGTTTCCTCCCCGGCACAATGCCCCAGCTGCGCATCCAGGCTGCTCAAACGTTGTCTATGTTTGGCAGCACATACCTGTGTGAACAACTGTTTTCTTTGATGAACCTGAACAAAACATCACACAGAAGTCGACTTACTGCTGAACACCTCCACTCAATTCTGAGGATTTCTTCAGCTCAGAGCCTTACCCCGAACATTGATGAACTTGTGGAAAAGATGGGACACCACCAAGTATCACCCTCAACCTCAAACAAGTGAACATTACTGTGCAATCACATATTTAGAGTTTTTACTCAGTTCAAGTTTAAAAGTTAAAATTTAATATTTGTTTTCACTGCATGTTACTTCTCCTTAAACAAAGTGTTGTTTTTGATTAATAGATTTTTGCACTTTATTTTTTTGTATTTCAATCCAATTATATTTTAAAAATATTTCAGTTGAGTGGATGATAGAAAATTGCTATTATTGTTTTTTCTTTGAAGTAAATTTAGCCCACTTTTGCTAAAATAGAAAATATAGTCTACTGATGGTGCCTTGAATACCGGTTTCTTTCATTTAATGTTCATGTTATGGGGATATTTATATAAAGGAAATTTGTCTTTTGTGTCTGTTGAAAATTAAAGATTACTGACAGAGCCATAAGAAAATATTGCTTTATTTATCTGATCATATTGTAATATATTTGTTAGGTTTTCAGTAGGTTCAATTAGGTTCACTAGACTATATGCGTCATTTAAAAATTTTTCAATGAACATTCGAACAGTCCGGCCCTCGTCTTGTAGCTGATTTTTTTATTTGGCCCTCCGTCCATTTGACTTTGACACCCCTGATGTAAAGGAAAGAATGAATGGGGCCATGAATCGTGAGATTTTGAGTGAAAACCTCCTTTCATCAGCAAGGGCATTGAAAATGAAACGTGGCACGTTGAAAATGAAACTTTCAGCATGACACTGATCCCAAACACACCGCCCGGGCAACGAAGGAGTGGCTTCGTAAGAAGCATTTCAAGGTCCTGGAGTGGCCTAGCCAGTCTCTAGATCTCAACCCCATAGAAAATCTTTGGAGGGAGTTGAAAGTCCGTGTTGCCCAGTAACAGCCCTAAAACATCACTGCTCTAGAGGAGATCTGCATGGAGGAATGGGCCAAAATACCAGCAACAGTGTGTGAAAACCTCCAAACAGAAAATGTTTGACCTCTGTCATTGCCAACAAAGGGTATATAACAAAGTATTGAGATAAACTTTTGTTATTGACCAAATACTTATTTTCCACCATAATTTGCAAATTAAATTCATAAAAAATCCTACAACGTGATTTTCTGGATTTTTTTTCTCATTTTGTCTGTCATAGTTGAAGTGTACCTATGATGAAAAATACAGGCCTCTCTCATCTTTTTAAGTGGGAGAACTTGCACAATTGGTGGCTGACTAAATACTTTTTTGCCCCACTGTACATATGAGATGAGTAATGCGAGATATGTAAACATTCTTATTGTGCCATTATTAAAGTGACTTGTGTTCCATTTATTAAAGTGGCCAATGATATCAAGTCTCTAGATAGGCAGCCGCCTCTGTGCAAGTGGTGGCTGTTTAACAATCTGATGGCCTTGAGATAGAAGCTGTTTTTCAATCTCTCTGTCCCAGCTTTGATGCACCTGTACTGACTTCGCCTTCTGGATGGAAGCGGGGTGAACAGGCAGTGGCTCGTTGGTTATTGTCCTTTATGATCTTTTTTTGCCTTCCTTTGACATCAGGTGTTTTAGGTGTCCTGGAGGGCAGGTAGTTTGACAGGATGCTCTCAATTGTGCACCTGTAAAAGTTAGTGAGGGTTTTCGGATGACAAGTCACATTTTTTCAGCCTCCTGAGGTTGAAGAGGCGCTGTTGCGCCGCCTTCATCATACTGTCTGTATGCGTGGACCATTTCAGTTTGTCAGTAATATGTACACCGAGGAACTGAGAACTTTCCACTTTCTCCACTGGTCCTGTCGATGTGAATGGGGGGGGTGCTCCAGGGAGTAGGAGTACAGGAGGGGGCTGAGAACACACCTTTGTGGGGCCCCAGTGTTGAGGATCAGCAGAGTGGAGATGTGGTTTACTACATTCACCACCAGGAAGTCCAGGACACAGTTGCACAGGGCAGGATCGAGGCCCAGGGTCTCAAGCTTAATGACGAGTTTGGAGGGTACTATGGTGTTGAATGATAGTAAAGTTTTGAAAAACATATTTGTTATTCAAATTAAAAGCCCAATGAATACTCATCTTTGTGTAATGATTTAACTCTCACAGCTAGTGGGACATTTATTTTGAAGGCACATATAAATAACAACTGCACGAGGACAGACAGTGACTGACAGGCTGACACAGATGTCACAGTTACAAATAGTAGCTAGCTAGACATTTCACAAAACGAAAAGGAAAGTAGACAATGAATGTAGGGTGCTCCAGCAGGAGTGGACATCGAAATATTTATTTATTGAGGAATCAGGGAAAGCTGTGTTCTTAGTGTGCAAAGAGAGCATCACTGTCATGAAAGACTACAACATGTTCCAACACTTCCAGACGAAGCATGCAGAGAAATATAGGAATATGTCTTCTGAGCAGAGGGCAAATGCATCGAAATAGTTGCTTTCTCAGTTGCAAAAGCAGCAAGGACTTTTCACAAAACTGTGTTTTGCAAACAACGGAATTGAGAGATAGCTATATACTGTCCCACAAAATTGCTAAACAAAGCAAGCCATTCGCTGAGGGCGAATTCATTAAAGAATATTTTATTGACTCTGCAGCAATACTTTGCCCAAACAAGAAAGAGCTTTTTGAAAATGTTTCCCTGTCAAGACGAACAATGACATGGCGTGTTGAAGACATCGCAGAGAATATGTAACAAAGGTTGAAAGACAAGGTAAAGAATTTCACCTATTTCTCCTTGGCCTGGATGAGAGCAGCGATGCACTTGACAGTTGTTGATATTCTTATGAGGCATAATCCCAGACTTTGAAATTACAGAGGAGTTTGCTTCAGTGCAGTCAATGAAGAGCACAACCATTGGAGGAGGTTAATAAGTGTGTGGCAAAGCTGGGACTGAGTTTTGACAAGTTATCCAGTGTGACCACTGATGGGTGCCCAAACTTGACAGGAAAAAATGTTGGCCTTTTGAAAAGGATGCAAGATGAAGTAGCTGAGCTGAACCCAGATCATAAAATAATTCTCCTGAATTATATTATTCATCAGGAGGTGCTATGGAAATGTGTAATGAAAATGAACCATGTTGTGGACACAGTCACTAAAGTGGGAAAATTCACAAGAGCAAAATCTTTAAACCACAGGCAGTTTGTCTCACTGTTGGAAGAGACAGAGTCGGGTCATGCAGCTCTCCCCTACCACACAAACGTGAGAGTTTGGGGAAGGTGCTTAAAAGGCTGTGGGACCTGAAGTCGGAGATTACTGAGTTTTTGCAAATTAATGGAAAATATGTGGATTTCCCTCAACTGCAAGATAAAAAATTGTTGGCTGATTTTGCCTTCACCGTGGACATCATGGCCCTAATGAATGAACTGAATTCCAAACTGCAAGGGAAGGGCCTTTTTTGCACATCAGATGTAGAGCCTTGTCAAAACCTTCAAGGGAAAATTATTCCCCCTGACCCGCCAAGCAGAAGCCAACAATCTCACCCACCCATCAGACTACTAGTCTGTTGCCTATCCGATGACCAGCGGGAGAAGTATACATCGCTGCTGCGTGCTTTGAACAGTGAGTTTTCTCGTCATTTTGAGGATTTCAAAGTGTTGGAAAATTACATACGGTTGGTTTCCTCTCCTTTCACCTTCAATGTGGATAACGCTCCCACTGACCTGCAACTTGAGCTTATCGATCTTCAGTCTGATGCAGTGATGGAAGACCTATTCAAAACCATGCCACTGACGAGGTTCTATGTACAGTGGGGAGAACAAGTATTTGATACACTGCCGATTTAGCAGGTTTTCCTACTTACAAAGCATGTAGAGGTCTGTAATTTTTATCATAGGTACACTTCAACTGTGAGAGACGGAATCTAAAACAAAAATCACATTCACATTGTATGATTTTTAAGTAATTAATTTGCATTTTATTGCATGACATAAGTATTTGATCACCTACCAACCAGTAAGAATTTCGGCTCTCACAGACCTGTTAGTTTTTACTTAAGAAGCCCTCCTGTTCTCCACTCATTACCTGTATTAACTACACCTGTTTGAACTCATTACCTGTATAAAAGACACCTGTCCACACACTCAATCAAACAGACTCCAACCTCTCCACAATGGCCAAGACCAGAGAGCTGTGTAAGGACATTAGGGATTGTCACGAATCCCTCCGAAGATGGTGCATCTTCCTGTTCGGGCGGGGCGCTCGGCGGTCGTCGTCGCCGGGCTACTAGCTGCCATTGATTCCCTATTTTGTTTATGTTAGTTTGGTCTGATTGGTTACACCTGTTTTGAGTTTAGTTTTGTTTGTGGGCTATTTAAGTGCACTAGGCCCGCAGGCTATTGTGCGGGCTTGTTTTCTGTTCAGGGTGTTGGATTATTTTGTGGATTCTATTTTTCCGGACAGAAGTCCTGTTTGTTTGGACTGGTTATTTCATGCGCCCTTGTGTTTGGCATGTCTGTTTTCACTGTCTTTGGAATAAAGATCCACGTTCGGAACTAAACCTGCTCTCTGCGCCTGACTCCTCAACCTACTACTCCTAGAAGCCTTAACAGGGATAAAATTGTAGACCTGCACAAGGCTGGGATGGGCTACAGGACAATAGGCAACAGCTCGGTGAGAAGGCAACAACTGTTGGCGCAATTATTAGAAAATGGAAGAAGTTCAAGATGACGGTCAATCACCCTCGGTCTGGGGCTCCATGCAAGATCTCACCTCGTGGGGCATCAATGATCATGAGGAAGGTGAGGGATCAGCCCAGAACTGCACGGCAGGACCTGGTCAATGACCTGAAGAGAGCTGGGACCACAGTCTCAAAGAAAACCATTAGTAACACACTACGCCGTCATGGATTAAAATCCTGCAGTGCACGCAAGGTCCCCCTGCTCAAGCCAGCGCATGTCCAGCCCCGTCTGAAGTTTGCCAATTACCATCTGGATGATCCAGAAGAGGAATGGGAAAAGGTCATGTGGTCTGATGAGACAAAAATAGCTTTTTGGTCTAAACTCCACTCGGCGTGTTTGGAGGAAGAAGAAGGATGAGTACAACCCCAAGAACACCATCCCAACCGGGAAGCATGGAGGTGGAAACATCATTCTTTGGGGATGCTTTTCTGCAAAGGGGACAGGACGACTGCACCGTATTGAGGGGAGGAGGGATGGAGCCATGTATCGCGAGATCTTGGCCAACAACCTCCTTCCCTCTGTAAGAGCATTGAAGATGGGTCATGGCTGGGTCTTCCAGCATGACAACGACCCGAAACACACAGCAAGGGCAATTAAGGAGTGGCTCCGTAAGAAGCATCTCAAGGTCCTGGAGTGGCCTAGCCAGTCTCCAGACCTGAACCCAATAGAACATCTTTGGAGGGAGCTGAAAATCCGTATTGCCCAGCGACAGCCCCGAAACCTGAAGGATCTGGAGAAGGTCTGCATGGAGGAGTGGACCAAAATCCCTGCTGCAGTGTGTGCAAACCTGGTCAAGAACTACAGGAAACGTATGATCTCTGTAATTGCAAACAAAGTTTTCTGTACCAAATATTAAGTTCTGCTTTTCTGATGTATCAAATACTTATGTCATGCCATAAACTGCAAATTAATTACTTAAAAATCATACAATGTGATTTTAAGAATTTTTGTTTTAGATTCCGTCTCTCACAGTTGAAATGTACCTATGATTAAAAAAATACAGACCTCTACATGCTTTGTAAGTTGGAAAACCTGCAAAGTCGCAGTGTATCAAATACTTGTTCTCTCCACTGTATCTCTCGATGAACAAAACTTTCTAAAGATTAGGAGTCATGCTCAGAAAACGTTTGTACTGTTTGGCTCAACCGATGTATGTGAACAGACATTTTCAGGGATGAAATAGAACAAGTCAAGGCACAGATCATCTCTTACCGACTCTCACCTCTCAGCGATCCTGCGCATAGCAACGTCATAAAATATACCTGACTTCACTGCTCTAGTCAAAGTCAGTCGTGGCCAAAAGTTTTGAGAATTACACAAATATTAATTTTCATAAAGTTTGCTGCGTCAGAGTCTTTAGATATGTTTGTCAGATGTTACTATGAAATACTGAAGTATACTTACAAGCATTTCATAAGTGTCAAAAGCTTTTAATGACAATTACATGAAGTTGATACAAAGAGTCAATATTTGCAGTGTTGACCCTTCTTTTTCAAGACGTCTGCAATCCGCCCTGGCATGCTGTCAATTACCTTCTGGGCCACATCCTGACTGATGGCAGCCCATTCCTGCATAATCAATTCTTGGAGTTTGTCAGAATCTGTGGGTTTTTGTTTGTCCACCCGCCTCTTGAGGATTGACCACAAGTTCTCAATGGGATGAAGGTCTGTGGAGTTTCCTGGCCATGGACCCAAAATATCAATGTTTTGTTCCTCGAGCCACTTAGTTATCACTTTTGCCTCACCAAACTGTTCCTGGATGGTTGGTAGAAGTTGTTCTCGGAGGATGTGTTGGTACCATTCTTTATTCATGGCTGTGTTCTTAGGCAAAATTGTGAGTGAGCCCACTCCCTTGGCTGAGAAGCAAACCCACACATGAATGGTCTCAGGATGCTTTACTGTTGACACAGGACTGATGGCAGCGCTCACCTTGTCTTTTCCGGACAAGATTTTTTCCGGATGCCCCAAACAATCGGAAAGGGGATTCATCAGAGCAAATGACTTTACCCCAACTTTAGGAGACGGTCCTGGCGCTTGCTGGACTTTCTTGGGTGCCCTGAAGCCTTCTTCACAACAATTTATTTTTGAGATTCTTCAAAGTAGCCACCCTTTTCCTTGATGACCCTTTTCCTTCTGTGTTTTGGGTTATTGTGCTGTTACTGTTGGTTTTCAATTGGTGGACAGACAGCCTTACATTCTCATGCAAAATGTCTTGATAAACTTGGGAATTCATGTTTCTGTCGATGATAGCAAGCTGTCCAGGCTCTGAGGCACTAAAGCAGTCCCAAACCATGACCTCCCTCCACCATAATTTACAGTTGGGATGAGGTTTTGATGTTTGTATGCTGTGCCTTTTTCCCCCACACATAGTGTTGGGAGTTCTTTCCTTCCAAACAACTCAACTTTAGTTTCATCTGTCCACAGAATATTTTTCCAGTAGCGCTGTGGAACATCCAGGTACTCTTTTGAACTTCAGACGTGCAGCAATGGTTTTTTTTAGACAGCAATGGGTTCTTCCTTGGTGTCCTCCCATGAACAACATTCTTGCTTCGTGTTTTATGTGTCGTAGACATGTCAACAGAGATGTTAGCATGTTAGAGATTTCTGTAAGTCTTTAACTGACACTCTAGGATTCTTCTTAACCTCATTGAGCATTCTGCGCTGTGCTCTTGCAGTCATCTTTGCAGGACGGCCACTCCTAGGGAGAGTAGCAACAGTGCTGAACTTTCTCCATTTATAAACAATTTGTCTTTCTGTGGACTGATGAACATCAATGCTTTTAGAGATACTTTTGTAACCCTTTCTAGCTTTATGCAAGTCAACAATTCTTAATCTTAGGTCTTCTAAGATCTCTTTTGTTCGAGGCATGGTTCACATCAGGCAATGCTTCTTGTGAATAGCAAACTCAAGTTTTGTAAATGTTTTTTTTTATAGGGCAGGGCATCCCTAACCAACATATCCAATCTCGTCTCATCGTCTCCTGACTCCAATTAGCTTTTGGAGAAGTCATTAGCCATGGGGTTCACATACTTTTTCCAACCTACACTGTGAATGTTTAAATTATGTATTCAGTCAGCATAGACAAGAAAAATACAATAATTTGTGTGTTATTAGTTTAAGCACACTCTGTTTGTCCATTGTTGTGACTTAGATCAACATCAGATCACATTTTATGACAAACGTATGCAGAAATCCAGGTAATTCCAAGGGGTTCACATACCTTTTCTTGCCAGTGTATATATATACACTATATGACCAAAAGTATATAGACACCTGCTCGTCGAACATCACATTCCAAAATCATGAGCATAAATATATGGATAGAAAAGGTGTGTACAGCAGTAGATATACAGTATAAGGTGAGCCATGACTGGAATACAGTATACACATATAAAGTGGGTCAAACAGTATACAAATATTGTTAAAGTTACCAGTGTTCAATTTATCTATATACATGGGGCAGCAGTCTCTAAGGTGTAGGGCAGAGTCTGCTAGATGGTAGCAGGGTGAACAGACTGTGGCTCAGGTGGCTGAGGTCCTTGATGATCTTCTTGGCCTTCCTATGACACTAGGTCCTGTAGATGACCTGTAGGGCAGGCATTGTGCCCCCAGTGATGCATTGGGCTGACCGCGCCGCCTTCTAGAGAGCCAAGTGTTTGCGGGTGGTGCAGTTGCTGCACCAGGCGGTGATGCAGCCTGACAGAATGCATGTAGAAGTTTGTGAGGGTTACCTAATGTTGAAAGGGAAAGGTATTCCAAGGTTTCCATGCAGATTAATGCAAAGCAGAGATCTGAAAGTGTTACGATTTAAGATTATTTAAAGAGCCATTTAAGATAGTTCCATGCCAATGCTGAACCTCATTCAGGAGGTAGAAGGTTACAGACATTGACTATGGCTGCGTATCTAAGTACCTGTAACCACAGAATTAGAATGTGATTATGTGGCTGCGTTTACACAGGCAGCACAATCCTGATGTTTTGCCCAATTATTGGCCAAAGATCAAATCTGATTGGTCAAATAAACAGTTATTGGCAAAATATAAGAATTGTGCTGCCTGTGTAAACGCAGCCACATAATCACGTTCTAATTCTGTGGTTACAGGTACTTACAACTACCTGTACTTAGGATACATTTGAACTCATTGTCAGCTAGAGGCATTCAGATACAATCGGACAATAATATATCTGAACCAAAGGTCTGGATACTTAGAATGATGAACCTTTTGTATAAGGGAGAAAGAGAATTAAACCTTTTCCACCTTTATTGTAGTATATATAGTAACCCCAAAGTGTAATAGCAGGTTTCAAACTACTAAAAACTACCAGGTTTAATTCCTCTACTATATATTATTGATTGAGTGGTTGATTGATGGATGGATTGAATGATTCATTCATTCATTGATTTTTTTTTTGAGCTTACAAGACACTAGCCATCAAATTGTACACAAAACATAAAACAAAATGAAATGTTACATGTATAGATCATAGATGATAAAAGCATACTGTTTGGTGACACAACCTTTGTCTCAAGCTGTATTCATTTGTTTCATTCCAGATACAAGATGTGTTAGACTCAGTTAAACCCACACTCTGTGAGATGTGCATGCCACCAAACAGTGGGCCACCAACAAAAAACGTAAGCAATTGAGCGAATGCATTCCATGACATTTTCACATGGACTTCTGTTATATATCTGTTGTGATATATCTGTAGTGCTCAAGGAATGTCTTCAAAGTTTGAGCAACACTTATTTTTGAAATATAATTTACATTATGATTTATTGCTACACATAATTTGCTTGCAAAGCCGCCTATGACAACAAATGCATAGACAAAAGAATCATTGTCCTTTTTTTGTTACGGCGATTGTACTGCACTAATATTATTACAAATCAGGTATTTTTCATGACATCTCCCAGACTGTGGCTTTAAGTTTAATTTAATATTTCTAGATTTACAGAACAAGAGATCAGATTAAAACAACAATTGAACGACTAAAACGGGTTGAAACATGGGCACATGTAGCATGGACAACTTTGAATGTCATTGAGCTTTGCCTATTTACCAGACTGACCACATGTATAGTCCCGATTTAAATTTAGATTATTTTCATGGACAGTATTTTGCTTTCTGATTGGCTGTGAAAGTTAAGTCATCTTTGACAACACATTTAATCGGTGTGTTGGAAGCAGTGGCGTCAGTTCAGCTAAACCAAGGGTATGGCAAAGTGGGTGGGGCCCCCCCCCCGGGCCTTATTGGTTAAATATAGCATGTATGCTAATAATTGTCCATAATTGTTACATGGATGTGTGTGTGTGAGTGGGTATACAGTGTGTGTATATGTCTGTGCATATGAATGGTAGAGCGAAGGAGGGTGAATAGGAATATGTCTAGGAGGGCGAGTGAGAATAGGTGAGCAGAGGCACAATGCCAATTTTATATATCTGATCTCGTTGTTAACTTCAAATCAGCGGTCTCATTTGTAATGTCCTTCTGTAGGGTGGCTTGCCCTGAATCCAAAGTGACACCAGAGGTCTTCGTTTGCGTGCGGACCCCTACTTGGCAGGCAGTTCCATATCCCATCCACCCCTGCTCTTTCTCTGAGTCAGCCCTCAGCTTGCCCAGTTATGTATGTGTGAGACAGAGTGTAAGGTAGAGAGAGAAATATAATGTGTGTGTAGTTGTGTTTGTGTGTGTCTGTGTGTGTGTATGTGTTTGTATGTGTGTGTTTGTCTCTGTGTGTGTTTGTGCATGTGTGCACGTGTGTTTTTGTCTGTGTGTGGGTGTCAGCATTTGTGTGTGTATGTGAGTATTTGCACAGTCAGTTTCAGTGACATGGCTAGTGATAAGAGACCTCAGGATAAGAACCAGATGCAGACACCCCCCACCTCTAGGGACGCCACCTGGCATCCTACCCGGGCACATACCTGGTTGACCAGGGTGCTGGCGGTGCAACTCAGCGATGAGGGCTGGGTCCCCGCTAGGAACATCCTTGACCCAGCATGTATGTTAATAATTGTCAATAATTGTTACATGGATGTGTGTGTGTGTGAGTGGGTGTACACTGTGTGTATATGTCTGTGCATATGAATGGTAGAGCGAAGGAGGGTGAATAGGAATATGTGTAGGAGGGCGAGCGAGAATAGGTGAGCAGAGGCACAATGCCAATTCACTACACAAAATGTAGTATATCTGATCTCGTTGTTAACTTCAAATCAGCGGTCTCATTTGTAATGTCCTTCTGTAGGGTGGCTCTCCCTGAATCCAAAGTGATACCAGAGGTCTTCGTTTGCGTGCGGACCCCTACTTGGCAGGCAGTTCCATATCCCATCCACCCCTGCTCTTTCTCTGAGTCAGCCCTCAGCTTGCCCAGTTATGTATGTGTGAGACAGAGTGTAAGATAGAGAGAAGAAGATAATGTGTGTGTAGTTGTGTCTCTGTGGGTTCGTGTGTGTGTTTGTGCATTTGTGCGCGTGTGTTTTTGTCTGTGTGTGGGTGCCAGAATCTGTGTGTGTATGTGAGTATTTGCACAGTCAGTTTCAGTGATGGCCAGGGATATCAGACCTCAGGATAAGACCCAGATGCAGACACCCCCCACCTCTAGGGACGCCACCTGGCATCCTACCCGGGCACAAACCTGGTTGACCAGGGTGCCGGCAGTGGAACTCAGCGATGAGGGAGTCATCATACCAGGTAGTCCTGAGGCATGGTCCTAGGGCTCAGGTCCTCAGAGAGAAAGAGAGAATTAGAGAGAGCATGCTTAAATTCACACAGGACACCGGATAAGATGGAAGAAGTACTCCAGATATAACAAACTGACCCTAGCCCCCCGACACGTAAACTACTGCAGAATAAATACTGGAGGCTGAGACAGGAGGGGTCAGGAGACACTGTGGACCCATCCGATGATACCCCCAGACAGGGCCAAATAGGAAAGATATAACCCCTCCCACTTTTCCAAAGCACAGCCCCCACACCACTAGAGGGATATCTTCAACCACCAACTTACCATCCTGAGACAAGGCCGAGTATAGCCCACAAAGTTCTCCGCCACGGCACAACCCAAGGGGGGGCGCCAACTCAGACAGGAAGATCACGTCAGTGACTCAACCCACTCAAGTGACGCACCTAGGGACGGCATGAAAGAGCACCAGTAAGCCAGTGACTCAGCCCCTGTAATAGGGTTAGAGGCAGAGAATCACAGTGGAGAGAGGGGAACCGGCCAGGCAGAGACAGCAAGGACGGTTCGTTGCTCCAGAGCCTTTCCGTTCACTCAATCATATGACCCACTGAAGTGATGAGTCTTCAGTAAAGACTTAAAGGTTGAGACCGAGTTTGCGTCTCTCACATTGGTAGGCAGACCATTCCATAAAAATTAAGCTCTATAGGAGAAAGCCCTGCCTCCAGCTGTTTGCTTAGAAATTCTAGGGACAATTAGGAGGCCTGCGTCTTTTGACCGTAGCGTACGTGTAGGTATGTACGGCAGGACCAAATCAGAAAAATAGGTAGGAGCAAGCCCATGTAATGCTTTGTAGGTCAGCAGTAAACCGTTGACTTAACAGGAAGCCAGGAGGCTAGCACTGGAGTAATATGATGAAATTTTTGGGTTCTAGTCAGGATTCTAGCAGCCGTATTTAGCACTAACTGAAGTTTATTTAGTGCTTTATCCGGGTAGCCGGAAAGTAGAGCATTGCAGTAGTCTAACCTAGAAGTAACAAAAGCATGGATTAATTTTTCTGCATCATTTTTGGACAGAAAGTTTCAGATTTTTGCAATGTTACATAGATGGAAAAAAGCTGTCCTTGAAACAGTCTTGATATGTTCGTCAAAAGAGAGATCAGGGTCCAGAGTCACGCCGAGGTCCTTCACATTTATATTTGAGAAGACTGTACAACCATCAAGATTAATTGTCAGATTCAACAGAAGATCTCTTTGTTTCTTGGGACCTAGAACAAGCATCTCTGTTTTGTCTGAGTTTAAAAGTAGAAAGTTTGCAGCCATCCACTTCCTTATGTCTGAAACACAGGCTTCTAGCGAGGGCAATTTTGGGGCTTCACCATGTTTCATTGAAATGTACAGCTGTGTGTCATCCGCATAGCAGTGAAAGTTAACATTATATTTTCAAATTATATCCCCAAGAGGTAAAATATATAGTGAAAACAATAGTGGTCCTAAAACGGAACATTGAGGAACACCGAAATTTACAGTTGATTTGTCAGAGGACAAACCATTCACAGAGACAAACTGATATCTTTCCGACAGATAAGATCTAAACCAGGCCAGAACTTGTCCGGGTAGACCAATTTGGGTTTCCAATCTCTCCAAAAGAATGTGGTGATCGATGGTCTCAAAAGCAGCACTAGGGTCTATTAGCACGAGGACAGATGCAGAGCCTCGGTCTGAAGCCATTAAAAGGCAATTTACCACCTTCACATGTGCAGTCTCAGTGCTACAGCAGCTTTTTCTAAACATTTTGAGAGGAATGGAAGATTCGATTTAGGCCGATAGTTTTTATATTCTCTTCCAGGTTACACCGACAGCGGCGGATGAGCATCTGTGCAGAGGATATGTTAACCTCTTGCTCCGGGAAGAGCGGGGGCTGATAACCCATGGAGCACTCGAAGGGCGAGAGCCCGGTGACTGAGCAGGGAAGGGTGTTCTGGGAGTAATCCACCCACATGAGTTGCTGGCCCCAGGTGGTGGAGTTGGCCGAGATGAGGTACTGAAGAGTTGTCTCCAGGTCCTGATTGGCACACTCCGACTGGCCATTGGTTTGGGTATGAAACCCGAAGGACAGGCTGGCCGACAACCCAATGAGTGTGCAGAATGCGTTCCAAAACCAGGACGAGAATAGAGGACCACTGTCGAAAACCATGTCCAACGGAAGTCCATGGATCCTGAAGACGTGGTGCACCATGAGCTGGGCTGTCTCCTTGGCCAACGGTAGCTAAGTGAGGAGAATGAAATGGGCGGCTTTGGAAAACCTGTCCACCACTGTGAGGATAGTGGTGATGCCATCAGATGGAGGGAGACCAGTGACTGTCCAGGACTATGTGTGACCAGGGACGGTGAAGGACAAAAAGGTTGAAGGAGGCCAGCTGGAGCTTGCAGAGGAGTCTTGTTCTGAGCACAGACAGAGCAGGCGGCGCCGAACGCGGAGACGTACAGAACCATGGTGGGCCACCAAAAGCTTTGTCGCACAAAGGCCAGGGTCCAACGGGAGCCAGGGTGGCAGGCAAGCCTTGAGGAATGAGCCCATTCCAGGGCCGGGGAGTGGGCAGCGTCTGGGACAAACATCCGGTTAGCTGGGCCCACCCCCCACCCGTTCTACCTCACGGACCTGGATCTCTATTCGCCTGACGAGGGTAGCCGCAGGCACGAGGTAGGAAGAATGGTCTCGGGTTCCGAGTGTGTAGAAGCAGGGCACTCGGGAAGGCGGGGTGGCCTGGAGAGATGCACTGCTGACAGCGGTGTTACTGGGGGTCTGCGAGGCTACTGTCGTGGCCGACGGCCTCACAGATAATCCGTGGAATTGCTCCAGCATTGCATTCAAGGCAAAGTAATGGCGTTCTGCCAAGGCATGGAATCCATCCATAAGACCTCGGAGTAACTCCTTGTGTCTCCCAATGGGGGCTCCTTGGGAGGTGATGGCGCCGCGGAGCTGTTCCGAGTCTGCTGGGTCAGTCATGGCCAGTTCGTACTATCAGACCTTGGGATAAGACCCAGATGCAGACAGTTCGAAGTAACAAAAGTTTATTACAAGAACAGGGGCAGGCAAACGACAGGTCAAGGGCAGGCAGAGGTCAGTAATCCAGAGCAGAGTCCAAAAGGTTCAGAATGGCAGCCAGGCTCAGGGTCAGGGCAGGCAGAATGGTCAAAACCGGGAAAAGTAGAAAACAGGGCCTAGAGAGAAATACAGGAGTACAGGAAAAACGCTGGTAGGCTTGACGAGACAAGCACAAGACAGGTGAAACAGATCAGGGTGTGACAAGGCAAGGGGGGTTCACACCAACCACGGTGCTTCAGGCTAACTCTTGACTCTTTCCTCACACAGCTTGGGTCTGGCACTCGCCAGCCTGTCTGCCTGACATTTTATGTAAACTAGTTGCTGATGAAGCAGGCAACATAGAGCCCTATATGGTGCCATTCGGGACAAAGCTACTATTTCCCTGAGTGGGAGGTGACGTTATGAGTCATTGTTTTGTCCCAACTTTATATTTTGTGTGCCAAGTGCCAACACCATTGTTTTGATAAATACCTCTCCACCTCTTCTTTGTTCTTGACTGGAACGCTTACTGTTGGCCTAAGTGTGTCCCAAATGGCACCCTATTTAGTGCTGTACTTTTGATTTGGCTGGTCAACAGTTGTGAACTATATAGGGAATAGTGTGCCATTTGGGACGCAAGCCTACTGTTTGATTGCAGGTTTTTTTAGCTAGAAATGGCGTGTTGACATTGCTAAGCAAGTGAAGCCCTGGCTTTGACTTTTTGTTTGAAGTCCACAGCTTAGCCACGGCCCGAGTCACTCCACTGAGGACAGACTGACGGATGGACACATTGAGCCTGAAGGGGGAGAACGATCTGTCAAAAATATCTATATAATCACATTCGCGCTGCGTTGTTGCCACGTGTGCCTGGTCACCACAACATGTGTTTTGTTTGTTGGGAAAATGTAAAATGTTTCCGTATATGGTACCATACTGTCTGTGTGTGTGTGTGTGTGTGTGTGTGTGTGTGTGTGTGTGTGTGTGTGTGTGTGTGTGTGTGTGTGTGTGTGTGTGTGTGTGTGTTTGTATGTAAACAGTACGTGTGATCAGAGAGCAAATATCAAAGTACTGCATCTGGACTTTGATGATAGAAAACCCTTTACATTCACAGAACACATTACAGTAATCAGGCTCCCAAAAGATGTTTGTGTATGTGTTTGGATGATGCGCATGGCATCACTGTTGATTCTTGTCTCCGCGTCTACTCTACTAGTCTTGAAAGACTTATGTAATTGCAGTAAGTTGTCACAAGTTGATCAACGACAGTGAGCAATAGAGAGACAGTCAGACAATGTGAAGGCAGGCAAAGAGAGAAGAGAGTCGTTCTTTTCCCGTCACATATCTCCAGATATTGGAGAGCTTTCTACGGTCTTTCTACTGGGCTATTGAAGTTTATTTTATTATTGCTGAAATATTGATACCCCCAAAAATAGTATATTTTCTCTCGGAGTGTTCATTTATTTGACATGGGGACAATTCAAAATGAAAAAAAGAGTGGGAAGGGTGAAAGAAAAGGCAATATGAAGGCTGGGTTTTGCATTATTCCCCCATTTTACGCCAAATACCACAGCAACAGCGATCGAGTCCTGTATTTAATCAAGCCTTTATAAAATATTAACGCGGGAGATGGGCATTTTCTCCCATTTTCTCCCTCAATTCCCACCTGTTTTGTGAGATGGGTCCTACTGGCTATGGAGCCTGAGTCCTGCGTTCTAATTTCAGATAGGGAGGGAGTAGCAGTTCGGATGTGCAATGAAGCCAAAGGGTATATAGGGGACTGTTAGAATGTATTTTAATCACATTAATAGAAGTCTTGGCAGATTTATAAGGGCTCTTTAACTTCACTCTTTGGCCCCTACCTTGTTTGTGTTCATACCGCACCTTTAACAATCTATAGAAATGACTGATCTTCTAATTCAATGGGCCCCTATTCTGTGAAGGGCACGCCATGTGGGAATTGAGTTAATCATAGGTAGTGCTGCAGTGTCTTTTGTCATAGTACATATGTTGACTGCCTTACTGGGAGGTGATGACTTCTCCTCTTCCCTCTTTCGCTGGCTGTGGAATAGGAACTTTGCTTCTTGATGACTAGATAGAACATCCTTGACATAAAAGAAAGAGAAAAGCCTTGACCATACTATAAAGGGCATACTGTGAAGTGCTACAAATGTATATAATAAACATGTTGGGATTGGCAGGTTCAAGGCTGTTTTAGAATCTGACATTTTGAACATGTCTTGTTCTTTGAAGCATGGAATTGTTTATCGACTGTAGCTATGTAGAACTATCCCTCACTTTCTGTTAATCTTCTCTGATGTTGTTAAAGGTCCATTGCAGTCATAAATGTGATTTTACTGTGTTTTATATATATTTCCACACTATTAGGTTGGAATAATACTGTGAAATTGTGAAAATGATGATAAGGCCTGTTTAGTGCAAGAGCTGTTGAAAAGACTGCCTGAAATGTTGGCCTGCCCGGCGACATCACCAGGTGGTAAATTAGTTAATAGACCAATAAGAAAGAGTTCCAAACCTCTCTGCCAATAACAGCTAGTTGTCAGTTTCCCCCTCCCTACTCAGACCACTTCCAGACAGTCCTAGAAAAATTATTGCTTGAGAAATTGCTCCTTGCTTAGAAGCCTTTTTTTGTTTATTTTTGACCATTTAAATTGAAAACAACAACACTAAGGTACCCATGATTTGATATTGAGATATAAACCGCTGCATTAGTCCTTATTGTATTGCATTCACAATAGTATCAACTGTCAATCAATGAAATCAATGCATTCTATAGAACCTTTTCAACAACATGTTATATACCTCCAGAAAGCATGAAATCTCAGCTTGACTTTGATTGCCTTGATTGCCAGATCCACACAGATTCGGACGAGGGCGAGGGGAACATCAAGTACACCATCTCCGGGGAAGGGGCGGGCACGATCTTCATCATCGACGAGCTGACGGGCGACATCCACGCCACCGAGCGATTAGACCGCGAGGAGCAGAGCTACTACACCCTCAGAGCTCAGGCCCGGGACCGGCTCACCAACCACCTGCTGGAATCCGAGTCAGAGTTTGTCATCAAAGTCCAGGATATCAACGA
Organism: Oncorhynchus clarkii lewisi; assembly: GCF_045791955.1. Lineage (NCBI taxonomy): Eukaryota > Metazoa > Chordata > Actinopteri > Salmoniformes > Salmonidae > Oncorhynchus > Oncorhynchus clarkii. The sequence continues at coordinate 27,943,719 of NC_092163.1, read as the reverse complement.
CAGTGAACCCAAGTTCCTGGAAGGGCCCTATATCGGGAGTGTGGGAGAGCTTTCACAAATAGGTAAGGAGGGAGGGGTGTGTGTGTGTATTTGTGAAACAAAGGCGGTGCTGGATTGCAGGAATGTGTTCTGACTATGTTCAGGTCTGATCATGAAGATGTGAGGAGTTCATTTTAAGTATCAGAGATACAGTATGTGTCCATAGGGAAAAGTGATAGGGCCTTCATTACCTGTCATTGGGAGGACATTAAATAATGTTAATAGTATTTGAAGAGACATTTGTTGATGGTACAATTTTTACCATGCTACCTAATCCAGTCCCAAGATTACAATCACCCGAGGTAAAAGTTTGAGAGTTTGTTAGGAAATAAGAAACGTTGTTTAAGCGTGTGTGAATGTTTTCGAGGTAAAGTATAGAAAGAATTGTGTGTGTGTGTCAGAGAGGGACTACTTGTAAGTAGGAGATACTAGGCAAAATGTAATGTCTCTCGCCCTCCTTCGCTCCTGATTGGAATTAATTCCTGCCTTCTCAGCACGTTTTGGCCTTTTTTCTGCCGGCAGTGCTTATTGAAACAGGGGAAAGAGAAGAGACAGAAGGCAAGATAACAGTGTAGAGAGAGACAGAGCGAGAGAGAGAGAGAGATGGGGAGAATAGTTCATGTTCGCGCCCTCCATTTCTCCTCCTCCCACTTGTTCCCCCACCTCTCAGTCAAATTACACACTAAATTAGTGTGCACTTCATGTTTTATACATTGACTACAGTGCCAATGCTAATGAGATAACTGGAGTGCTTAGTCAAGCATTTCTCACCGTTTAGTTTTCTGGTCATATTTGCTCTTCCTGTAGAACAACAGCTAATGGCGTTGCTGTGGCACCACTGTGATAAGTTCACCGCGGTGCATGGTTGAGAGGCAGAGGGCTTGGGTGACAGACTGACGATCAATGATGCACACTTCAAACCAAATGCACAGCGCTAAGGGCCACTGCGTAGGCCTAGTTGATGGTGGCGCTCACACTTCAATATGATGTTTGCTAAAGTATACATACATGTATTCACCTGAGTTACTTTGTCGTAGTAGCAGCCATCTTATGATGGAAGAAGTAACACTTGTTAAATGTTTTTATGGAAAATGTGAACTATATGAAGCCTTGTGAGATAATTTTGAATTTAATTGGATTAATTAAATTAAATTAATCAATTAATTGGAAACTATTGTTGAATGGAAAAGTGAATGAATGTTAATACACGTATTATTCTCTTTCCAAAAATGCGTGTCAACTTTTCAGTTAATGTTTTTTTTTGCCATTCCATACACATCCCAATACATTGCACTGCCATCAAGCTTTACAATTTGACTAATTGATTAGCACAAATCAGCATTTATTTCTGATGTCTTTTCACTCTATCCAGACACTTTAATCTGTGGCATGGAGTGAGACAAATGTGAGAACCACTGATCTGAGACGGTACTGGATGGAACGGTAATGGGAGCAGGTTTCCAGTATTATCCCAGGCTTCGTTCCTAATGGCACCCTATGCCCTACATAGTGTACTGCTTTTTACCACATGCCTAGTGGCCCTAGCGCACTACTGTATGTAATAGGGTGCCATTTGGGAGACATCTTCAGCCAGTAGCATGCACATGCTCACTGTGCTTTTTTATGGCCTTGGTGGAAAGCTGGTCTGCAATAATAACAAGAAAGTAATCACAAGGCAGCCTGCGGCATATTCATTTTCACTTATCGCTCCTGTCATGTTCTTCCTAACATGGCCCTGTCATAGCTCATGGCCCCAATGAGAGAGGGCCCAGGAACCAAAATGTATTTCTTTACATATCATTCAAAGTCTGCTTGTTGTTTCGGCTCGGTTAACGCCTAGGAAGAGAGGAGGGGAGAATAAATTAGGCCTGTCAGGCCGAAGATGAATGCAGAGGGATCATTCGCCGCCGTCCTGTGAAAACATGGCCCGGCTAATGAAATTGGAGTCCTAAATCAAAATTGCGTCACGACGTTGAATGATTTTTGCATTGAGCCGTGTGAATGTCTTCATGTTCGGACCATTGGTTGAACAGGAATAGAGTCGTGCTGTGGCTGTTTCACCTCTGTATTAAGGGCCCTATACATGTTCTATGTAGTTAGTTTAGTTTAGTTTATTAGGATCTCAATTAGCTACTACACATGCATCAGTTACTCTACCTGGAGTCCACATAAAACATACAAAGTACACAACAGTAATAGACAAGAACAACATAAGATATTACATTAAAATAAAAAATGAAATAAATAAGAGTTATAATGTACAGTTGAACACACCTTAGCCAAATACATTTAAACTCAGTTTTAAAAATTCCTGACATTTAATCCTAAAAATTATTTTTATTAGGTCAGTTAGGATCACCACTTTATTTTAAGAATGTGAAATGTCAGAATAATGGTAGAGAGAATGATTTATTTCAGCTTCAGCTTTTATTTCTTTCATCACATTCTCAGTGGGTCAGAAGTGTACATACACAATTAGTATTTGGTAGCATTGCCTTTAAATTATTTAATTTGGGTCAACGTTTTGTGTGACCTTCCACAAGCCTTCCACAATAAGTTGTAGCCTTCCACAATAAGTTGGGTGAATTTTGGCCCATTCCTCCTTTTAGCTGGTGTAACTGAGTCAGGTTATTAGGCCTCCTTGCTCGCACACTCTTTTTCAGTTCTGCCCACAAATTTTCTATGCAATGGAGGTCAGGGCTTTGTGATGATCACTCCAATACCTTCGTTGTCCTTAAGCCATTTTGCCTCAACTTTGGAAGTATGCTTGGGGTCATTGTCCATTTGTAAGACCCATTTGCGACCAAGCTTTAACTTCCTGACTGATGCCTTGAGATGTTGCTTCAATATATCCACATACTTTTCCTACCTCATGATGTTATCTATTTTGTGAAGTGCACCAGACCCTCCTGCAGCAAAGCAACCCCACAACATGATGCAGCCACCCCCGTGCTTCATGGTTAGGATGGTGTTCTTCGGCTTGCAAGCCTCCCCCTTTCCCATACATATCGATGGTCATTATGTTCAAACAGATCTATTTTTGTTTCATCAGACCAGAGGACATTTCTCCAAAAAGTAAGATCTTTGTCCCCATGTGTAGTTGCAAACCGTAGTCTGTCTTTTGTATGGTGGTTTTGGAGCAGTGGCTTCTTCCTTGCTGAGCGGCCTTGGTTATGTCAATATAGGACTTGTTTTACTGTGGATATAGATACTTTTATAACTGTTTCCTCCAGCATCTTCACAAGGTCCTTTGCTGTTGTTGTTCATCTGTTCATCTTGTTGTTCATCTTTAGGAGACAGAACGCGTCTCCTTCCTGAGCGGTATGACGTCTGTGTGGTCCCATCGAGTTTATTCTTGTGTACTATAGTTTGTACAGATGAACGTGGTACCTTCAGGCATTTGGAATCTGCTCCCGAGGATGAACCAGACTATCTGAGGTCTACATATTTTTTTCTGAGGTCTTGGCTGATTTCTTTTGATTTTACCATGATGTCAAGCAATGAGGCACTGAGTTTGAAGGTAGGCCTTGAAATACATCCACAGGTACACATCCAATTGACTCAAATTATGTAAATTAGCCTATCAGAAGCTTCTAAAGCCATGACATCATTTCCTGGAATTTTCCAAGCTGTTTAAAGGCACAGTCAACTTGGTGTATATAATCTTCTGACCCACTGGAATTGTGATACAGTCATTTCAATTAGTGAAGTAATCTGTCTGCAAACAATTGTTGGAAAAATGACTTGTGTCATGCACAAAGTAGATGTCCTAACCGACTTGCCAAAATATAGTTTGTTAACAAGAAATTTGGTTGGTTGAGAAACGAGTTTTAATGACTCCAACCTAAGTGGATGTAAACTTCCGACATAAACTGTATATAGGAAAGACACCAAGAGACAACAACAATACAATTTACACACTATTCATATATGTATATTCATATTCTTATATACAGTACTGTTTTAATTAGATATTTAGAAAGAGGAGAGGCGCTGTGATACAATATGTTTTTTTTATCTGTTTTTTAAAGCTAAACTTGCTTTTTGCCTGATTATCCTCTGGTGTCAGAGCATTCCACGATGACATGGCTCTATACATAACTGAGTGACAAATTACATCGGTTTTTTGTAATGGTTTATCGTGAATAAATCCATGTCTGGTGGGCTACAGTGCATTCGGAAAGTATTCAGACCCGTTGTCACGAACCTCGCCGAAGATGGTGCCTCTTCCTGTTCGGGCGGTGCTCGGCGGTCGTCGTCGCCGGCCTATTAGCTGCCATCGATTCCCTTTCCGTTTGTTTTGGGTTATTGGGTAATTGGGTACACCTGTTTTGTATTAGGGTTTGTTTGTAGGGTATTTAAGGGCACTAGGCCCGCTGGGTATTTGTGCGGGCTTGTTTTGTTACTCTGTGTTTGATGGTGTCATTTTTTTTGTGTATTTATTCTCCGGACTATTTTGTCCTGTTGTTTGGACTGGCAACTTATATACGCCCTGTGTGTTGGCGTGACTGTTTTGTTGCGCTGGGGAATACATTTGAAAAACGACTGAACCCTGCTCTCTGCGCCTGATTCCACCCACCACACCTAGTTGATCGTAACACCTGTTGACTTTTTCCACATTTTGTTATGTTACAGCCTTATTCTAAAATGTATTAAATAGTTTTTCCCCACATCAGTCTACATACAATACTGTACCCCATAATGACAAAGCAAAAACAGGTTTTTAGAAATGTAAGAAAATGTAAAAAAAAAAAAAAATTCAATGAAATTTTTCAATTACAAGTATTCAAATCAAATCAAATTATTAGTCACATGTGCTGAATACAACAGCTGTAGACCTTATGGTGAAACACTTACTTACGAGCCCCTAACCAACAATGCAGTTAAAAAAAAATATGAGTAGAATAAGAAATAAAAGTAACAACTAATTAAAGAGCAGCAGCAAAATAACAATTGTGAGACTACTCAGCGAGGTACCGGTACAGAGTCAATGTGCGGGGGTACCGGTTAGTTGAGGTAATATGTACATGTAGGTGGAGTTATTAAAGTGACTGTGCGTAGATGATAACAGCAGAGATTAGCAGCAGTATAAAAGAGGGGGGAAGTGCACTGCAAATTGTCTGGGTAGCCATTTATTTAGATGTTCAGGAGTCTTATGGCTTGGGGATAGAAGCTGTTTAGAATCCTCTTGGACCTAGACTTGGCATTCTGGTGCTGCTTGCCGTGCGGTAACAGAGAGAACAGTCTATGATTAGGGTGGCTGGAGTCTTTGACAATTGTTTGGGCCTTCCTCTGACACTACCTGGTGTTGAGGTCCTGGATGGCAGGAAGCTTGGCCCCAGTGATGTACTGGGCCGTACGCACTACCCTCTGTAGTGCCTTGCGGTCGGAGGCTGAGCAGTTTCCATACCAGGCAGTGATGCAACCCGTCAGGATGCTCTCGATGGTGCAGCTGTAGAACCTTTTGAGGATCTGGGGACCCATGTCAAAACTTTTTAGTCTCCTGGGGGGGAATAGGTTTTGTCATGTCGTCTTCATGACTGTCTTGGTGTGCTTGGACCATGTTAGTTTGTTGGTGATGTGGACACCAAGGAACTTGAAGCTCTCAACCAGCTCCACTACACCACCGTCGATGTGAATGGGGGCGTGCTCGGTCCTCTTTTTCCTGAAGTCCACAATCATCTCCTTTGTCTTGATAACGATAAGGGAGAGGTTGTTGTCCTGGCACCACACGCCAGGTCTCTGACCTCCCCCCTATAGGCTGTCTCGTCGTTGTCTGTGATCAGGCCTACCACTGTTGTGTCATCAGCAAACGTAATGATGATGTTGGAGTCGTGCCTGGCCATGCAGTCATGAGTGAACAGGGAGTACAGGAGGGGACTGAGCACGCACCCCTGAGGGGCCCCTGTGTTGAGGATCAGCATGGCAGATGTGTTGTTACTTACCCTTATCACCTGGGAGCGGCCCATCAGGAAGTCCAGGATACAGTTGCAGAGGGAGGTGTTTAGTCCCAGGGTCTTTAGCTTATTGATGAGCTTTGAGGGCACTATGGTGTTGAATTCTGAGCTGTAGTCAATGAATAGCATTTTCACATACAGTAGGTTTTCCTTTTGTCCAGGTGGGAAAGGGCAGTGTGGAGTGCAATAGAGATTGCATCATATGTGAATATTTTAGTGCGGTGTGCAAATTGGTTGGGTCTTGGGTTTCTGGGATAATGGTGTTGATGTGAGCCATGACCAGCCTTTCAAAGCACCTCATAAGCACAGACATGAGTGCTATGGGTCAGTAGTCATTTAGGCAGGTTACCTTAGTGTTCCTGGGTACAGAGACTATGTTGGTCTGCTTAGGGCTAGGCCCCTTTTTTGTTTTTTTGACGTGCCCAAAGTACACTGCCTGTTGCTCAGGCCCTGATGCCAGGATATGCATATAATTGGTACCATTGGAAAGAAAACACTTTAAAGTTTGTAGAAATGTTAGAAGAATGTAAGAGATATGGTAACTTCAGAAACGAATAAGAAATATCAGTTTTAGTTCAGGGAGACAGTCTTGGAAATTTGTGTTTGCACGCACCATGAAGACAGGACGCACCTACTAAAATCGGTTTCCTATTGAACATACTTCTTTCCGTAAGAAATATTATGATTACATTTTAGGGTATCTGAGGAGTAGATAGAAACGTATTTTGACTTGTTGAAACAAAGTTTCTCTGTATGTTGAACGAGTGGATTACTCAAATCGATGGCGCCAACTAAACTGACATTTTGGGATATAAAGAAGGATTTTATCTAACAAAACGACACTACATGTTATAGCTGGGGCACTTTGGATTACAAATCAGAGGAAGATTTTCAAAACATAAGTGAATATTTAATCGCTATCTGTGAATTTATGAAACCTGTGCCGGTTGAAAAATATTTTGATGTGGGATGCCGTCCTCAAACAATCGCATGGCATGTTTTCGCTGTAATAGCTACTGTAAATCAGACAGTGCAGTTAGATTAACTCTTGGAACTACCCATCCCGGGTCCGGGAGAATTGTCATCAGAATTGTCAGCAACGGTCAAGAAAAATTACTAGAAAATATTCATATTCATGAAATCACAAGTGAAATATAGTGAAACACAGCTTAACCTTTTGTTAATCACCCTGTCATCTCAGATTTTGAAATTATGCTTTACAGCCAAAGCAAGACAAACGTTTTTGTAAGTTTATCGATAGCCTAGCATAGCATTATGTCCAGCTAGCAGCAGGAAGCTTGGTCACGAAAATCAGAAAAGCAATCAAATTAACCGTTTACCTTTGATGAGCTTCGGATGTTTTCACTCACAAGACTCCCAGTTAGACAGCAAATGTTCCTTTTGTTCCATAAGAACATATTTTTATAACAGACATATCTCTCCCCATCTTCACAATAACTTTGTCAATATGACTTGAGCATGATAACTGACCATCCAATGTTTTGTTTTTTTTACCAATGTTACTCCGCTTCTCCAACTTATTCAATGTTTTTTTCACTTTACTGGTAAAATAGTCATTGAAATGATGGGCTGTAACAAAAGGTTTTGTTATAATTGACCCATCAACTTGAATGATTGAGATGAATTGGGTTTTCTGCCCATAATATAATTTATGGTGCTCCAAAGTCTTTTTTCACAACAGTATGTCAACCAATCAGCTGAGAAGCCTGACTTGTTTGCCACTTTTTTTGCATCATTTATTTGAACCGTAACATTTTTCAATTCATCATCGATCCAGAGGGCTCTATCAGTTCTCACAGTTAGTTTCTTAACAGGTGCTTGTTTGTCAACAATTGTCAATAAAAAAGTGCTGCATCTCGATTCTACTCCAAATACACAACATTATCTTCAACGAAAGTGTCCTTAGAAAACATTTTGAGTCCTTAGAAAACAATTGGAACTGAAATTGCTTTGGAGCAATGCTCTGCAGCAATGGTGAAGATATGATCAATACAAGTGGGTGTCACAGATCCAACACTATTGGTATATAGTAGTTGGTTGAGTGATAACCTGAGTCATGTTACAGGCATTAGCCACAGTAAGAAGCTTCCTCTTGAGGGGACACATATACTGAACAAAAATATAAACGCAACATGCAACAATTTCAACGATTTCATTGAGTTACAGTTCCAATAAGGAAATCATTCAATTTAAATAATTTCATTAGGCCATCATTTATGGATTTCACGTGCCTGGGAATACAAATATGCATCTGTTGGTCACAGTACCTTAAAAAAAAGATAGGAGCGTGGATCAGAAAACCAGTCAGTAACTGGCATGACCACCATTGGCCTCACGCAGTACGACACATCTCCTAGAGTTGATCAGGCTGTTGATTGTGTAATGTTGTCCCACTCCTTTTCAATGGCTGTGTGCATTTGCTGGATATTGGCAGGAACTGGAACACGCTGTCATACACATCGATCCAGAGCATTCCAAACATGCTCAATGTGTGACATGTCTGGTGAGTATGCAGGCCATGGAAGAACTAATGCACAGCCCCAATTCCTTCAGGAATTGTGCATAGATTCCTGCAACATGGGGCCGTGCATTATCATCCTGAAACATGAGAAGAAAGCAGCGGATGAATGGCAAGACAATGGGCTTCACGATCTCATCACGGTATCTCTGTGCAATAAAATTAAATTGTATTCATTGTCCGTAGCTTATGCCTGCCCATAACATAACCCTACTACCACCATGGGGCACTCTGTTCACAGCTTTGACATCAGCAAACTGCTCGCTCACACAACGCCATACACGTGGTCTGTGGTTGTGAGGCCGGTTGGACCTAGTGCCAAATTCTCTAAAACAATGCTGGAGGTGGCATATGGTAGAGAAATTAACATTCAATTATCTGGCAACAGCTCTGGAAGACATTCCAGCAGTCAGCATGCCAGTTGCACGCTCCCTTAAAACTTGACTTCACAAATCTGCACATTTCCGGTTCCTAGTCCAACTCTCTAACCACTAGGCTACCCTGCCGCCCCTTTTATTTCAGCTCACAAAACATGGGACCAACGCTTTACATGTTGCTTTGATATTTTTGTTCAGTGTAAATGATAACCAGTTATATTCAGGTCACCAAGCAAATAAATGTCTCTGTTAGCATCAGATACCTTATCTATCATCACACACACATTCCCCAGTTACTGACAGTTTTCAGTTGGTGCATACAGTGCCTTGCGAAAGTATTCGGCCCCCTTGAACTTTGCGACCTTTTGCCACATTTCAGGCTTCAAACATAAAGATATAAAACTGTATTTTTTTTGTGAAGAATCAACAACAAGTGGGACACAATCATGATGTGGAACAATATTTATTGGATATTTCAAACTTTTTTAACAAATCAAAAACTGAAAAATTGGGCGTGCAAAATTATTCAGCCCCCTTAAGTTAATACTTTGTAGCGCCACCTTTTGCTGCGATTACAGCTGTAAGTCGCTTGGGGTATGTCTCTATCAGTTTTCATGAGGTTGTCACCTGGAATTTATTTCGATTAACAGGTGTGCCTAAAAGACCAAGTCCATATTATGGCAAGAACAGCTCAAATAAGCAAGAAGAAACAACAGTCCATCATTACTTTAAGACACGAAGGTCAGTCAATAAGGAACATTAAGAACTTTGAAAGTTACTTGTGCAGTCGCAAAAACCATCAAGCACTATGATGAAACTGGCTCTCATGAGGACAGCCACAGGAAAGGAAGACCCAGAGTTACCTCTGTTGCAGAGATTAAGTTCATTAGAGTTACCAGCCTCAGAAATTGCAGCCCAAATAAATGCTTCACTGAGTTAAAGTAACAGACACACAAACATCAACTGTTCAGAGGAGACTGTGTGAATCAGGCCTTCGTGGTTGAATTGCTGCAAAGAAACCACTACTAAAGGACACCAATAATAAGAAGAGACTTGCTTGGGCCAAGATACCCGCGCAATGGACATTAGTCCAGTGAAAATCTGTCCTTTTGTCTGATGAGATTTTTGGTTCCAACCGCCTTGTCTTTGTGAGACACAGAGAAGGTGAACGGATGATCTCCGCATTTGTGGTTCCCACCGTGAAGCATGGATAAGGAGGTGTGATGGTGTGGGGGTGCTTTGCTGGTGACACTGTCTGTGATTTATTTAGAATTCAAGGCACACTTAACCAACATGGATACCACAGCATTCTGCAGCGATATGCCATCCCATCTGGTTTGCGCTTAGTGGAACCATTATTTGTTTTTCAACAGCACATTGACCCAACACACCTCCAGCCTGTGTAAGGGCTATTGACCAAGAAGGAGAGAGATGGAGTGATGCATCAGATGATCTGGCCTCCAAAATCACCCAACCTCAACTCAGTTGAGATGGTTTGGGATGAGTTGGACTGCAGAGTGACGGAAAAGCAGCCAACAAGTGCTCAGCATATGTGGGAACTCATTCAAGACTGTTGGAAATTCATTCCAGGTGAAGCTGGTTGAGACAATGTCAAGAGTGTGCAAAGGGTGGCTACTCTGAAGAATCTAAAATCTAAAATATATTTTAACACTTGTTTAACACTTTTTTGGTTACTACATGATTCCATTTTGTTCACCTATATTAACCAGGTAGGCTAGTTGAGAACAAGTTCTCATTTACAACGGCGACCTGGCCAAGATAAAGCAAAGAAGTGTGACACATACAACAACACAGAGTTACACATGGAATAAACAAACATACAGTCTATATACAGTGTGTGCAAATGAGATAGGATAATGGAGCTAAGGCAATAAATAGGCCATAGTGGCAAAATAATTACAATATAGCAATTAAACACTGGAGTGATAGATGTGCAGAAGATGAGTATGTAAGTAGAGATACTGGGGTGCAAAGGAGCAAAACTAATTAAAATAAATAACAGTATGGGGATGAAGTAGTTGGATGGGCCATTTACAGAATGTTTTTTCATAGATTTGATGTCTTCATTAATCTACAATGTAGAAAATAGTAAAAATAAAGAAAACCCCTTGAATGAGTGTCCAAACCTTGGTATATAAAGTGGTATATATATAGAATACTCATAAAAGTCACCTTGTCCGAGAGAGATTTACACGGTTATCAAAACGTCACATCAGGGTAAGCCTACACAAAACATGGCCATTTTTTAAAAGTGTTTCTAAAATCCCATATAGGAAAAATTTATGGTGGAAAAAATTATTGGAACCATTCCCTGTTTGACCACTAGGTTTTATGGGTGTTATGACAGCTCCACTGACGGGCTCTATTGTCAGAACATTAGTTGTCGAGTTAGCATTAGCATTTTTTTGTGAGTGCTACTCTCTCTGCCCACCTATGGTGCATTCATGGTCTCTGTAGTGTCCTACTGTATAGTGTAGCTGCCCTATTATGCTCCCATGTATCTGTTAAAATATATTGGGTAAAAGCAGCAGCTAGCACAGCAAATTGTGGGTCGCTGGGGGGTCAGCCAGTTGGTTCAATGCTAACGTGAGAAGCCAGTGCTAACGGTAACATGAGATAGAAGGCTTCATCGTGTGGAGGACTATCTATGCCTTTTTGATTAATGGCTGTTCACTTAAAAACCACCAGGTCATCATCTCTCTTTATAGTTTTTCCTTTTTTATTTTCCTGGCATTAATGTACATTATTTGGCCATGTTAAAAGCTAATGTTACCTACCTCTGTCCATTTGCAAGTCATGGGCAGCCATCCATTTAAAGTCCAAAAGCACTAGCTGCTTTTCACATATCTCTAATTTCACTCGGACAAAAACTGTGTTTGTATGTCGAGATGGACCCTTTCTGAAAGAGAACATTTCATTCACACAGTCCACTCAGAAGTTGGTAATGGGTAAACAAACTTCCGTAGGTGTACCAGCTCTATAGTGAGGAGGTGGTTAAGCGCTCACAGCGTGGCTCCTTGCCATTGCTTATGCAACTGAGAAGGGAATGGTTTGTCTTTTCAAGTGGTGCAAGATGGGAAAACCCACTTTGCTGAAAAATATTATATTTTATATATGATGCAAACATACTGTACTGATGCATGCAGGGCATTGTGTATCTCTGTTTGTTGATATTTATAGAGTAAGATTGGGTTTTCTGTGGAAGCCTGGCAGTATACAGTAGCACACAAAGAGTGTGAATACAGTTTTGAAAAAACTACACTTGAAAAACAATAATAGTACTTTGAGTTGCCTATGGCATTGCAGTACACCACACAACAACTTACTGTGTTTGGGACATGGATTTTTTTTAAATCTTTTGAACAAATACCAGTCTTTTAGTTCTGTGCTGACAATTTGAAAATAACTTATTGAGAGGGGCTTAAATGGGATCAAACTTTGGCTTTTGTTTGCGCTACAGAAAGCTAAGCTATTAATATTTGTGACCGGCTCGATTCAGTCTTATACAGCAAAATTTGAAATGTTTTTTTTTACATTGGATAAAATTAGAGACTCAGAGCTAGAAAGTGGTATATCTTACACGACAGTTGAGGAACAATGGGAAAGTAATTCTGCTTTGAAAGTTGATAAACTTGTAACCTCACTTTTGAGAAAATGTCCTTGAATATTTTGGTAAACCTACTGGAGACCTCTTCTTTTCTGCATCCATTCAGCATCGTTCATACCCTCCTAAGCCTTATCCCCACCCATCTCTTTAAGGATTCACATGTGAGGCCATGTACCAAACAACCAAAGATTTCAACACTAAAGGCTGGTATATACTACGGTGTGTTCGTAAATTCAATCTGGAGGGCCAGAGTGCGCTCTGGGCTTTCATAAACTCAGTGTGTTGTTAGATGGTTCGTTTGTAAATTCAGAGCATTTCGCTTTCGGAGCATTCAGAGCACACAATCTCACTGGATGCACTGGCCGAGGAGTAGGGTTCTGACCTAACAGTTCTGACCTAACAGCAGTCAAGCACCCAGGCTAACTGGCTAACGTTGGCTAGCTTGTTAGCTACTTCTGAGAGAACAGCTTACTCTGACCATTTTACTCGCCCTAGCAGAGCTGGTTAGGCTGTTTTTATGTTATCCAGAGCATTGGTGACTGTAACTGTGCTGCTGGCAACATTTATTTTGCCAACGTTACTGACACTGGCCATATTCAACGGGTGTTGAGCATTCGTAACTTTGTCAGTTATTCTTCGTTCTGCCGAGTGCGCTCTGAAATCGGAATAAATAGCCAGTGCGAATTTACCAGCTACATTTATCGACGGATGACGCAGTGACATCATGAACATTCTAATGAAATGGTTATTTGCATAGTGGAATTTTTTGTTTAGACTTGTAGCTAGCTAGCAAGCTAGCTAAACAATGAACCATAATCCTAACTCATAACGTTACTACCCTGCATGAATCTGCAGGTACAGTTGAAGTCAGAAGTTTACATACACTTAGGTTGGAGTCATTAAAACTTGTTTTAAAACCACTCCACAAATTTCTTGTTAACAAACTGTAGTTTTGGCAAGTCGGTTTGGACATCTACTTTGTGCATGACTCAATACATATTTTTTTACCACGTTCATCTGTACAAACGATAGTACGCAAGTGTAAACACCATGGGACCACGCAGCCGTCATACCGCTCAGGAAGGAGACGCGTTCTGTCTCCTAGAGATGAACATACTTTGGTGCAAAAAAAGTATCTATATCCACGGTAAAACAAGTCTTATATTGACATAACTTGAATGGCCGCTCAGCAAGGAAGAAGCCACTGCTCCAAAACCGCCATAAAAAAAGCCAGACTACGATTTGAAACTGCACATGGGGACAAAGATCGTACTTTTTTGAGAAATGTCCTCTGATCTGATGAAACAAAAATATAACTGTTTGGCCATAATGACCATCGTTATGTTTGTTGGGAAAAGGGGGAGGCTTGCAAGCCGAAGAACACCATCCCAACCTTGAAACACTGGGGTGGCAGCATCATGTTGTGGGGGTGCTTTGCTGCATGAGGGACTGGTGCACTTCACAAAATAGATAGCTCATGAGGTAGGAAAATTACGTGGATATATTGAAGCAACATCTCAAGACATCAGTCAGGAAGTTAAAGCATGGTCGCAATTCGGTCTTCCAAATGGACAATGACCCCAAGCATACTTCCAAAGTTGAGGCAAAATGGCTTGAGGACAACAAAGTCAAGGTATTGGAGTGGCAATCACAAAGCCTTGACCACAAATCCCATAGAAACGTGTGGGCAGAACTGAAAAAGCATGTGCGAGCAAGGAGGCCTAAAAACCTGACTCAGTTACACCAGCTCTGTCAGGGGGAATGGGCCAAAATTCACCCAATTTATTGTGGGAAGCGTGTGGAAGGCTACCCAAAATGTTTGACCCAAGTTAAACAATTTAAAGGCAATGCTACCAAATACTAATTAAGTGTATGTAAACATCTGACCCACTGGGACTGTGATGAAATAAATAAAAGCGGAAATAAATCATTCTCTCTCTACTATTATTCTGACATTTCACATTCTTAAAATAAAGTGGTGATCCTAATTTACCTAAGAAAGGGATTTTTTACTAAGATTAAATATCAGGAATTTTTAAAACAGAGTTTAAATGTATTTGGCTAAGCTGTATGTAAATGTCCGACTTCAACTGTGACTAACCAACTAGGTTCAACTCACCATCAGTACGACCAAGAATATGTTTTTCGCGACGCGGATCCTGTGTTCTGCCTTACGAACAGGACAACGGAGTGGATCCTATGCAGCGACCCAAAAAAACGACTCCGAAAGAGAGGGAAACGAGGCGGTCTTCTGGTCAGACTCCGGAGACGGGCACAGCGCACACCACTCCCTAGCATTCTTCTTGCCAATGTCCAGTCTCTTGACAACAAGGTTGATGAAATCCGAGTAAGGGTAGCATTCCAGAGGGACATCAGAGACTGTAACGTTCTTTGCTTCACGGAAACGTGGCTTACTGGAGAGACGCAATCCGAAGCGGTGCAGCCAACAGGTTTCTCCACGCATCGCGCAGACAGGAAAAAACATCTTTCTGGTAAAAAGAGGGGCGGGGGCGTATGCCTTATGACTAACGTGACATGGTGCGATGAAAGAAACATACAGGAACTCAAATCCTTCTGTTCACCTGATTTAGAATTCCTCACAATCAAATGTAGACCGCATTATCTACCAAGAGAATTCTCTTCGATTATAATCACAGCCGTATATATCCCCCCCCAAGCAGACACATCGATGGCTCTGAACGAACTTTATTTAACTCTCTGCAAACTGGAAACAATTTATCCGGAGGCTGCATTCATTGTAGCTGGGGATTTTAACAAGGCTAATCTGAAAACAAGACTCCCCAAATTTTATCAGCATATCGATTGCGCAACCAGGGGAGGAAAGACCTTGGACCATTGTTACTCTAACTTCCGCGACGCATATAAGGCCCTGCCCCGCCCCCCTTTCGGAAAAGCTGACCACGACTCCATTTTGTTGATCCCTGCCTACAGACAGAAACTAAAACAAGAGGCTCCCACGCTGAGGTCTGTCCAACGCTGGTCCGACCAAGCTGACTCCACACTCCAAGACTGCTTCCATCACGTGGACTGGGAGATGTTTCGTATTGCGTCAGATAACAACATTGACGAATACGCTGATTCGGTGTGCGAGTTCATTAGAACGTGCGTTGAAGATGTCGTTCCCATAGCAACGATTAAAACATTCCCTAACCAGAAACCGTGGATTGATGGCAGCATTCGTGTGAAACTGAAAGCGCGAACCACTGCTTTTAATCAGGGCAAGGTGTCTGGTAACATGACCGAATACAAACAGTGCAGCTATTCCCTCCGCAAGGCTATCAAACAAGCTAAGCGCCAGTACAGAGACAAAGTAGAATCTCAATTCAACGGCTCAGACACAAGAGGCATGTGGCAGGGTCTACAGTCAATCACGGACTACAGGAAGAAACCCAGCCCAGTCACGGACCAGGATGTCTTGCTCCCAGGCAGACTAAATAACTTTTTTGCCCGCTTTGAGGACAATACAGTGCCACTGACACGGCCTGCAACGAAAACATGCGGTCTCTCCTTCACTGCAGCCGAGGTGAGTAAGACATTTAAACGTGTTAACCCTCGCAAGGCTGCAGGCCCAGATGGCATCCCCAGCCGCGCCCTCAGAGCATGCGCAGACCAGCTGGCCGGTGTGTTTACGGACATATTCAATCAATCCCTATACCAGTCTGCTGTTCCCACATGCTTCAAGAGGGCCACCATTGTTCCTGTTCCCAAGAAAGCTAAGGTAACTGAGCTAAATGACTACCGCCCCGTAGCACTCACATCCGTCATCATGAAGTGCTTTGAGAGACTAGTCAAGGACCATATCACCTCCACCCTACCTGACACCCTAGACCCACTCCAATTTGCTTACCGCCCAAATAGGTCCACAGACGATGCAATCTCAACCACACTGCACACTGCCCTAACCCATCTGGACAAGAGGAATACCTATGTGAGAATGCTGTTCATCGACTACAGCTCGGCATTCAACACCATAGTACCCTCCAAGCTCGTCATCAAGCTCGAGACCCTGGGTCTCGACCCCGCCCTGTGCAACTGGGTACTGGACTTCCTGACGGGCCGCCCCCAGGTGGTGAGGGTAGGCAACAACATCTCCTCCCCGCTGATCCTCAACACTGGGGCCCCACAAGGTTGCGTTCTGAGCCCTCTCCTGTACTCCCTGTTCACCCACGACTGCGTGGCCACGCACGCCTCCAACTCAATCATCAAGTTTGCGGACGACACAACAGTGGTAGGCTTGATTACCAACAACGATGAGACGGCCTACAGGGAGGAGGTGAGGGCCCTCGGAGTGTGGTGTCAGGAAAACAACCTCACACTCAACGTCAACAAAACTAAGGAGATGATTGTGGACTTCAGGAAACAGCAGAGGGAACACCCCCCTATCCACATCGATGGAACAGTAGTGGAGAGGGTAGCAAGTTTTAAGTTCCTCGGCATACACATCACAGACAAACTGAATTGGTCCACTCACACAGACAGCATCGTGAAGAAGGCGCAGCAGCGCCTCTTCAACCTCAGGAGGCTGAAGAAATTCGGCTTGTCACCAAAAGCACTCACAAACTTCTACAGATGCACAATCGAGAGCATCCTGGCGGGCTGTATCACCGCCTGGTATGGCAACTGCACCGCCCTCAACCGTAAGGCTCTCCAGAGGGTAGTGAGGTCTGCACAACGCATCACCGGGGGCAAACTACCTGCCCTCCAGGACACCTACACCACCCGATGTCACAGGAAGGCCATAAAGATCATCAAGGACATCAACCACCCGAGCCACTGCCTGTTCACCCCGCTATCATCCAGAAGGCGAGGTCAGTACAGGTGCATCAAAGCTGGGACCGAGAGACTGAAAAACAGCTTCTATCTCAAGGCCATCAGACTGTTAAACAGCCACCACTAACACTGAGTGGCTGCTGCCAACACACTGACACTGACTCAACTCCAGCCACTTTAATAATGGGAATTGATGGGAAATGATGTAAATATATCACTAGCCACTTTAAACAATGCTACCTTATATAAATGTTACTTACCCTACATTATTCATCTCATACGCATACGTATATACTGTACTCTATATCATCGACGGTATCCTTATGTAATACATGTATCACTAGCCACTTTATACTATACTATGCCACTTTGTTTACATACTCATCTCATTTGTACATACTGTACCCGATACCATCTACTGTATCTTGCCTATGCTGCTCTGTACCATCACTCATTCATATATCCTTATGTACATATTCTTTATCCCCTTACACTGTGTACAAGACAGTAGTTTTGGAATTGTTAGTTAGATTACTTGTTATTACTGCATTGTCGGAACTAGAAGCACAAGCATTTCGCTACACTCGCATTAACATCTGCTAACCATGTGTATGTGACAAATAAAATTTGATTTGATTTGATTTGATTTGAGGTTCAATGTTAGCTAGCTAGCTAACATTAGGCTATACCTAGCAATGCAAATGGATCTGAGATACAAATAATATTACTACACAGATCATACATTTAACGTTTGCTAGCGAGCCAGCCGAATAACGTTAGCTTGCTAGCTAACAGTAGGCTTTAACTTGAAATGAAAAATACTTTCTGACTAAATTACAAACATGTAATATCTGAAAATGTAGCTATCTTACCCGTATACATGGATGGACATTTCTCCCTCTCTGTCACAGATGCCATGGTTACTCTTACTTTGAAGATGAAATCTGGAGACAGGTGTTTTATACACCAGCCTTCTGCTTGTTCACTTTTCGACTCCCTCTACATATTTGCAATCACATGCCAGAATCTTCTCCATCTCCTTAGCTATCATACACTACAGTAATTCCATCGGGCATTCCACTGATTTCAAAACTCGGTCCTTCAGAAAGTGGAGAGCAACATTTTTGCAGTTCTACTATGTGATATCTTTAAAAAAAAGCTGGGTTAGAAAGGATTACCTTGACATATTGACCAGTTCATGTTATAGACAGAAGCGTGCAACATGGCAGACCAATCCGAACTCATCTCTCAGCATGTCCAGCTCACCCATTATCTCAGCCAATCCTGTCTTTTTCAGTGGCTAAACCAACTAATCTTGTGATTTAACCATTGTATTTGTATTTAATTATAGCATACAAGTTTGATATTAAGGCACATGAAAGTTCACATGTTCCAGAAGCCATTTCTGCCCAAAAAGTTTACATTCAAATGGCTCTCCTGTGAAGTAGTGACGCGTGACATACACCTAGTTTCCTGAAACAAGTCACATTTGAATGTCATCCATCTCCCCACTCTTTCGGACTATGCCATCCATAGTAGTGGTTTAAATACTTAGATGTTGCATTGAGTTCATAGAGTTTTAAAAAAAAATACTACATGAAAAAGTTGTCAAATTTGTTCTGTACATTTTCAAGGATCCACAGCACTAGGGATAATTCTCACACGTTGCTCTTCATGAACACAATGGTGCTTAACTTTTCTGGACTTGAGGCAAATTTGTATTTTGTGTCTAAAATATCCATATGGATCAATAGGACCAAAGACAAACCTCATTGGACAATGGTCATTAGTGTTCATCCACACAACCTTTAACCTGCATCTTCCAATAATCTCTGAACCATTATCCTCAAAAGGTCATGCTCCTTGACCTAACAGAAAAGGTGAATCTTCACATCTGCCCGGTAACAACTTTTTGTAGGGCCCTATACTCTGCAAGGGCCCTTAATTAGAAAAGACCTGGCTTCAAATACTATTGAAATCTTATGAAGTATTTTAGTGTTTGCTCTACCCTACCTGAAGTGCCAATGGGTGGGATTTGCAGTTGTTGGACTATTGTATTAGTCCATTTAGCCAGGAAGGCTCAATCAAGCACAGATATAGTATTTTAAAATAATTTAAAATAGGATTTGAACCCAGGTCTGGTAGAAACAGCAAGAAAGCATTTCTCAAATTGTAGTCGTGTGTATGCTTTTAAGTCGTATTTGCACACGAGACATCCTCACAGTGACCCCAAAGATCAACACAGTGAGAAGCAGAGCCATCTCTCTGACTGGAGAGTCGCTGGGTGAACGTTGCGTGAACTTTTTTGCGCTGCGTTAATCCTGTGACTAATGTGGTTCTCTTCTAAGGGGACGCTGGACAGCAAAGACAAGCCAGGAAATTAGATTTGTGTCACAGCCATCTAACCCCTACCTGATGCTGCTTGTGTTGATTGACAGGGCACAGCACATGGCTTTGCGTAGAGCACAGATCAGCACACAAGAGAGCAGCCTCTTAGTGGAATCCCACCACAGGTCTAGTAGAGACTAAAGTAATCATCACTCATATGGTCATATAACCTTTGGATGCTGTGGAAGGCTGTGGAGAACTGTAGCTTGTGGAGGTCACAGTTATGACAGCGCCAGCCTATCTGGGCTAAGTGCAGGAGAGATGTGAAATGAGAGAGATCACAGAGAAGAGGAATGGGATACGGTGGCCACGTGCCTCGATCAATATGGCCCACATCCAGGTATATTTGTGAGCCGAGGAACATTCAGTGTTATAGACTCAAGCCCTGCGTTGTAACTCATTGGTTTTGACGTGTCAGGAGATTGGCTGAGCATGAATAGACATGGAAGTGGGGAAATCTGATGTGTCACCTGGGAGAGCTGGATGGACAAATGTAGAGCAGGCAGAGACGCTTTCAAGGGATATTTTTCATGCCTTGAGTAAAATGACCCAGACATGTTAGTAGTGGCAGTCTTTTGGATGTGCAGTAAAGAATATTCAACTGATACATTTCATTACACACACAGGTTTGTTAACCCGATTCCAGTACAGTTTATTGTTTCAAAGAGATTATGTTCGTATTGCCTATTGCATTATTCAGCAACATTTTCGCTATGTTCCTAGGTCCCCTGGCCGCGCTAGTGCCTACTCTGCACTGTAAGCATTAAATCGATTACTTTCAAACTGAACAGTAGATGTGGTTCACAGGAGCCAACCGAAGGTCACGGCTCCACAATACTGTCTACTAAACAAATAATGACACAATCTAATAAAAGAACCAAGGTACGGGCTAATAAAGGCTAGATTTATTTTTCTGTCGCGGCAGATGGGAAATATTATCACTAAATCCTCATAGGGACCTCAGTAAGCAGGCCATTGACTTTTATGACAGTAATTTTTTTCCCTCCACTTTTTTTTCCTTCCTCACCTTTATGCGGAATGCTGAGGAATGAATCACAACTGAAAGTAGTGGAGAAATAACTTTTCATGTGAAAACACCTAGGCTTTTATGGCTTTACTAAATTATCCATAATATGGGAAGGGAGCACTCGGTCCTGCAGATTAGGGTGGGCCGGACTAGGGGAGGGTGCCGCATTAGCCAGTGCCACCGTGCAGCCATCACCGCCGCGCCGGAGATGGGCACAAATCTCTTTTACGAGGCTGCCCCTTAAATAGCTGTCAGTCTAGTGTCTCACACATGGCACTCTCTTCCAGCTCCCCACACGGTAATTGAACCATCTCCCCATGAGTGCAGAATGCTGTGGGAAGCCGTTTGAACAGACTGTGTTTGTGCCATTAAAACCGACCCGTGCATAAATCTTGCCAGTAGGTGCGAAAAATAAATATATCACACCAAAACCCTCCATTCGTTCCAGAGGAGCTGGCCTTAAAATGTGTTTTTTTTATTAGAGCTTTCATTTTCGCACGTATCTTCCTCAATAGCCTATGTATTTTCATCCCCAGTACAGTAAATCACGGAGGGTACAATTACTCAGACACACTCCACACACCTAGCTCGTTGAACTATTAGATGTTTTAAAACACTGACGCGGGATTTGACCTCATTTTTTGTTGTGAACACTGTACTACTTAGTAACTAACATGCTATTAATTGGTAATAAGCATTCGAAAGCGCCACATTTTGCATTGTTGTCCAGTGTGCTTATTGGACGCCGTTGCAGAGCATCTGTGAAATATGCAGTTCACCACTCCACGCTTTTTCCACTGAGAGACAGACAGCTTGAAAGCTGAGAGGTGACATTTAGGCGGGGGTGTTTGTACGACAGAAATTAAGCACCCTTTAATGTATCTTTTATGACACAGCCAGTCACTACTAATTTTCCTCAACTGTTTCAACTGAGAAGGGTGTAAAGTAGTTAGATCTGTGATGGGTAATGGTATGCCAGACTCCCCCGTTCATGTCCACATTAGACAACGAAGAAGCAATGGAGATGAGGCCAGATACAGTACTTTGTGACAACTGCTGATGTATAAATGGCTTTATAAGATACATTTGATTTGATTGCTTCAACCATGGTCAGAACGATAAGTTTCAAAGAAATTATGTTCATATTGCCATTGTGACAACACAATTCTGAGATCGTGGCAGGGACTGTTTCCTGATACATTTCCTCGGAGATACATAGTCTCTTTCCCATTCAAAGACTAAACTGCATCTACCTCCGAGTTGTGTGTCTTAAGTTTGAAATTGGCAGGGATATGCAGTCCATATCTGCTAGCTGATGTAACATCAATGCCATTGCTGAGCAGGAATAGTGATGTATGTGCGATGCTGGTACATTGATATTACATAGCTGTGCGTCCCAAATGGCACCCTATTCTCTACATAGTGCACTATTTGGACTACTTTTGACAAGAGCCCTATTGGGCCTCGTCAAAAGGAGTGCACGTTCTAGGGAATAGGTTGCAATTTGGTATGCAGACATAGGTTTCAGAATGCCTTTCATTCTGGTGGAGCAGTGATATGAGGTTCTATAGTATATGCAACATTAATGGCCAGGACACGCTAATAGCTAATAGGTCTTTCCAAACAAACAGTAGCCAGAGATTGAAAACATTCAATGTGAAACTCGGCTGAATACGAGAAAGATCCACAAACAAACAGGTAAACATGCTTGTTAAAAAAAAATATGTGCACTTAGTGTATATCTGCCATTACGCTGTTAAAAAAAAGGAAATAAATTACTGCACTACCTTCCGTCTCATCTCAAAGCAATTTACTCATCCGCTTCTATTTAGAGAGCGGGCAAAACGAATCTTTAGATAATGAATAATGGGCGCTTTCTTCATTAAAATACTTTTCTCATTACTGTAACATTTTGTTGTTTACCTATTGGGTTAGTCAATAACTTTTATTGAAATTCTCTTGAGGCTGTCACAAAGTGGAATCTGCTTAAGACTGACAAACCCCACAGCCGATAACTAATGCCTTAGCTGCTTCTGCTTGTGAGAGCTGAGGCCAGCCAAGGCATTAGTAACGACTCTAGCTGCTGCAGACTTACTCCTACTTCACCTTTTTTTTAATATATACACAATAACGTAGCATTTGCATTTATATAGTTCTTCCAGCCGCCTCGCACCCAGGCAGCCCCGAAACAGCTGAGCGTCACGCTGATTATTACCTGGGGAAAATTAAGATAAGAAAGTAATCCCATGAAAGGGAATGGCTGCTCTGCTTTACCAGTGCACAACCAGGTATGCAAAAATGGACTACCCCCCTATTTCCAGCAATGCAAAAAAAGTTATCTGCTGTAATGCCTTCTGTTTCTAAGGCGATAAGGACAGTTTCAAATTGATACCAGCCAGACAATGACAGAAAACCTGATATTTGAGGATAGGCAGGGTATCTACTTTTAGCCCCGTACCAACCCCCCTGATCTCCCGAGCTTACATTATGTTTCGCTGTAAGGAGATCAAGACTGTTCGTAGCAGTGATAATGATGGTAGCATACAACACAGTACACGCTTAAAGACCTCATTCGAACAGCATCAATAGATCCAGCCATTGAATAATCCAAAGGGAGTTGAAATATGAACTCTAAGCGGGAATTAGGTTCAATTTAAAGAGCTACACTGATCACAAGGATTTAGCAGTGCAATAATAGGACGCTAGCTTAAAGTTCAAGCACATCACAGAATTCCCAGGCTTTAGTTCCGTACCATTGCAGAGAACATTTACTTTAGCTAGCTTTGCTAATAGCTGGCGCAAGTCACTGTGGAGAAACTTTGCGGCCCTGCTAGCGAGAGAAACGAAAAAAAAAACCTGTGGTAATGGCTGGGTGGCTTTTAATGATAATCCACTGTCCTTTTCCTTACACCACCATGACAGGAAACAAACAGAGCGCTGACACATCCTGCTAATTAGCATCATTATCATACGGTCATTATGCGACTGGACAGTAGCATGACAGGGCTCTGGGAAAGACTACAGCTGTGACCTTTTGTGGACAACACCAGCTGTCAGTAATTACCTATATCTTGGCCTGGGATGGAGGCCGACTCTCTTTCCTTGAGGGGCCATTGCTGCCATTCAAGGTGTTTCTCCACAGAGAAATGGCTAACAAGCTAAAAGGCAAGTTTAGCTTCCTTTCCCCACAGGACTCAGGCTCATTAAGCTTTATGTGCTTAGGGCTTTGCTTTGGCTAAAATGTGTGACGAAATGTAAATATGGCCTTTGCATTGTAGTGCCAGAGGCCTGTGGCTACACACACAATTGACTTGGAACAGAGCGACAATTATGCTTCAATGAAACAACTGTGTTCCCCAATAAATCACAATTTTAAAGTCATCATGGAAACTATTCATGTCCATATGTGGTTGTAATCACTGTTAAATGTTTCTTCAATTTATCACGTTCTTTCATCAGTCTTTGAAAATAGAGTTGTTAAATGTCTTAATGTTCTCTTTCATCTCGAAAGACACAGCTTGTTGTCCTATGAAGGGAAGAACACTTGGTCACGAAGGGGAGGTGTCCTGAAATAACACATATATTATTTTGAGGAACTGAAATGGCTCCACAGCCTTTCCAGCCTCCCCACTCTCTCTGTCTCGTGGTTCCTCTTCCTCACTGATTCACTATCTGTTTGTATGAGTGGAGGGCTCACCTGGCCGTCCTGAAGCCTTGTGTTATTATGCTGTTCTGACATGTAATTCTCCTGCAGGAACATCGGTGATGAAGGTCACTGCGTCGGATGCAGATGATCCTACATACGGGAGCAGTGCCAGGGTTGTGTACAGCGTGCTGGACGGAGAGAGGTTCTTCACAGTGGACAGACAGACAGGTAAGAGTAAGGGCAGACTCACAGATGGGTAAGGGTAAGGGCAGACTCACAGACTTGTAGTTTTACAAATTACAAATGAAATTGTATTCGTGACACCTTACCGTGAAATGCTTACTACACGACAACGCAGATTTTTTAAAAGTAAGTAAGAAAAATGTGCTCAATAAACTAAAGGAAACATAGTAACACAATAAATAACAATAACAAGTCTAAATATAAGGGGTACCGAATCAATATACAGGGGTTAGTCGAGGTAATTGAGGTAATATATACATTTTGGTAGGGGTACAAAGAGTAGCAGCAGCGTATGTGAAGAGTGTGAAGGAGTGTGTGTGTGTGTGTGTGTGTGTGTTGGAGTGTCAGTGTAGTATGTGTGAGTGTGAGGTTAGAGTCCAGTGAGTGTACATCCAGCCTGTGCAATAGAGAATAAATAATAATTAAATAAGGGGGTCAATGCAAGTAGTCCGGGTAGCCATTTGATTACAGGAACTATTCAGCAGTCTTATGGCTTGGGGGTAGAAACTGTTAAGGAGCCTTTTGGTCCCAGACTTGGCGCTTTGGTACCGCTTGCCGTGCGGTAGCAGAGAGAACAGTCTATGACTTGGGTGACTGGAGTCTTTGACAAGTTTTAGGGCCTTCCTCTGACACCACCTGGTACAGAGGTCCTGGATACTTTATCCAAGGAAATAATAATGAATCAGCAAATAGTGAGTTTATGTATTTCTTGTCTCATACCTCAAATTGTATACTTATACTTCTCAAAATCTAAGAATAGGTATTGAAATGAAATAGTTATCATTACATCTCTGAAGTGTTATATTACAGTCTGTTGAGAAAACTGATTGTATCTACCAGTCAGCACATTTGGGTGAATTCCCTCTTTGTCTGAGGTACATGGGCATGAACTGTGGTCTCTCATGCATATCCCAAGGTTTGTGTTGTCTGCAAATGTACCCCCTACTTTCAATGATTCCTTTTTTGGTCTTCCCACTTTGATTCGGTTGTGCCTAGATGATGAATGGTCTTGCCTCAGCGGCGTTGGATCATTTTTATGCATTTTTATGAATGGCCCTGCCTCAGACTCATAGATCATTTTTTATTCACAATCAGTTCAAATACACTATGTATTTGTAAGTAAGTGGACACCTCTTCAAATTAGTGGATTCGGCTATTTCAGCCACACCCGTTGCTGATATGTGTATAAAATCATGCCCGCCACCATCCAATCTCCATAGTCAAACATTCACAGTAGAATGGCCTTACTGAAAAGCTCAGTGACTTTAAAAGTGGTACCGTCATAGGATGCCACCTTTCCAACAAGTCAGTTAAAATGTATGACCTGCTAGAGCTGCCCCAGTCAACTGTAAGTGCTGTTATTGTGAAATGGAAACCTCTAGGAGTGACAACAGCTCAGTCGCGAAGTGGTAGGCCACACAAGCTCAGTGAACAGGACAGCCGAGTGCTGAAGCGCGAAGTTTCTAAATATCGTCTTTCCTCGGTTGCAACACTAACTACCGAGTTCCAAACTGCCTCTAGAAGCAACGTCAGCACAATAGCTGTTCTTCGGAAGCTTCATGAAATTTCCATGCAGCTAAACACAAGCCTAAGATCACCGTGCGCAATGCCAAGTGTCAGCTGGAGTGGTGTAAAGCTTGCAGCCATTGGACTCTGGAGCAGTGGAAATGAGTTCTCTGGAGTGATGAACGCTTCACCATCTGGCAGTCCGAAGGACGAATCTGGTTTTTGCAGATGCCAGGAGAATACTACCTGCCAGAAGGCATTGTGCCAACTGTTTGGTGGAGGACGAATAATGATCTGGGGCTGTTTTTCATGGTTCGGGCTAGGCCCTTTAGTTCCGGAAGAGGGAAATATTAACGCTACAGTATACAATAATATTCTAGATGATTCTGGGCTTCCAACTTTGTGGCAACAGTTTGGGGAAGGCCCTTTCCTGTTTCAGCATGACAATGCCACCGTGCACAAAGTGAGGTCCATACAGAAATGGTTTGTCAAGATTGGTGTAGAAGAACTTGAATGGCCTGGACAGAGCCCTGACCTCAAACCCCATCAAACACCTTTGGGATGAATTGGAACGCCGACTGCGAGCCATGCCTAATCGCCCAACCTCAGTGCACAACCTTACTAATTGTGACTGCATGGAAGCAAGTTCCCGCAGTAATATTCCAACATCTAGTGGAAAGACTGCCCAGAAGAGTGGAGGCTGTTATAGCAGCAAATGGAGGACCAACTACATATTAATGTTCATGACTTTGGAATGAGATGTTCGATGAGCAGGTGTCCACATACGTTTGGTCATGTAGTGTAGGTGCAGGTAAAAGAACAGAACAGCTGAGAATTTCACCTCATAAATTTTGTCGCGGTCACTCAAAAGTGTTAATCCTTAACCATCTTTCTGGATCCATGAACAATGACTTACATTTGAGGGTTTTTTAAAGGAATGGTATGTCATTTGAATGTATTTTAACTTCACTATGGTATTTGGTATTGAAGTTCAAGTTTGAGTTACTTCTCAGGATAAAAGCCTAAGGATTCTACTTAATTATATTCCATACATTTCTAGAGATATAACAACTTCTTGGAGCTCTGATCTCACTACCCTGTCATAAAAATACATTTACATTTTGGTAAATTTGCAGACACTCTTATACAGAGCGACTAACAGTCAAACACACAGGGCTCAGTCATTGACAACTGATGTGCAATATTTTTTTAGGAATGAAATTTCAAGTATGTTACAAACATTAGCAGTCAAGGAACATTTGATAGAGTTGAATGAGATCTTACTAAGAAAGAGCTGATGCAAAAAGCTGAATTTATGATGTCTCCCATGCCCTTGGTTCTTGAAAGCAGTATTATGTGCCTCTATATCCCGCAACTGAATTTGACTATGCTGACATACAAACATTGCCTGCAGCTACTTGATGTTGAATGTGAGTGGAATCTCTAAGTTGTGTGTCTAGCAGACAAGCACAATGCAAGGCACTGGGAGAGATGCCATCAACCTGGGCAATGCAACAATGGAATTTGATGCAGATATCCCACCAGGGAATATAATTGCATTAGTCAGCAGCACACAGCTCCCACTATTTGACCAGAAAGTTGACTCTTTACATTATCATCTCGTTCAGTGAGTCTGGGATCGGTATGAAAATATATACAGATGGAAATTGCACTGAAAGGAGGAGAAATTCACAACCTTCTCTGATTTAGAATTTCCTTTTTCTGTTTTGAAATACTCTTAGGCCATTCTGATATATGGCTTTTTCCCGGAGTCACCTCATCACTGTTGACGTTGAGACTGGTGTTTTGCGGGTACTAATTAATGAAGCTGCCAATTGAGGACTTGTGAGGTGTCTGTCTCTCAAACTAGACACTCTAATGTACTTGTCCTCTTGCTCAGTTGTGCACCGGGGCCTCCCACTCCTCTTTTTATTCTGGTTAGAGCCAATTTGCGCTGTTCTGTGAAGGGAGTAGTAAACAGCGTTGTATGAGATCTTCAGTTTATTGGCAATTTCTTGCATGGAATAGCCTTCCTTTTTCAGAACAAGAATAGACTATTGAGTTTCAGAAGAAAGTTATTTGTTTCTGGCCATTTTGAGCCTGTAATCGAACCAACAAATACTGATGCTCCAGATACTCAACTATTCTAAAGAAGGCCAGTTTTATTGCTTCTTTAATCAGCACGACAGTTTTCAGCTGTGCTAACATAATTGCAAAAGAGCTTTTAAAATGATAAACTTGGATTAGATAACACAACGTGTCATTGGAACACAGGAGTGATAGCTGCTGATAATGGGCCTCTCTACGCCTATGTAGATATTCCATTTAAAAAAATGCAGTTTCTAGCTACAATAGTCCTTTACAACATTAACAATGCCTAAACAGTATTTCTGATCAATTTGAAAAGCAAAAAACATGCTTTTCTTTCAAAAACAAGGACATTTCTAAAGTGACCCCAAACTTTTGAACGGTAGAGTATATTTATGTTATTGTTAAAGCGTCGGAACTTCACAAAATGCTCACTCACATCACATGAAGAGAAGTCATAAGATTGTCTTGGTTTTCTATCTTAAATCCACTCCTCCTAGATTGCCAGTGAAAGACGAGCACTGGATTTTTCGCCGGAACATTCTTCAGTGGTGTGTGCCTTCATTCTGGCCCCTATATATTATTCATTTTAATACAGCTCAGCCGTAATGATATAAGCATGGAGGCACAGATGTGACACAATCTACTCTATCAAGACGAGCTGAGAGGGTGAAATGGAATGTGCCGCACTTGTGCCTCTAATAGAGTGCTTAACTGAAGTTGATATTCGCTACTAGAGAAGATTTAGCAGGCTATCACATCTGAGAGCTAAGCGCTAACGTGACCTTTCCCTTTCGGCGTCTCTCTCTCCCTCCATCCCTCCATACACCCCCCCCCCACCCTCTTTCTCTCATATCAGGACTGATTCGGACGGCCGTGGCAGATCTGGACCGGGAGAAGCAGGATCGCTACGAGCTGGTCGTCAAGGCAACTGACATGGCAGGCCAAATGGGCGGTCTCTCCGGCTCCACCACAGTGACCATAGTTATCACAGATGTTAATGACAACCCACCACGCTTTCCGCAGAGTGAGTCACTCTCTTATTAAGAGGCGGGACGAGATATATGCTTGCAGTGCACTTACACCCATCAGTAATATAAGTATCAGTCTACATGGAGTGTCCAGAAGCACTTGGAGAAAATAATTTCACTTATATTTATCCACAGGTCTAACACTTGGCTTAGAAGGGTTAAGCAATTAACTGATGAAAGTGGTTTTGGGAGTTTCCATATGTCTGCATATGATAAGGCACAGAATCAATAGAGCTGATTAACGATTTTTTTATTCCAGTGGTATGGATTTATGCTGTTGACATTCGTAATGTATCAGCTGGAGAAAGGTCGTAATGGAACCCGGTTATCAATATAGAGGGTCCTGTTTGAATACTTCAGAAATGCATCCTTCCTTCATACCTTTCTTGAAGTACTAACAGATCTGACCTGGTGAAATTAATAGGTTGCTGACCTTGCTTAAGCTTATCCAATCACTTATAGATATCTGCTAAGCTTATGGAAATAAGGAAGGAAGATGTCTGTCTAAAGAATTTAAACAGGGCCTTGGAAAATAAAATGCTGCAACATTTTCCTGTAATTTAGAATTCTGATACTTTTCTTTTTTATTTCTCAGTGTCTTGTATAAATGAAACTCAAGTGAACAAACTTGAACCAAAGCAGTACTATACAACAGCAAAAAAATAGACAAATTCTATTTCACAACGGACATATAAATATGTATTGTACATTTCACATTGGTCCTCAGTAAAAGGATGAGGATGTCTTCAACATGTGTTTCCTGGTGAAACAAAATCCTACCTATGACACTAGTACATGATGCAGAAACGTTAAGAACCTTTTCTAGTGTATTCTTGACGTCTTCGTGGAACTAAAAGTGTAGTTATCTTGTAAACCACATGCACAATACCAGCACATGGTCTGTTAATCAAATCAAATGTATTTATAAAGACTTCTTACATCAGCTGATATCTCAAAGTGCTGTACAGAAACCCAGCCTAAAAACCCAAACAGCAAGCAATGCAGGTGTAGAAGCACGGTGGCTAGGAAAAACTCCCTAGAAAGGCCAGAACCTAGGAAGAAACCTAGAGAGGAACCAGGCTATGAGGGGTGACCTCTTCTGGCTGTGCCGGGTGGAGGTTATAACAGAACATGGCCAAGATGTGCAAATGTTCATAGATGACCAGCAGGGTCAAATAATAATAATATGGCCGCCATATGTCACTGTTCAGACAGCCTAGCTATACTGAACACATAGAAATATATTTTGAAATGATTTAAAACAAATCCTTCAGTACATTTGCTATACCAATTACACTAATTGGGAAATGTACAAATATTGAATTCCAATTCAATTCCAAAGATTTAAGGTTTTATGATTACAATTCAATGTCAAAAATTCAAACAGTCTAATTCCAATTCCATAATTTGAAGATTGTTGAAATTCACATTTATTTCTCCACTTCATGAGTGAAATCAAGATTTGAATTGGAATATCTAATTTAATTGGAATTGATCCCAACCCTGGTGAATAGTAGCAGTGAGTGTTTTTCCTCATTTCCCATTCTTATGAGATGACCAACATTACTTGTATCAGATAACTGTCTTGAGTTTAAGTGTGTTGTACTTGATTTCTTCTCTTCCAGTCATGACACTCTAGTCTCTTCATCTCACATAAGCTGATTTAGTCCATCTCTTGGCTGTCGCCTATATGATTTTTTTCTGCTCTATAACTTCTTAGCCATTTCAAAATACTGTATGGGGGTAAGAGGATACATAGTTTTATTAGAAAAGCACAGGATTATGGCCTCTCGGGTGGCACAGTAATCTAAGGCACTGCACCGCAGTGTTATGGGGTCACTACAGCCTGGGGTTCAATCACAAATTGAACGCGTGGAAATACAGCGAAGTTAAATTAACAAGAATGTAAGCTTTCAGCCGATATAAGACACTTATATGTACCGATATTTGTTGTTTCTCTAAAATCTGCGATTTTGTGACACACGGCACTGCATGATTTAAAACTGCCCTGTTGACAGGACGCCTATATCCCTACTTTAACTTGTTCTCAGAAAAATAGCATTATATTTGGTCAAACACAATCTTCACCATTGGTTCATTAAGAACAGGCAGCAAACTGATTGGGAGGCAGTTAGAGCCAGCAAAAGGGTGCTTTACTATTTTTAGGCAGTGCAGTTACTTTAGGTTCCTTCACGCCTGTGGACACACACATTCCTTTAGGCTTTAGTTAAAGATATAGCACATAGGGCATTGAATCGTGAGTACCAATGGGATTATGGGTCAAACACTGGGGGTGGATGGATGCATGAGTCACTAGGTTGTTGTCTCTACAGAATAAAGATCCTGGGTGAATTCTCTTTTTGCTGATTATGGAAGTGCTCATACATAGAGTAAATTGTGGGCTTATGTATTGAAGGCATCTGTCTTTCTTCCTCCACCTACCAACCGTCTTCATCATCTACTTCTCTTCTTCCTCTTACTCTCCTTCCCAAATATTATCTTCCTCCTTCTCCTCATGCTTCCCCTAATCTTCACCTCCTCCACCTTCTCTCCTCTTCTTACACAAATGTCTCCCTCCACCTTCTCCACCTCCCCACTCCTCTTCTTCAGAGATGTACCAGTTTTCAATGTCTGAGGGGGCAGCCGTGGGGACGCCGGTGGGGAGGGTGATCGCCACCGACGCAGACATGGGGGAGAACACAGACATGAGCTACCTGATCAAAGATGAGGAGGGCGGGGAACTCTTCAAAGTCACCACCGACAGTGACACGCAAGAGGCCATCATCACCATCAAAAAGGTGGGAGTAAAATAAAGCTTTACCACCTAATGGTTATAGTTAGATTTAGGATCCGAATCAAATCAAATCCTATGTCTACGGGTAACTTTTACACAGGGTTAGTGTAGGATAAAGTTGCCCCTAAACAATGATCTAACATCAGTTTTGTGCTGATCCTAGATCTGTGTCTACGGGTAACTTCTACACAAGGTTAGAGTAGGATACAGTTGCCCCTAAACAGTGATCTAAGATCTGTGCCTACATGAAGCAAAAGCTTATAGTACAAAACGTTCTACTTTCTGTAACAAAGAATGTGCCAGTAATGTGATATTTCTGTGTTACATTTTGTAAAGCATATAGAAGTTCAGTCTATCGTCACAGCAATTACAAGTGTTAATTGCAGAATGATCCTTCTAATTCCTGATTGTCTTGATTCTATCTAATCTTAATTAAGTTGAACCAATCTGTTAATTGACTGTGTGGGAAGGAAATCATTACATTCTTTCACATCAGAACATTGTCATATATTGTCATTAATCTTAACTGATTGCTTGAAAGGTAAAGATTTCATATACCAGAGACATTTGACAACCATTCACCTGGCAAACCACAGTGCCTTGCAAAATTATTCACCCCCTTGGCGTTTTTCCTATTTTGCTGCTTTACAACCTATAATTTAAATACATTTTTATTTGGATTTCATGTAATGGACATACACAAAATAGTCCAAATTGGTGAAGTTAAATTAAAACAATGACTTGTTTCAAAAACGGAAAAGTGGTGCGTTTGTATTCACCCCCTTTGCAATGAAGCCCCTAAATAAGATCTGGTGCAACCAATTACCTTCAGAAGTCACATCATTAGTTAAATAAAGTCAACATGTATTAAATCAAAGTATCACATGATCTGTCACATGATCTCAGTATATATACACCTGTTCTGAAAGGCCCCAGAGTCTGCAACACCACTAAGCAAGGGGCACCACCAAGCAAGCGGCACTATTACTTCCGGCGCCGACAGAGATGGCCGCCTCGCTTCGCGTTCCTAGGAAACTATGCAGTTTTTAGTTTTTTTACGTGTTATTTCTTACATTAGTACCCCAGGTCATTTTAGGTTTCATTACATACAGTCGAGAAGAACTACTGAATATAAGATCAGCGTCAACTCACCATCAGTACGACCAAGAATATGTTTTTCGCGACGCGGATCCTGTGTTCTGCCTTACAAACAGGACAACGGAGTGGATCCCATGCAGCGACCCAAAAAAACGACTCCGAAAAAGAGGGAAACGAGGCGGTCCTCTGGTCAGACTCCGGAGACGGGCACACCGTGCACCACTCCCTAGCATTCTTCTTGCCAATGTTCAGTCAACAAGGTTGATGAAATCCGAGCAAGGGTAGCATTCCAGAGGGACATCAGAGACTGTAACGTTCTTTGCTTCACGGAAACGTGGCTCACTGGAGAGACGCTATCCGAGGCGGTGCAGCCAACGGGTTTCTCCACGCATCGCGCAGACAGAAACAAACATCTTTCTGGTAAGAAGAGGGGCGGGGGCGTATGCCTTATGACTAACGTGACATGGTGTGATGAAAGAAACATACAGGAACTCAAATCCTTCTGTTCACCTGATTTAGAATTCCTCACAATCAAATGTAGACCGCATTATCTACCAAGAGAATTCTCTTCGATTATAATCACAGCCGTATATATCCCCCCCCAAGCAGACACATCGATGGCTCTGAATGAACTTTATTTGACTCTTTGCAAAATGGAAACCATTTATCCGGAGGCTGCATTCATTGTAGCTGGGGATTTTAACAAGGCTAATCTGAAAACAAGACTCCCTAAATTTTATCAGCATATCGATTGCGCAACCAGGGGTGGAAAGACCTTGGATCATTGTTACTCTAACTTCCGCGACGCATATAAGGCCCTGCCCCGCCCCCCTTTCGGAAAAGCTGACCACGACTCCATTTTGTTGATCCCTGCCTACAGACAGAAACTAAAACAAGAGGCTCCCACGCTGAGGTCTGTCCAACGCTGGTCCGACCAAGCTGACTCCACACTCCAAGACTGCTTCCATCACGTGGACTGGGACATGTTTCGTATTGCGTCAGACAACAACATTGACGAATACGCTGATTCGGTGTGCGAGTTCATTAGAACGTGCGTTGAAGATGTCGTTCCCATAGCAACGATTAAAACATTCCCTAACCAGAAACCGTGGATTGATGGCAGCATTCGCGTGAAACTGAAAGCGCGAACCACTGCTTTTAATCAGGGCAAGGTGTCTGGTAACATGACCGAATACAAACAGTGCAGCTATTCCCTCCGCAAGGCTATCAAACAAGCTAAGCGTCAGTACAGAGACAAAGTAGAATCTCAATTCAACGGCTCAGACACAAGAGGCATGTGGCAGGGTCTACAGTCAATCACGGACTACAGGAAGAAATCCAGCCCAGTCACG
The DNA here is from genome assembly GCF_045791955.1 of Oncorhynchus clarkii lewisi. Taxonomy (NCBI): domain Eukaryota; kingdom Metazoa; phylum Chordata; class Actinopteri; order Salmoniformes; family Salmonidae; genus Oncorhynchus; species Oncorhynchus clarkii. Next base: position 27,909,215 of record NC_092163.1, on the reverse strand, counting down.
GACCAGGATGTCCTGCTCCCAGCCAGACTAAATAACTTTTTTGCCCGCTTTGAGGACAATACAGTGCCACCGACACGGCCTGCAACGAAAACATGCGGTCTCTCCTTCACTGCAGCCGAGGTGAGTAAGACATTTAAACGTGTTAACCCTCGCAAGGCTGCAGGCCCAGACGGCATCCCCAGCCGCGCCCTCAGAGCATGCGCAGACCAGCTGGCCGGTGTGTTTACGGACATATTCAATCAATCCCTATACCAGTCTGCTGTTCCCACATGCTTCAAGAGGGCCACTATTGTTCCTGTTCCCAAGAAAGCTAAGGTAACTGAGCTAAACGAATACCGCCCCGTAGCACTCACTTCCGTCATCATGAAGTGCTTTGAGAGACTAGTCAAGGACCATATCACCTCCACCCTACCTGACACCCTAGACCCACTCCAATTTGCTTACCGCCCAAATAGGTCCACAGACGATGCAATCTCAACCACACTGCACACTGCCCTAACCCATCTGGACAAGAGGAATACCTATGTGAGAATGCTGTTCATTGACTACAGCTCAGCATTCAACACCATAGTACCCTCCAAGCTCGTCATCAAGCTCGAGACCCTGGGTCTCGACCCCGCCCTGTGCAACTGGGTACTGGACTTCCTGACGGGCCGCCCCCAGGTGGTGAGGGTAGGCAACAACATCTCCTCCCCGCTGATCCTCAACACTGGGGCCCCACAAGGGTGCGTTCTGAGCCCTCTCCTGTACTCCCTGTTCACCCACGACTGCGTGGCCACGCACGCCTCCAACTCAATCATCAAGTTTGCGGACGACACAACAGTGGTAGGCTTGATTACCAACAACGACGAGACGGCCTACAGGGAGGAGGTGAGGGCCCTCGGAGTGTGGTGTCAGGAAAATAACCTCACACTCAACGTCAACAAAACTAAGGAGATGATTGTGGACTTCAGGAAACAGCAGAGGGAACACCCCCCTATCCACATCGATGGAACAGTAGTGGAGAGGGTAGCAAGTTTTAAGTTCCTCGGCATACACATCACAGACAAACTGAATTGGTCCACTCACACAGACAGCATTGTGAAGAAGGCGCAGCAGCGCCTCTTCAACCTCAGTAGGCTGAAGAAATTCGGCTTGTCACCAAAAGCACTCACAAACTTCTACAGATGCACAATCGAGAGCATCCTGTCGGGCTGTATCACCGCCTGGTACGGCAACTGCTCCGCCCTCAACCGTAAGGCTCTCCAGAGGGTAGTGAGGTCTGCACAACGCATCACCGGGGGCAAACTACCTGCCCTCCAGGACACTTACACCACCCGATGCTACCTTATATAATGTTACTTACCCTACATTATTCAGCTCATATGCATACGTATATACTGTACTCTATATCATCGACTGTATCCTTATGTAATACATGTATCACTAGCCACTAACTATGCCACTTTGTTTACATACTCATCTCATATGTATATACTGTACTCGATACCATCTACTGTATCTTGACTATGCTGCTCTGTACCATCACTCATTCATATATCCTTATGTACATATTCTTTATCCCCTCACACTGTGTACAAGACAGTAGTTTTGGAATTGTTAGTTAGATTACTTGTTGGTTATTACTGCATTGTCGGAACTAGAAGCACAAGCATTTCGCTACACTCGCATTAACATCTGCTAACCATGTGTATGTGACAAAAAAAATTGATTTGATTTGATTTGACTATGAAGACTAAGGAGCTCTCCAAACAGGCCAGGGACAAAGTTGTGGAGAAGTACAGATCAGGGTTGGGTTATAAAAAAACATGTGAAACTTTGAACATCCCACAGAGCACAATTAAATCCATTATTAAAAATGGAAAGAATATGACACCACCACAACCTGCCAAGAGAGGGCCGCCCACCAAAACACATGGACCAGGCAAGGAGGGCAACGAAGAGACCAAAGATAACCCTGAAGGAGCTGTAAAGCTCCACAGTGGAGATTGGAGTATCTGTCCACAGGACAACTTTAAGCTGTACACTCCACAGAGCTGGGCTTTACGGAAGAGTGTCCAGAAAAAAGTAAGCAAAAATGTTTGGTGTTCGCCAAAAGGCATGTGGGAGACTCCCCAAACATATGGAAGAAGGTGCTCTGGTCAGATGAGACAAAAATTTAGCTTTTGGCCATCAAGGAAAACGCTATGTCTGGCACAAATCCAACACCTCTCATCACCCCGAGAACAACATCCCCACAGTTAAGCATGGTGGTGGCAGCATCATCCCGTGGGGATGTTTTTCATAGGCCGGGACTGGGAAACTGGTTGGAATTGAAGGAATGCTGGATGGTGCTAAATACAGGGAAATTATTGAGGGAAACCTGTTTCAGTCTTCCAGAGATTTGAGACTGGGACGGAGGTTTACCTTCCTGCAGGACAATGACACTAAGCATACTGCTAAAAAAACACTTAAGTGGTTTAAGGGGAAACATGTAAATGTCTTGGAATGGCCTAGTCAAAGCCCAGACCTCAATCCAATTGAGAATCTGTGCTATAACTTAAAGATTGCTGTACACCAGCGGAACCCATCCAACTTGAAGGAGCTGGAGCAGTTTTTCATTGAAGAATGAGCAAAAATCCCAGTGGCTAGATGTGCCAAGATTATATTGACATACTCCAAGAGACTTGCAGCTGTAATTGCTGCAAAATGTGGCTCTACAAAGTATTGACCTTCGGGGGTGAATATTTATGAACCCTCACATTTTCATTTTTTTTGTCTTATTTCTCGTTTGTTTCACAATTAAAAATATTTTGCATCTTCAAAGTGGTAGGCATGTTGTGTAAATCAAATGATACAAACCTCCCAAAAATCAATTTTAATTCCAGGTTTAAGGCAACAAAATAGGAAAAATGACAAGGGGGTGAATACTTACGGAAGCATGATGGAATAAAATATAATTAACTTTACTGTCCCTGAGGGGATCATGGTCTTAGACACACAGTGCTGCTGTACACAAAATAATCAATGTGCATTACAACCTCAACATAATACATGCATTGCACGTTACCCATGTCATAGACATTGTACATGTCTCGCACATACACATCAGACCTCTTCCCTTTTCCACATTTTGTTACTTTATAGCCTTATTCTGAAATTGATTAAATTAAACAAATTCCTCATCAATCTAAACAAAATACCCCAAAATAACAAAACCGAAAACAGGTTTTTAGAAATATTTACATAAGTATTCAGACCATTTGCTGTGAGTCTCAAAATCGAGCTCGGGTGCATCCAGTTTCCATTGATCATACTTGACATGTTTCTACAACTTTATAGGAGTCCACCTGTGGTAAATTTAATTGATTGGACATGATTTGGAAAGGCACACACCTGTCTACATAAGGTCCCACAGTTGACAGTGCATGTCAGAGTAAAAACAAGTCATGAGGTCGAAGCTCACAGACAGGACTGTGTCGAGGCATAGCTCTTGGGAAGGGTACCAAAACATTTCTGCAGTATTGACGGTCCCCAAGAACACAGTGGCCTCCATCATTCTTAAAGGGAAGATGCTTGGAACTACCTAGACTCTTCCTAGAGCTGGCCGTTCGGCCAAACTGAGAAATTGGGGGAGAAGGGCCTTGGTCAGGGATGTTACCAAGTGACCAGACAGTTCCTCTGTGGAGATGAGATAACCTTTCAGAAGGACTACCAACTCTGCAGCTCTCCACCAATCAGGCCATTGTGGTAGAGTGTCCAGACGGAAGCCACTCCTCAGTAAAAGGCACATGACCATGAGAAACAAAATTCTCTGGTCTGAGGAAACCAGATTGAACTATTTGGCCTGAATGCCAAGTGTCACGTCTGGAGGAAACCTGGCACCATCCCTACAGTGAAGCATTGTGATTGTTTTTCAGTGGCAGGGACTGGGAGACTAGTCAGGATCTAAGGAAAGATGAATAGACTAAAGTACAGAGAGATCCTTGATGAAAACCTGCTCCAGAGCGCTCAGGACCTCAGACTGGGGTGAAAGTTCACCTTCCAACAGGACAACGACCCTAAGCACACAGCAAAGACAAAGCAGGAGTGGCTTCGGGACAAGTCTCTGAATGTCCTTGAGTGGCCCAGCTAGAGTCCTGACATGAACCCGATCGAACATCTCTGGAGAGACCTGAAAGTAGCTGTGCAGCGATGCTCCCCATCCAACCTGACAGAGCTTGAGAGGATCTGCAGATAAGAATGGGAGAAACTCTCCAAATACAGGTGTTTCAAGCTTATAGCGTCATACCCAAGAAGACTCAATGCTTTAATCGCTGCCAAAGGAGCTTCAACAAAGTACTGAGTAACGGGTCTGAATACTTATGCAAATGTGATATTAATACATTTGCAAACATATTTGGAAGGTGTTCTTAATGTTTTGTACACCCAGTGTGCAATATACTGTAAACTGCCCTTACACATTATGTCAGTGGCATACTACCACAGCTCAGATGTACTTATTGCTGTTTAGGTATGAAGGAGTGCTTATACCTGTTCAGCTTACACGTAGGCACCCTTTGTGACATGTCACTGCTTTAGCTCCTCTCTGTTTGTGCTCTGTTAAGGCATTGGACTTTGAGAGCAAGCGCACACACAACGTGGTGGTGGAGGCTGTCAACAAGCACGTAGACCCCCGCTTTTCGGAGCTGGGTTCTTTTCGGGACCAGACCATCGTGCGGGTCAGTGTAAACGACATTGATGAGCCGCCTGTCTTCCACCCTGCTGAGGGAACCATCTTGGAGGTCCAGGAGGATGCTAGGCTAGGGGCGCTGGTGGGCACTGTGACTGCCAAGGACCCGGACATGGAGAACGCACCTGTCAGGTATGGATCATGGATCCTACTGTGACAGCGTTTCCCAGTGTCCAAGTAGGCTACTGTGGCTATTTGATCATAATGTACAGTGAAACCTGTCAGGGTTGCCTACCATCAAAAATTATTGAGAAAATGCATCCCATAACATTTTCACTTGAAAATAGCTATTCTATGATACATCCTACAGTAGCAGCCATGTGTGGTGTTCAATGCTTTAGTCACCTACATACTAACATGTTTTTTAATTATGTTGTATGATGCAAGAAAAGGGTCCTACATGGAACCCTAATGGGTTCTACCTACAAACAAAAGGGTTCTGACCTGGAACCAAAAAGGGTTCTTCAAATGGTTATCCTATCGGAACAGCCGAAGAACCATTTTAGGTTCTAGATGTTTTATTTTATTTAACTAGGCAAGTCCGTTAAGAACAAATTCTTATTTTATAACGATGGCCTATCCCAGCCAAATCTTCCCCTAACCCGGACGACGCTGGGCCAATTGTGTGCCTCCAAATCACGACCCGTTGTGATACAGTCCGGGATCGAACCAGGGTCTGTAGTGACACCTCTAGCACTGAGATGCAGTACCTTAGACAGCTGCACCACTCGGGAGCACTTTTTTTTCTAAGAGTGTATAATAAGACATGCTATTAGTATAATGTATGGTTCACGAGTAAAGAAGTAGAACTTTCAACAAATAGAAACTTGTTTATACTGTAGCTACAAATGACCCTTCTTTATTTGTGCAATTTCATGTCAAATTAAAGACCCCCAAATAAGGACTACTTAACTGCATTTATAAACAGGTCCTGACATGAATAAGATATTCACAAACACTGCTGATGCAAATGTTATCTTATATCAACATCACACGTTGCGATGAGCCCCGATAGAAACAATCATCCCAGTTTGTCATGGAGCGTACATGGACTTTGGGACTGACATTTCAATCAAAACAATGGTAATAAACGCACTATAGGAAGACACCACTTCATAACAACAATATATATCATGAATACATTGATTCATCCATTTTATTACCGAAGGCTACCGCATTGACTGATGACTGTGCTAGAGGGTTGATCAATATCTCACACGGCTTTGAGTTCGATCAGATCCCTATTTATGAGCAAAATTCTATTATTTTGTGCCAGAGCCTCTTAGGTCTTTGGTGGAAGAATAAAAGAGGCTAGTCAAGTGCGATGAACAGAGCTTCACGTACACCGACTCACACAGGCTGTTCAAATTACCTGTATTAAAAATGCATGAGGCTGAACTGAAAGTGCTCCAGGTGTAACAAAGTACAACACAATGGCAGTGCCGCCGCCTGAGTGTTGGCGCGGTGCCGTGCCCATCTGTACCACTTTAATCATCTCTATTGGATGGAACTAACCCAGGTGCCCGGTGCCCATGGGACATCACTCTCCCACACCCCTGCCACCCTGCACCAACTGGGCATTGGTGGCCACTGCCTGGTACTAGCTGTACCAAGGGGTTAAGAGGCCCAGAGGAATGAATACAGCATCTGGACACAAAAGCTGACCAAGCTTTTCTTTGTTTGGCTCTTTATCGACTGGGGAAGATGTAATGGCGTCTTGAAACTGATGTGTATGGGTAGTTGTGTTGTCAAAACAATTTAGTGGCATCTTATTAGTGCTTTCCAGTTTTCTGGAAAATGTGTACTTCTCCATGAATATATTAGAGTGCTGACAATTGCAATTGCTATAGAATGCATTGCTAACATCTACACAATTTCACCTCAACACCTACAATATCACTTTCGAATGCCGAAATATACAGTGGGGCAAAAAAGTATTTAGTCAGCCACCAATTGATTTTTAATGAATTTATTTGCAAATTATGGTGGAAAATAAGTATTTGGTCAATAACAAAAGTTCATCTCAATACTTTGTTATATACCCTTTGATGGCAATGACAGAGGTCAAACGTTTTCTGTAAGTCTTCACAAGGTTTTCACACACTGTTGCTGGTATTTTGGCCCATTCCTCCATGCAGATCTCCTCTAGAGCAGTGATGTTTTGGGACTGTTGCTGGGCAACACGGACTTTCAACTCCCTCCAAAGATTTTCTATGGGGTTGAGATCTGTAGACTGGCTAGGCCACTCCAGGACCTTGAAATGCTTCTTACGAAGCCGCTCCTTCGTTGCCCGGGCGATGTGTTTGGGATCATTGTCATGCTGAAAGACCCAGCCACGTTTCATCTTCAATGCCCTTGCTGATGGAAGGAAGTTTTCACTCAAAATCTCACGATACATGGCCCCATTCATTCTTTCCTTTACATGGATCAGTCGTCCTGGTCCCTTTGCAGAAAAGCATGATGTTTCCACCCCCATGCTTCACAGTAGGTATGGTGTTATTTGGATGCCACTCAGCATTCTTTGTCATCCAAACACGACAAGTTGAGTTTTTACCAAAAAGTTATATTTTGGTTTTATCAGACCATATGACATTCTCCCAATCTTCTTCTGGATCATCCAAATGCTCCAAACGCAAACTTCAGACGGGCCTGGACATGTACTGGCTTAAGCAGGGGGACACGTCTGGCACTGCAGGATTTGAGCCCCTGGCGGCGTAGTGTGTTACTGATGGTAGGCTTTGTTACTTTGTTCCCAGCTCTCTGCAGGTCATTCACTAGGTCCCCCCGTGTGGTTCTGGGATTTTTGCTCACCGTTCTTGTGATCATTTTGACCCCATGGGGTGAGATCTTGCGTGGAGCCCCAGATCGAGGGAGATTATCAGTGGTCTTGTATGTCTTCCATTTCCTAATAATTGCTCCCACAGTTGATTTCTTCAAACCAAGCTGTTTACCTATTGCAGATTCAGTCTTCCCAGCCTGGTGCAGGTTTACAGTTTTGTTTCTGCTGTCCTTTGACAGCTCTTTGGTCTTGGCCATAGTGGAGTTTGGAGTGTGACTGTTTGAGTTTGTGGACAGGTGTCTTTTATACTGATAACAAGTTCAAACAGGTGCCATTAATGCAGGTAACGAGTGGAGGACAGAGGAGCCTCTTAAAGAAGAAGCTACAGGTCTGTGAGAGCCATACATCTTGCTTGTTTGTAGGTGACCAAATATTTCTTTTTCACGATAATTTGCAAATAAATTCATAAAACATCTTACAATGGGATTTTCTGGATTTTTTTTCAGTCATATTTGAAGTGTACCTATGATGAAAATTACAGGCCTCTCTCATCTTTTTATGTGGGAGAACTTGCACAATCGGTGGCTGACTAAATACTTTTTTCCCCCACTGTAATTGTATGTAATTTACATCATTATTGTGTAGGTGTCACAGTTTATTCCCAATTCTTGCATAAATAAAACATATTTTAATGATAGATTTTCAAGTTTTGTAATACCGTTTATTAATATAGTATGTTTGGTATAAACATTACAGCTTCGATTCAGATTCAGAACCTACGGAACAGCAAGAGGAACTACCCCTCCCTACGTTCAGAATATGCTCAAACCCTACATTCCAACCCGAGCACTCCATTCTGCCACCTCAGGTCTCTTGGCCATCAAAACCCCTACGGGAGGGCAGCGCCCGCTCAGCTCAGTCCAAGCTCTTCTCTGTTCTGGCACCCCAATGGTGGAACCAGCTTCCCCCTGAAGCTAGGACAGCAGAGTCCCTGCCCATCTTCCTGAAGACATCGAAAACCCTACCTCTTCAAATCTTAAATAATCCTACTCCTCATCTCTAAAATAAGAAATAAAACCAGAACCAGCAGATGCACTTGATCCCCCCCCCCCCGTAACTACTTTATTGAGGAAAAGTGTACTTTCTATGCCTGTGATATGTAGTTGTCCCACTTAGCTATCTTAATATGAATGCAGTAACTGTAAGTCGCTCTGGATAAATGACAAAAAATGTAAAATGTAGAACAGGCAGACTAATGTAATATGACTAGAATAATCTAACTGTGGATGCAGTATGCTCTCCAAACCTAGACTATAAGAAGCTCATCTCACTGTAGCCGTTTTGGCAATCTTATATGGCATGTACAAAGACCCGACCAATCCCTTTGATGAGCTTTTTGTGGAAAAGGTAGAAAATGAAACTGATGATCCTCATAATATTTAATTAAAGTCCCAATGGGCATACAAGCCTGCTGAAAAATAAGAGAAACTACTCATCGTATTTTGTTGGCTCTGTACTCTCCTGAATGGTCCTTGAGTAGCCAACCACAAGGATGTGCAAATGTATTTTGGTTTCATTGGAGTGCAGCATTAAATATTAATTATAATGTTTTTTCTCCAGGAAGGGCTGAAACCGCAGACATGTTTGGGGACAAAGGTGCAGTAGGGAAACAAGCACATTGGCTAAATGCATCATTATTTTCATCGTCCTCTGAATCTGGCTCACAGTTTCCCACTTGAAAATGCTAATGTGAAGCCATAACCTGATGTCAAATGCAACTGGCAATATCCCCATGGGCCACAGTGTTCGGGCGCCACTAAAAAAGTATTGCAGATGGACTCCCCATTCAATCATGTATTCCCCTTTTTTCTCACTCTCCCTACCAGGTACTCTATTGACCAGAGTACGGACCAGGAGCAGATCTTCCACATTGATCCAGTTTCGGGTGCCATCACGTTGGGCAATATTCTGGACCGAGAGACGGCTGGCTGGCACAACATTACTGTGATGGCAGTGGAAGCAGGTAAATGCTACAGTACTATAAATCATGTTGTATTGCATGGTATGCATAGATAGACATAACATATCAAAAGCCTTATATTACTAAGCAATAAAGTCTAAGGAAGTGTGGCGATATAAATATATGGCCAATATAACACGGCTAAGGGCTGTTCTTAGGCAAGACACAACACAGAGTGCCTGGATACAACACTTAGACGTGGTATATTGGCCATATAGCACAAACACTTGAGGTGCCTTATTGTTATTATAAACATACCAACATAAGTAGAACAATAAACAAGTCATTTTTGCGTCATACCTGTGGTATATTTAAGCAATAAGGCCCGATGGGGTGTGGTATATGGCCAATATACCACGGCTAAGGGCTGTTCTTGTTGCGGAGTGCCTGGATACAGCACTTAGCCGTGTTATATTGTGCATATACCACAAAGTTCCGAGGTGCCTTATTGCTATTATAAACTGGTTTCCAATGTAATTGGATCATTAAAAATAAATGCTTTGTCATACCCGTGGTATACGGTCTAATATACCACGGCTGTCAGCCAATCAGCATTCAGGGCTCTAACCACCCAGTTTATAATGTCTGATATACAATAGCTTTCAGACAATCAGCATCCAGAACCCAAACTACCCCATTTATAAGATATTGTAAAGGCTCATACAGTACATGCTTCTAACACGTTTTTAAAGCATTATATTTGGATGTTTTAAGTAAAGTGTTTTTAAGAATCGTTAATAAGCCTTTGATGGAGATGCTGACACAGGGCCATGATACATAACACTGTCATGAGAATGACATAGCATATGTCATAACAGTTTATAACACCCAGCCCTGCCCCTATAATAACTGACATAATACAAGCCTGAAGCTTGTTTGTTTTCTTTTTTCAAATATCAATGGGCCTAACGTGATGTGATTATTATGATATTGATAAGGAATCACAGTTGGCGGACAAATATCAGCGTCCAACCAAGCTGTCACATAATCCAACATGAAAGCAGAACACCTGTAATGTTGTTTTGTCTCGCCTAATACTTTTTCATTAGCAAAGAAAATGAAGAATGTAATAACCTGACTGTGGAGTAGCTGGTGACAAGCTATTCTTGTGCTTTGAATACAATCCCAAAATCACATCTGTCGAAGATTAGAAGAAGTACTGAGTGAATGCCCGTCCCTCCTTAGTTTAGTTCTTAGGGGAGCAAAGAGGAGGGACAGGCATTCACTCAATACTTTTTCTAATCTTCGACAGATGTGATTTTGGGATTGTATTCAAAGCACAAGAGATTGCATTCTGCATCTGGCTAGTAATACCTACCTGTCCGCACAGGATGAAAGAAAGTATTACAGCACAACAACACTGAATTCTACATCTCTTTGTATTTGTGTTTCCCCCTTAAAGGTGCAACATGCAGAAATTGGTTCGCAATCTCCCGGTTGCTAAAATTCGAATAGTTGGCCTAATTTCAGTGTATGTGACAAAACAAGCAATGTATAGCGTAGAGAATCATTGTACCATCTAAACCGCTGTGAAATATATTTTAAGCTGTTTTGAAGCTGGTGTACAAAACCCAAAGTAAAAGTCTGAAAAACTAAACTTAAAGCTACAATATGTAACTTTTTGGATGACTCGACCAAATTCACATAGAGGTGTGATTTATAGATCTGTCATTCTCATTGAAAGCAAGTCTAAGACGCGGGAGATCTGTTCTATTGTGCTCTATTTCTATGCTTTGTGTTCTTAAGTTTCGTTTTTGCGTCTTTTGATTTTGTACACCAGCTTCAAACAGCTGGAAATACAATATTTCTGGTTATGGAAAATGTACTGTATTTCACAGTTTTCTCACAAACTGAAACTAGGCAAACTATTATACATAACAAAAATATAAAAGCAACATGCAACAATTTTAACGATTACTGAGTTGAAGTTCATATAAGGAAATCAGGCCTTAACCTCTTTGATCTCTAGGGGCGCTATTTCATTTTTGGATAAAAAACGTTCCCGTTTTAAGCGCGATATTTTGTCACGAAAAGATGCTCGACTATGCATATTCTTGACAGTTTTTGAAAGAAAACACTCTGAAGTTTCAGAATCTGCAAAGATATTGTCTGTAAGTGCCCCAGAACTCATTCTACAGGCGAAACCAAGATGATGCATCAACCAGGAAATGAGCAGAATTTCTGAAGCTCTGTTTTCCATTGTCTCCTTATATGGCTGTGATTGCGCAAGGAATGAGCCTACACTTTCTGTCGTTCCCCCAAAGTGTTAGCAGCATTGTGACGTATTTGTAGGCATATCATTGGAAGATTGACCATAAGAGACTACATTTTCCAAGTGTCCGCCTGGTGTCCCTGCGTCGAAATTGGAGCGTAAAGCCAGGTGCAATTATTTTTCCATTTGAGAGCAAGGAGAAACCAGGCTTCCACGAAGGATATATCATTGAAGAGATATGTGGAAAAACACCTTGAGGATTGATTCTAAACCACGTTTGCCATGTTTCAGTCGATATTATGGAGTTAATTTGGAAAAAAGTTCGCGTTTTGAGGGCTGAATTTTCGTTTTTTTTTTTTTTTTTTTTTTGTAGCCAAATGTGATGTACAAAACGGAGCTATTTCTAATACACAAAGCATCTTTTTGGAAAAACGGAGCATCTGCTATCTAACTGAGAGTCTCCTCATTGAAAACATCAGAAGTTCTTCAAAGGTAAGTTATTTTATTTGAAGGCTTTACTTGTTTTTGTGATAGTTGCCTGCTAAATGCTAATGCTAATGCTAACGCTAATGCTAACGCTAAATGCTACGCTAGCTAGCTACTGTTACACAAATGATTGTTTTCCTATGGTTGAAAAGCATATTTTGAAAATCTGAGATGACAGTGTTGTTAACAAAAGGCTAAGCTTGAGAGCTAGCATATTTATTTCATTTCATTTGCGATTTTCATGAATAGTTAACGTTGCGTTATGGTAATGAGCTTAGGTCTATAAATAGAATCCCGGATCCGGGTTTGGTCGTCGCAACAGGTTAATCTATGGATTTCACATGACAGGGCAGGGGTGCAGACATGGGTGGGCCTTGGAGGGCATAGGCCCACCCACTGGGGAGCCAGGCCCAGCCAATCAGAATAAGTTTTCCCCACAAAAGGGCTTTATTACAGACAGAAATACTCCTCAGTTTAATCAGCTGTCCAGGTGGCGGGTAAGATGATCCCACAGGTGAAGAAGCCGGATATGGAGGTCCTGGGCTGGCGTGGTTACACGTGGTCTGCGGTTGTGAGGCTGGTTGGATGTACTGCCAAATTCTCTAAAACGACGTTGGAGGTGGCTTATGGTAAATAAATTAACATGAAATTCTTTGGCAACAGCTCTGGTGGACATTCCTGCAGTCAGCATGTCAATTGCACTCTCCCTCAAAACTTAGTGGCATTGTGTTGTATGACAAAACTGCACATTTTAGAGTGCCCTTTTATTGTCCCCAGCACAAGGTGCACCTTTGTAATGAGCATTCTGTTTAATCAGCTTCTTGATATGCCACACCTATCAGGTGGATGGATTATTTTAGCAAATGAGAAATGCTCATTTCCAGGCACGTAAATACATTTGTGCACACAATTTGAGAGAAATAAGCTTTTTGTGTAAATGGCACATTTCTGGGATCTTTTATTTCAGCACATGAAACATGGGACCAACACTTTACATGTTGCGTTTATATTTTTGTTCAGTATAGAATTTTAGCAACCAGTAAATGGCAAAGCATTTCTGCATAGTGCACCTTTAAGAAATGGATGCATAAAAAAAACGCACATAGAATAGATCTAACGTTTCTAAAACATGCTTTCACTAAGAATGACAGATCAATAACTCACATTTCTATATGTGAATTTGGTCAGTTGCCCAAAAAGTTACATATTGCATCTGCAATTGTAAAAACATAGCCCTAACTGTATGTTATAGAAATATGTGTATGAATGGAATTATTCATAGTAGTTTGGGATTATGCTTATTTAAGTGCTCTACGCGACACACTTGTTTGCCTTGGAAGCAAACACATATACACACTTTTACACTCATTATCTGCTGCTGCTACTCTGTTCTTTATTTTACTCTTGGTATTATCTATCCAGATGCCTAGTCACTTTACCCTGCCTTCATGTAACCTCAGCAAAAAAAGAAACGTCCCTTTTCAGGACCCTGTCTTACAAAGATATTTTGTACAAATCCAAATAACTTCACAGATATTCATTGTAAAGGGTTTAAACACTGTTTCCCATGCTTGTTCAATGAACCACAAACAATTCATGAACATGCACCTGTGGAACAGTCATTTAGACACTAACAGTTTACAGACGGTAGGTCACAGTTATGAAAATGTAGGACACTAAAGAGGCCTTTCTACTGACTCTGAAAAACACCAAAACGAAAGATGCACACGGTCCCTGCTCATCTGCGTGAATGTGCCTTAGGCATGCTGCAAGGAGGCACAAGGACTGCAGATATGGCCAGGGCAATAAATTGCAATGTCCGTACAGTGAGACGCCTAAGACAGCGCTACAGGGAGACAGGACGGACAGCTGATCGTCCTCACAGTAGCAGACCATGTGTAACAACACCTGCACAGGATAGGTCCATCCGAACATCACACTTGCGGGACAGGTACAAGATGACAACAACAACTGCACGAGTTACACCAGGAAAGCACAATCCCTCCATCAGTGTTCAGACTGTCCACAATAGGCTGAGAGAGGCTGGAGCAAAAAGTGCTCTTCGCTGATGAGTCGTGGTTTTGTCTCACCAGGGGTGATGATCGATTCGCGTTTATCGTGGAAGGAATGAGCGTTACACGCGAGGCCTATACTCTGGAGTGGGATCGATTTGGAGGTGGAGTGTCTGTCATGGTCTGGGGCAAAGTGTCACAGCATCATCAGACTGAGCTTGTTGTCATTGCAGGCAATCTCAACACTGTGCGTTCTAGGGAAGACATCCTCCTCCCTCATGTGGTACCCTTCCTGCAGGCTCATCCTGACATGACCCTCCAGCATGACAATGCCACCAGACATACTGCTCGTTCTGTGCGTGATATACTGCAAGACAGGAATGTCAGTCTTCTGCCATGGCCAGCGAAGAGCCCGGATCTCAATCCCATTGAGCACGTCTGGGACCTGTTGGATCGGAGGGTGAGGACTAAGGCCATTCCCCCCAAAAATGTCCGGGAAATTACAGGTGCCTTGGTGGAAGAGTGGGGTGACATCTCACAGCAAGAACTGGCAAATCTGGTGCTGTCCATGAGGAGGAGATACACTGCAATACTTAATGCAGCTGGTGGCCACACCAGATACTGACTGTTACTTTTGATTTTGAACCCCCTTTGTTCAGGGACACATTATTCCATTTCTGTTAGTCACATGTCTGTGTAACTTGTTCAGTTTATGTCTCAGTTGTTGAATCTTGTTATGTTCATACAAATATTTACACATGTTAAGTTTGCTGAAAATAAACACAGTTGATAGTGAGAGGACATTTCTTTTTTTGCTGAGTTTACATACAGTATCTACCTCAAATACATTGTACCTCTGCACATTGATCTGGTACTGGTACTCCCTGTATAAAGCTCCTTTGTAGTGTATTTTATTCCTGTTGTGTTAAAATTTTATTTGATTTGAACTTCTTATGCAAACATTTAAAGCAGATTTTAATTCGGGAGTCTTTCAGTATCTACTTGGAGCTGTATTTCTCAAGACAAATTGTTTGCTTTTGTGCTCTTCCTCTTTGTGCATTATGTCATAGGCACATTTTTTATGTTAATTGACCATTCAAGGGTGTGAGACAGTCATTTCAGCCCATAGCAAGCATAAACACAGGGCCCTTCCTTGCATCTCCCAAAAAAAAGCCCAGACAAACAAAGTCGATGCTTGATTTCATCAGAAATTCTATCCAAATGTTTCTTATCACCAGTGGCTCATCCAGTCCCGAAGACACTGAGGAGAAGTTTTGCGCAACTTGGTTTTATGACTCTTCGATGAATTACCATTGGAGTGGCAAAAGGTTGAATTGAATGAGGCCAATTTAAGGTTACAGTAAAATAACATGACCTCATTATTCCCCAACTCCATTATTGACCTTAACCCTTTGACGCGTACAATCACATATTTGTGGTCATTATTAAGTGGTCACTGCAGCGTACGATCTCAAATACGTGATTGAAACAGTAGCAACAGAACGTATGATGCAACAAACAAGTCTAAACACCATTGTTGTCTGAAACAGCATCTAAATATTATTTTGTACTGATGAAAAATTAAGGTCTTAAACTGTATTCCTCAATTGTACCTTTTATTGTAAAAGATAAATGTGAACTTCATCATCCAAGCATCACACATCCACAGCCAAACTCCTTCCATAAACCAGTCTAAATAACAGGTTAGTGACCTAAAAGCTAAACTAGTTTACAATGTACCACATCTCTGGTGAGACTAATGGTGAGACTAAAGAGACTAATGTAATGCTGTTTAGAAAATAAATGCATGTCAGCTAAGCTAACAGCAGCTAAATTCATGAAAACACCCTAATCCCAGAATGCCATCCACTATAAAATACAAATAAACAAAGTCAAAGATGGCTTTGCTCATTGCCTGAAAAATATCAACTTTGTTTAGACACTTTTCAGCATATTACAAATCATTGATGTACTTGTTACAGTATATACAAGAACCGGAGCACATGTCTTGACAAGTCTTTACCGTTTTTGACAAATCACAAAGCAAATACAATGTTTAACCTCACAGATCATCACATCAAATACTAGCCTACTACCTAGCCTAACCATAGCACAAAAGCTAAACAGGGCTGAAACGATTTTAGGGGATTTGTAAGTCTGTGGGGGGTAGAAATGGGAGAAGGTATTGTGGGGGGATATAATGCATAATATACTGCTATGATGGGTAATTTATCAATAAATGGGGGACAAACACAAGAGAAGGTTATATAAAATATATAAATAAAAATAACCCCTTGGAAAGGGGGATCTGAGCTGGCAACCCTGAGGTACCAAAGTTACGATCTGATACCGCGATCAAGACAACTGGGAACTCAAAGGAAAAAAAAAGTTTTGAATGGTCCTTCAATTCAGAATTCCAACTCGGGAACTCGGGCCTCTTTCTAAAACTCCGACTTTCTGACCTGAAGATCATTGACGTCACAGTTGTCTTGAAAGCACCATAAGTCAGTCGAGTGAACTAACCTTTGTGATAACATCTTTGGTCTGACAGACGCTAACGTGACAAACAGAATGCATTGTATGATGTCAACAAACATGGCACCACACATAGCCAGGAAATAGCTTAGCATTAGCTCATCATAATCGGAACAACATTATAGTATTTTACACACATCATATGCGTCCATTACAATCATTGCAAGTATCGGAATTCATGATTTGTCACCAGTACTTGAAAACATGTTAATAAAACAGTAAATACATTATGATCCATACATACATATGGTGTGCTACAGCAGAAACAGGTTATACAGAAAGTAAGCTACTTACTTTGATAGGAACGCACACATGTCCAAAGTCCAATTTGTAAGACAAACAACCATGAAGGTAATACAAGTGCCAGCCAGAAAATGTGGTGGGGGAAAATGTTTGTGTAAGGCCTGTTCTGACTAGAGATGCGCAATGTCTTCATATTTGATCTGGGTAAACACTCGGGGAGAGCTTGGGCTCACGTTGAAGAGAGAAGTTTGTCTGTTCAGTAAAGTCTCAAACATAAATTGTTTGCAAGAGTGAAATGGGATACTTATTATGCGAATTAACGAGGAGGCGGAACACACCTCAATTCAAATAGTTGTTAGAAAATAAAACTTGTTAGAAAATAATTTGAAATTGACAAGTTGAAACATAGCCTATTGATAATTAGCAGTCAGCTTGCCTTTGGTTTGAGGGCAGCATGGGTAACTAACTGTCCTGTTGTGTAACATTCACATTTTGGAACAGTGAGAGTATTCTAACATCACACGCATGACAAAACTCATGCAGGGGCGACGGTTAGAGATAGCTGGAACTCATGTGTGAAAATGTTAATGCCCTGTGATTGCTTCATCAGCCCTGTTGATTTCTTCCTTGATGAAATGAGGTCCATGGTTGGTCATCATGTTGCATGGGTGATTGACCCTGATTAGTAATGAGCAAGGCCAGAAAAACCTAACTCATAATATTTTTAACTATTATTTCTCCATGTCAGAGGAAGTCATACCACATACTCTCCATATCAGAGTTAGAGAATATACAGTGTGTCAACTAAATTGTTTGCATTCACATACGCTTAATTATTTTTATTAAAACACGTATAAACTCAGAACCTCCAACATCCAAAACAGTTTATAACCGGAGTGTTAAATATGAGTTGGAAACTCGGGTAGCATCGTTACATCCTTTGTTTCCAAGTTGGATATTTCAGAGTTTCTTAGTTCCAACTTGTGCATGAATGCATCATAAAGGCGGCTCCTCTGCGGTACATGTAGTCCTTCCCTCGATGGGAGACTGAGGACCTGAGTTGTAGTGTCATGAGCAGCCTTTTGCATCTTCTGCAGACTCCTGACAGACCTGCTTTCGGTGCAGAATCCTATCAGAGTAGGAAGACTGACACATCATTTCAGAGACCTGTGATAGTGAGCATATCACATTGCAAAACTGTATTTTTCGAGACAGGTAAATGGAAAAAAATAATATTCCCACCCTTAGGGTTAAAAGATACCAGAGTACAAAATACTTTTTACAGCGTAGGTTTCACATTTCCCCTGACCTGGTGCAGACTGCTTCCTCACACGGAAATATCTTTCAAAAGTTGCAACCGTAGAAAATGAATAGAAATTAGACAGATAGTGAAACTTTTATCTAATCGTATACAACACACTTGTGGTAGCCTGTGTAACAGTTAAAATGAGAAAGGAAATTATACAAAAGAGGAAATTATTGTTGGATTCATTTAGTAATGGTGTGCAGTTTCTAGGACATTTCAGACAGATGATGCACCGTACATCAGATGTGCATCAGAGCCACTGACCTGTGTCTGTGACTGTTTCATCTATGTGATTGTATTATCTATAATGTCCTTATCAAGAATAGCTTTTAGGGATATTTAGAACTTTCGAAATGACTTACAATTTATTGTATTTATGATGAATATATCATGTCAGCCATTTGTATATAATGGACTGTATATAGCGCTGGATTTGGATTTACATCCAAATGCACAAGATCTTTACATTGTTCAGAGGAAACTCACCTCATCCACTACCATGTCTAACAATATTGAGTAAGGCTGTAATCCAGAGGTGGGACCAAGTCACTATTATTTGAGTCACAAGTAAGTCACAAGTCAGAAGGTACGAATCTCAAGTCGAGTCACAAGTAGAACAGGCCGAGTCTCAAGTCAATTCCAAGTTGTGTATCTGTATAAACCCATTTGAACTTGGCGATATGTTTGTATATATTTTTTTATTTCACCTTTATTTTACCAGGTAGGCCAGTTGAGAACAAGTTCTCATTTACAACTGCGACCTGGGCGAGATAAAGCAAAGCAGTGCAACAAAAACAACAACATGTAAACAAACATACAGTCAATAGAAAAAATCTATGGACAGTATGTGCAAATGTGGAAGAGTAGGGGGGTAAGGCAATAAATTGGCCAGATGCGAAATAATTACAATTTAGCATTAACACTGGAGTGATAGATGTGCAGATGATGATGTGTAAGTAGAGGTTCCATCTGCAATCCAAGCACAAGTCTTAACAAATACAGATGGACCAATCAGAATACATCTTTGCCATCTCCCTCTACGTATGGTCTAGGCTAGTCTAGCCATCAATAATTGCACGCCAGCGAAAACTTCCATGTCAGAAATATTTAAGTGAATTATGTTGTCACTTCATTGTTCAGTGATGATAATAATTTGTCTGATGATCATAATGCATTTCTTAACCTATCTGTGCACAGAACCCGTTAGCGGGATGAAATTCAACAACATACAGTGATCGCTACGTAAATAGTCATATTAAACATTCATGAAAATACAAGTGTCTCACATGTTTCGAAAGCCTAGAATCTTGCTAATCCAACTGCGTTGTCAGATTTAAAAAAGGATTTACTGCGAAAGGATACGATGTGATTATCTGAGGATAGAGCCCCATAAAAAAAAAACTATTTCAACCAGCACAGGCGTAACAAAATCACAAACTGCAATAAAATAAATAGTTTACCTTTGACGATCTTCCTCTGTTTGCAATCCCAATGCTCTTTGTTACACAATGAATGGTCCTTTGTTTGATAAAATCCAT